>NC_136639.1:4718808-4800100 GCF_949748355.1 Melanostigma gelatinosum
CTCTGCCTCTCCATGTCCCCCCTCTCCCCTCCTTCTCTGCCTCTCCATGTCCCCCCTCTCCCCTCTTTCTCTGCCTCTCCATGTCCCCCCTCTCCCCTCCTTCTCTGCCTCTCCATGTCCCCCCTCTCCCCTCCTTCTCTGCCTCTCCATGTCCCCCCTCTCCCCTCTTTCTCTGCCTCTCCATGTCCCCCCTCTCCCCTCCTTCTCTGCCTCTCCATGTCCCCCCCTCTCCCCTCCTTCTCTGCCTCTCCATGTCCCCCCTCTCCCCTCCTTCTCTGCCTCTCCATGTCCCCCCTCTCCCCTCTTTCTCTGCCTCTCCATGTCCCCCCTCTCCCCTCCTTCTCTGCCTCTCCATGTCCCCCCTCTCCCCTCCTTTCCCCGTTTCCAGTCCGTGGTGGACATTGTTGGGGAATCTAAAACATTTTCTCCCAAAAGCCTTTGTGCCTCGTTCTTACATAAACAACAAGAATCTGCAGCATCTGTTGCGCATGCAGAGGAGCTTTCGTGCCAAAAATAGTTAACATTGGCAACAACTGGCACCCCAAAAACAATTCACGTGTGTGGTCTTCATCAAGGTTACTTCAGTTCATGTCGTTTTGAGTGAAACCCCTCTACATTGATGTTATACATATTCAAATTGCATGCTCATCCTTTTTTTCTTCTTTTTCTTTTGCAGAATGACGATATATATTCCCAAGTGTAATAACGACAAGCATGTAAATTCGAGTGTTTTTCTGTTTCTTTCTGCCAAAAAAACTGTTGTTCCAGTTGTTGACTGGTGGAACTTGCTGTCATCAGACGCAGCAGCTTTCAATGTGCAAATGTGTGAGGAAAGAAGACAAGTGAGCCGCTCCAGAGAGGTTCAGTTCTAGGACAGTGTTGGTGTTTTGGTACAGAATCAGGAGACAAACAACTCCACTGTTGTCAGACGAGCTTCCACAAAGCAGGACTGCTGTTGCAAACAAACAGACAGGACTCCTGTCCCGGGCCGACTCGGAGAAATTCACCATCTTTGTTCTAAATTTGATGGGTTTAACGTTGCAAAAATGATTTTATGATCTGACTTGACCTGTTTCTGTGGTGTTTTGATTTCAAGCTCAGGAAATCTCAAAATGACTGCAAGAAATTCGATTTAAAACTGGAAGCATCAGTCAGTTTGAGCTCCGTATTAAAGTTGATTTGTGCGTCAGTTAACTTGCACATGCACACATGAAATCAAAGAGGCTTGACAAAGAACAAGGCTGTTTTGTAATGTCACATGCTTGTGATTTTTGCATTCACGTTGTTCCTCGGAGCATTCACAACTATTTTGGACACAGTCTTTTTTCCCCCCTCTTCTCTTTTCTGTCTTTTCCTAATGAGCATGTTTGTGCCCTACGGTCGGATGACACAAAGT
This sequence comes from Melanostigma gelatinosum, assembly GCF_949748355.1. NCBI lineage: Eukaryota > Metazoa > Chordata > Actinopteri > Perciformes > Zoarcidae > Melanostigma > Melanostigma gelatinosum. The sequence goes on from NC_136639.1 coordinate 4,720,205, forward strand.
CCAGTTAGACTGAAGAGCTTTGGGGGGCAGATCTTTCGTACTTGCAGTGAAAATGACTTACGGATTGTGCATTTACTTCTGTTTGTCAAATCCGATTCACCTCAAAACATGGAAATGAAACAAAAAGAAGCTTGTTCGAAATCGCAATGACAGACAAATCACAAGTGGGCTATCGGCTGCTGGAGGCTCGGTTGGCACCTTCTGAGCTATTACCTTGAATTTAAAGTCTTTAGAGTGTTAAATCACTGCGCTGGATTCTGATAGATCGCATAGTATTCGATGGACACACAGCGGATTAAGGGACGAATACGTCTGACATGAATATGATCTGAAGGGTGTCAACATCCTTCTTCCATCTGTATGATCTGTGATCCATCTGCGATTGTTGGCCTATTTGTGTCACGCGTCCCCAGGTCTCACCCAACAAACATTTTCAGGTTCAGTGCTTATTGATGTGCCGGGCTGCAACAACTGTCAAAACCAAGCGGGGATATCAAAAAAAAAGTAAAGCTGAGATGCGGAAGGATGTAGTTGCTGCTTTCATTGTTTTTTGAAAGCGCGGCCAACGTTTTTCTCAGGTAGCACTCCAGAACTGAAAACTTTGTAGCTTGACTTATAATTCTTGTAACATAATGATAATCGGCCATGCTCTAACATCACTGTGCTCTTGATGGGTTCAAATGAAACCTGCCTTTAATGAAGGCCTAAGGTGTTGGACTTGGCCTCCCTCCAGATGTTCTTATTTGTTCAATGCCGTCTGAAAAAGGTGCGCTTTTCTTTTTTTCTCCGTTTATTGGCACATCAAACTCTCACCACACACACACACACACACACACACACAGTCACACATGTAGAAAACATTATGTTCCTAATCTAATGCGACTTGCGCTCACATCTGACAGGGTACATTTTCTAGATCCCAGTTCTCTCTCTCTCTCTCTCTCTCTCCCTCTCTCTCTCTCGCTATGACTCAAACATCCCCTTCACCCTCCTCCTCCTCCTCCTCCTCCTCCTCCTCCTCCTCTTTTCTTCAGGGACAAAATTGTTGACTTGGCTGTGGGCAAATTCACACCAAAACATTCAACAGAGGCCTGAATGCTTTTTGAGTTTGTCACCATAGATTGCCTCATAGTCCCGCTCCCAAAACAACAAAGTGTTAATCACAAACTTGATTATAAAACTTGAGCAACTTAGACATATCCATGAGGCACATGAGGCACATGAGGCACATGAGGGCTGAAGGCATGCTTGCATCCCTGCAATGAATCTCTGGAGAAACCTGCATTTGGCAAAAACACGTTTTTATTCACGCAGGAAATGCTGATGCCCAGCATATGAAGGCAGATTGCATCTAAATTGTTTGTGTTTAACTCAATTTACCCCCCCCCCCCCCCCCCCCCCCTCTTGTCTCCCTACAGTGCCTGGGAACTTGGGCTGCTTCAAAGACAGCGGTGACCCACCGACCCTGTCCGGCACCAGCGAGACCTCCAACAAACTCACCATCCAGAACTGTATCAGCTTCTGTAGGAAGCAGAGATACAAGGTGAGATTTGAACCCGAAGTGGAAACGTATAAAGCTGTAACCCAAGAGATGTTCAGCATTATACCTTAACTCACATTAAAGCTGGCAGCTTCTGTCGGAGAAAACATTCAAAACATTACAAACTATTGACTCCTTCGTCCCGGCGATCGTGCTGAAATGTCTGAACGTGTCCCCTAATTGGACGGAAAAAAAGTCCCCAGTCAGTTGCCAGTGTCTTGCCTAAAATAGACACGAGCTGGCCAGAGCAAGAGTCAAGCTTTTATGTAAATCGTCTGCATTTACGGGCAATTTCCTGACAGCTATCGCCGCGGTGCCAAGTCTAGTCTATACCCTCTTTATTCAGCCATCAAACGTTCTGTTTCAAACCAACCAGCCGATGACAAATCATCACAGCAATCAATGCTGACAGCTGGAAATGAACGGTTATTAGCCCACTGGGCTCCTCTTCAGTGCGTTTTCTCATCTCTGTATCTGGCATGCCATTGTCCCAGCTATAAACATTGCCAGGTGTTCATTTTCTGTCTCAGTAGATCCGGTTCATCTCAGTCTGCATTGACAGATACTGACAGAACCCCCCCCCCCTCACAATTCAGCAGATGTTACAGGATGTGGCGGCAGACTGGCATCGCCTGCCTACCCTTGGACCGTGTGAAACATCGGCGCCTCGGAAAGCACGCCTCCCTTGTGACGTTCTGACAAAGAGCACGCCTGATGAGTTAGACAGCAATCCATCGCTTGTTCGCTTCTGCCAGAAGTATTCACGTTGGTGTTACTTCATCAGATAGAATAATGCAACGAGGACGTAGCTTGATACGTCTTGGCGCGAGCAGAGGGCTTCATAAATTCCGATGCCATGACAAAAGACGCGGAGTGGGAAGTGATGCAGTACCTTCGGTTGTGTGAATTCATTTCGGGCCTGAATGTGGGACAATGGTGTCCTTTTTGAAAGGACAATAGCTCTTTTGAGAACAAGCAGCCAGTGGTGGCGAGGTCAAGACGCGTGAAGGTTTTTTGACGTTTGGCATTCGCGCTCCGACGCTTTCGGGAAGGGTTTACTAACAGTTTTGATTTGAGAGATGGATGGGTGCTATTTCTGTGAGGTGTATTTCCTGCACCCTGTGTGCAGCTGTGTGTTTGAAAGAAGGCTTCTAATCAGCTGAGAGGTTGTGGTTTTCCTGGCTCGGATTACAGCATCTTGTAATCATGAGAGAAAGAGCAATTAGGGCATTTTCGACTCAAGTCGCTTTAATTTCAAAGAGAGAAGGAGCTGCATGCAGTGGACTGTTTCCTAAGTGTTAACACACATTCTGCTGATATGAGACAAACAACCCATAAAAGTACTTTTATTTGAATGTGTTGTGTATTTGCAAACTTGTTTTATTTTTATGCAAAGTTGTTACGTAATCATGTGTAGTTTTATGGACAGAAATTCCATTTTGAATGTTTTTAGAGGGAATATCTAAAATCTTCATGTTTCATTCACAAAGTTTGGTCTCTCAGTCGTTGGCTTGTTTTCTCGCCGGCAACCATGCCAAATGAATTTACCATGAATGGCATTGTGGGAAGTCTTACCCAAAGTTTCTTTTGAATTGCTGATGCCATGATTTGCAAAACTCCTTTTGTTCTTTTGCAGCTCGCCGGCATGGAGTCAGGATATGCCTGTTTCTGTGGCAACGAAGTGGACCAGCGTGACCACGACGAGTCGCCCAGCATGGAGTGTAACCATGTTTGCTTCGGCGACCACACCCAGCCCTGCGGTGGAGACGGCTGGGTCATCATCTTTGACAGTGAGTGTTAACTAGTGTCGCTGTGGGTCTGACTCTGTGATCTTTTCACATCTGTGCTGCGAGTTAGTAGGAATTGTGCTGGGAAAATGCAACAAACTTTAATTGTAGGGTTTCCAAAAGTAATGAAAGGTAAATCAATTGTTCAAATACATCTGTATCTGTGGTAGTAACCATGTCCCACTGGATCAAAAAAAACACTAGAACCCACTAGCATCTGACTGCGGTAGTTACAGGGATTTATCAGTTCCGGTGCAATGCTATGGAATATGGAATAAATAAAATCAACAGGGATTGTTACAACTATCATAATCTATTAACATACAAAACTTACAATTAATACACTCTCCTTAAAGCCACCGGACTCCAGTGGGACAACAGTCATTTTACCTCGCTGATCATCGAAACACTTGACAGGAACAGAATAAAACTCATCAAAATCGTCTTTGTTCGTCTTTGCACAGTTCCAACAATCACCAAAATCTGGTTTGAGAGTTCGAAAGAGAGACTGAATAAGTAACAGGTACTTTAAAAAAAAGAAGAAAGAACCCACCGTAATGTTTTTGCAGTTTACTAACTCTTCTTCTGGGCCCGGATAGCGCATCCTAGATGTTGAATGTGACACAGTAAGAAAAATAGAAGCAGCTTAACTCAAAGAAACTGTGTTTAATGTGGATCAATCACTTCATGGCTCATATACCTCTGCCACTGTTACCAGGGAACTCGTGAGACCAAAGATAACCCAGTTATCATCAGTCTCAACAGCTTCTAAGCTTTCAGAACATCGCTGACTATCCTCTCTTTGTTTGTGCTCTTTCTTCCAGCTCGAGTTGGGGCCTGCGGTGGAAACTACTCCTCTCCGTCCGGGGTGATCTACTCCCCGGACTTCCCCGACAAGTACGGGGCTGGCCGTGTTTGCTACTGGACTGTCCATGTCCCCGGATCCTACGCCATCCTCTTCAACTTCACCTTCTTTGAGATCTCCGACCAGACGGACATGGTGGAGCTCCTGGACGGCTACACCAACCACGTGGTGGCTCGCTTCGACTGGCGTAGCCCTCCGAGGGAGCTGGTGAACGTCACAGGCGACTACGTCATACTGTACTTCTACTCAGACCGCACCAACCAGGCCCAGGGATTTGCTCTGCTTTACCAAGGTAGGACTTCACTTGCTCTTTGGTGTTTCTGCTGAGAAAGGTTAAGTACAATGAAGACCGGGTTTGTAAAATGTGTCAAAGCCTACACTGTCGGAAATAAGGGTACTAACTAGAACCATAAAGAGTTTGTTGGCTTATCCCCATAGGAGAACCCGATTTGGTTCCTGGTAGGATCTTTTATAAAGGTTCCACCTGAAACCCTTTCAGAGGGTTCTACCCAGAACCCAACATAAAGGGAAATATCTACAACCATCTGTAAAAAAGTTCTACCCAAAACCTCCTTTGAAAGGTTCCACAGAGAACCTTTCTATGGTGTAATGGTTTTCACCCAGAACCCTCTCTGGAGGTCCTATCCAGAATCTTTTCCTTCTAAGGGTGCTAAGAACAACCCACCCAGGGCGTTTAAACCCTTTAAATTCCAAGGGTTTCATCAAGAACCCACCTTGGGGGTTCTTCCCGAGAACCCTTTTATATTCCAAGAACCTACCCAGGATTCCTCATTAGGCTCCTAAAGGGCTGGGGCTGATGTGGTGCATCCTACAGCAATCAAAGTTCACAATCAGAGTTTTTGGGAGTGTGAGCTGGGAGGTTTTTCTCACACACTTTCAACAATCCTTCAGGAACTCTTTCTTCCAAAAAGGGTTCTTTGGATGAAATGGGTTGTTAATGGAACTCTTAGTCTTATGAAGAACCCTTAAAAAAGGGTGTATGACAAAGAATGCTTATGTTTTGTTTGAGTTCTAGACAACATCCTGAACTACAGTGCCCTCAAAACCACCGGGAGCCACATTTGCATAATCAGGTGCGTGCTGCCTCGCTGGCTCCATGATGGAGTTTTGCATGGCAGATCTGGTTTCGTGGACCAACGCCTGTTAGCTGTGGTGAGGCAGTTGTCACGCCACTGGCAGGTCCTTTTCTCTTTTCATTTGCTAGTCAATGTCTCACAGCCCCGGGTGATCCTGCATATTTAAATCATGTTTTGTTTTTCTAGGAACTCGCTCTCTTATCAAGCTGCAGCAGGCTGCTGTGCTTCAGAGTGCTCCTTGGTGAACGAGTTTTTATGCCACCTACATACAAAACGCTGTGATGCGTCGCACCCTCTGATCACTGTCGAGCAGACATCCAGCTGGGGAACTATAGCTCACAGGGAGTTGAAGACCTCACAGCAAATGTGTTTTTATCTCTCTCCAGACTTTTACTGTACGTTCTCTGACACAGAGTCCCTGCCTGAATAGTCTGAATGCACCAAAATAAAATGTAATAGATTAATTTCTGGAGGCATGATAGTGTAGGTGACATTCAAGCTCACAGCTCGCTACACTGTGAGGCGATCTGTCCTCGCTCCTCCCTCGCTCTGCCTCCATTTGTAATCCTCTGTCATTTTTCTCGCCGCTGGCGTTGTAGTGAAACAAAACAATATCAGAAGGGCATAATCCCCTGACCTCTGGACAGGTACGATCCTTTCTGCTCACGTCTCGGTTCTTGTTTTACGTGAGGCATCATGTAGCCAAGAAATGGAATCTGCCACATGATATGAGAAAAGGTCACCTCCTGAAGTAATAGGTTGTTTTTTTAGATAGAGAGAAAAATACACAGTGACTTGGGTGTGGAGATAAATAATAGGAACAGAAAGACAGCAGTCAAACAAAGTTAAAGTAGAGGTAGCGGCAATAAATGCATCTTATATCTCCTCTGTGGCGCGCTGAGCGGTCGAAGCAGTAATTTCAGAATAAATGCTCACAGATGACGGTCGACATCAGCGTTTCAGCTGAGCCCGGGTTTGAAGCGTGGTGTTTTGTTTGCAAATGGGGAACATGTGGGAAGTTCTGGGAACATCACAGTCAGGTTGAACTGTTGTGTGAAAAAAATAAAACAAAATCCCACACTGCTTTAACATCCAACCACCGTTCATGGATGACTGGAACCGGCCTGGATCAAATAATATCTAGAATTAGTTCTGGGTGATTTAACAGAGGACGGGTGGGTTTTACCCTTCAGTGTGCAGTGCAGTAACTCATCTTACCACTAGGAGTCCTCCTTTATTCCGCTGAAGTTTCTGACTGTTCGTTTCTTCATAAGACATTTTCATAAAGCTGCTTTGAGAAACTTTTTCAGAGAAACTGAGAGAACCCTTACGACAAGAGGACATACATTTTGCAGCGGACAAAACAAATCATCATTTATATCGATTAATAATTTTACTGCATAATCCAGCGATGGTCACAAAAACAACTTTTATTTGTGTGTTTGTGGCAGTTTATTGTAAAGTTAACACATTTTCAAAAAGCGTATTTTTGGTTTGATGAGTAATTCTGCCAGAGATTTGGGTAAACCGTCATCTCTGGTGTCATTGGACTGTTATCGCCCAACATCAAAATATGCTTTTAAAAGGTTTGTCGTCCTCATATTTGAGCAGGTCCTCGTGACTCCTCTGGAGTGCCTCTTAACTTCTCTCGTCTCGTTTTAGCGCTAAAAGGCTTTTAGTGAACAATTACTCTTTGACAAAAAAAACATACTGTAGGCGTCCTAAAGTTAGGACGCCATGTCTCCTAACTTGGCAAATTAGGAACAACTTTTAACTTTAGGATGTTTTGTGAAAATGAACCAATCCATTCTTTGTGAGATGTGTTTGGGGACAAATTAGAAAATCTGATCTTACTTACTGTAGCTGACTATAATCACAGATTGCTGATAGATTACTGAAATGTTTCTCTTCACCAAAACCTCACTGAAAATGAACATGTCAGAAAGAAATCATGAAAGTCAAGTGCCACTCGCCACCATCTGTTTCTCAGAAGCAAAGAGGAAAACTCTCAAAATCACACAGTGATTTTAAATAAAGCAGGTCTATGTTTAGGAGAAGTAAATGAAAGGCAGACTAGATCTTATTTAGGATATTGCTTCCCTCTGGGAACACATAAATGAGTTGAAATAGTCTCTGGCACTGTTCTTTTATGAAGCTAAACTCTCCCACATCTGGTGCTGTGAGCAGGTTAAAACAAACCGAATTCATTGCAACACACTTGTTGAATGGTGTGCGGAGCGGACCGAAAAGCTCTCAACACCACATGTTTACAGCACGCACGAGTGATTTTTGCAAAAGTCGATCGGTTTCCTCACAAACACGGTTAATATTGAATATTCGCTCGTGACTCTGGCGTATACTTTCAACAACACGATGTATCGCATTGCTGCTCGCTTGTTGCAGCAGCCTGCTTTACCCACGGGAATAATTAAAGGGGCGTTAAGTGATATGTGTCCTCAGCTTGTGGAAATGACATGGCAGAGCTTTTCCTCTTATGTGTCTCTGGCACAGCACGCAGCGCTCACCGCTCCTCTCCCTCGGAGCTGCGAAGGGAAATAATACGTAGAAATAGTCACATTCTTAAGAGGTGATATGTCACTTTGAAGAGAACTGGAACAGTAGTCCGTTTAGGGCTGGGCGCTTAAGTATATTAACAATATTGATAAGAAGAAGACTTTATTACTGGAGTCTGAGAACTGTTCATACATTACAAGATGTACAAGATGAATAATATATATCCTTCAACCATGAAAATGGCAGTTTCTCCCCCCCCCCCCCCTGCATCTTCACCCTTTTTCTTTTCTTTTATGCTCCACCACTAATTGAATGCAAATTGCACAGAGCGAAGTAAAGTCTCACTGTTCACGACTGCCAGTGAGTAAGTAAATGTCATGGTGCTTAGCAACAGTTTTTGGTTTCGTTGTTATTGACAAATATGAAATTGTTTTAGTGAATTTGAATGCGTCAGCTTTGCAGTTTTGGTTCACTGCTCTCATCTGCTCTGTTTTCTTCTTCCTTTTATTGTGTACGAAGGTTGATTACAGAACAAGCGGGGACAATTACATGGACACATAAACAGCAAAAACAAAAAGAGATTCTACAAAGTACGACAAAGACAAATGACAAAAAACAAATCTGCATTGTTTCTGGCCACAGTGGGCAGCTGTTGTAGGAGAACAACCTCCAGAGACTCGCTGTGTGCTGCCTGCCCGGCACCAAGCAGTACACAGACAGAGTTAGAAATGATCTAGGGAACAGAGTGGAGCTTTGAAATGCTACAGAACCCCATTTCTCCATTTTTTCGGAGACCAAAGGCAGACCTATAATGAGAGTTTGATTTGATGGCCTAAACTCGACTCCAAGTGAGTGCTAACACCAACACTAATCCCTTCACTTATTCTTGTTTCCCCAGCACTGGGAAGCCAAGACACCAGACCGATGGAGGCCGAGGGAGATGGGGAGGATGAGGGGGACGACGTCTCCAGCACGGCGGGGCCCCGGCTGGCCGCCGGCGTCACCGAGAGATCCAACAGCACCTCCAACGGACGCTCCTCCCAAATCCTCTACGTGATCACGTCCAGCCCCGGGAAACCGGAGCACAGCATGCCAGGTCAGTGGGCTGGACGCGGCGAGACCACCGGCCACAGCGCTAGTATGTTAACACCCACGATACACTGCACCTCTCTCTACCTCTGCAGGCATGTTGTGTGTGAAGCTTTTAAGCTCTCATTGTGCATGACCTGGTTTCTCTGGAAGTATTCAAATCTCAGTTTGATGAGATGCTTGTGGAAGTTTTGGGCCCAGAGTGATTTGCTGCAATCTCGCATTGAAGTAATTCTACTCGACGCTTGTTTGTTCCTGTCAGTGACTCACAACTGAAGTTACTTTCGGGTCTCCCTGCTGATCACAATCAGGCCTCTTGTCAAAGCTGCGCAGGACGGACTGACGTGTTCTGCGTTTTTACTACTTTCTTCAAATATCACTCTTTCCAAACTCTTGAGTCTCAAAGGGCTATCTGTTGTGTTTTTTCAACCCGAGGAGTGCAGATGTGCACTGAGAATGCATCACCATTTCTTGACAATTTGCTGGCTGAACACTGCTAACAGGTGTGCCAGCAGTGCTTGAACAATCCTCCGCTTGCTAATCCTTTCAGTCTGCTTCAGTTGGTTTTCGTGACCGTGATTCCGCGTCTGATGTCTTGTTACTGTGTTGCTGCCTCTCTGTAGTGTGGACCATTTACGCCCTTGCCGCTCTCCTCGTTCTGACGGTCATAGCCATGGTGGCGAAGCTGCTGCTGCACATCACGGTCAAGTAAGTGCGATGATGTTCGAGGTGTGCGTGATCAACCAAGCATCAAATGTCAAAAAGAGGAGAGAACAGTGTGAGATTCACACATTTGTTGGATTTGTGCACGATAACAGCGTCTTTAAAAAAGAATGAAATGAGACAATCTCTGTGAAAATGTGTGAATTCTTCAAGTTGCGTTCAGCCAAGCTTCGGCCCAGAGGAACTTCCTCTGATCCCACATAAGAAATGCTCAGGGAGGCTGGCTTTTTCCTGTCAGTGACTCATAATTGAAGTTGCAACTACACAGGGGAAGTTCAGAGATTACCCTCATTGTAGCAACTCCACAAAAATAGAACTTTGAGAAAGAAGACTCGTACCTTAAAATTCGTAGTATTGTCTGATCGTTTTATTTCAGTAAAACATTACTTTCTTTCTTTTTGAAAATGAAGTGAAGTTTATAAATCCTCAGCTTTATTTCTGTTTTCAAATTTGTGTTATTCCTCATCGAAATGACTCCACAAAGAAAGTCCAAAGTCAAGTTTTTGGTGGACAACAAGCCCTTTCTTCATTTTTTACTCCTAAAACAGCACATTCAATATTTCATTTCATGATTACTATTTTATCAACGTCGGTAAAGTTGCTAATTTGAGGGGAATTCAATTCATTGTTTAGTTTTTGAAGTGGAAGATAATAAAGCCTACAAAAGCTTCCACCACTGTGAGTGGCATTAGTTTGTGTTTATAATAAACCAGGCTTGGAATGAATGCAACATCAGGACTTAGATGGCAGCGTGACACACTTTGTAAATGCCTATCTTTCCATGATTCTCTTTTCTAATTCCTCTCTCATGTAACTTCTCTTTTACTCTTCTCTCTCCACCTCTTCTCTCGTCTCCTCATTTTCCCTCTCAGGTCTCCGAACATCCCAACGGTCAGCGGTTCAGACAGCTGCAGCCAGAGCACGGCGTCCTCTGAGCCGTGGATCATCCTGTACCGACCCTCCACCATCTCCCTCTTCAAGAAGAAGCTAAAGAACCACCACGGCGACCTCAGCCCCCTGGTGGGCAACTAGCGCCACTGCTGCGCTCCACCGTTGACCAAACGCCACCGCCAACCCACAACCACTCCGTACAAAAGGCCGTCAGACGCCAGGCCCTCGGACAATGAAACTATATGAGGCGCTACGCCAACAAGCAACAACTGAGTGGCTAATGAGAACTGACTGAGTGACTGCTGCTTAATGGCCTGTGTGCCGACGTGGCCGGGCCCTCCTCTCCTGCTCAGCACCAGAGAGGAGGGGGGGCTGTCAGTGACCTCAGTGTGGGAGAGGAGAGCGAAGGAGTAGATGGAGGACGATCTGCAGCTCTGACAAAGAAACAAAGACGCTTTGAACATGCGGGAAGCTTCTCTGGGTTCAGCGAGGCTCCATTCCCGTCACCCACGGATGTCCCTAACAATCAGCATACCTCCAAAAGCCCATCCAGACTGCAGAAGCACCAGTGCAAACACAACAAAGCCGGGTGCAAGATAACTGCTGACGGAAACAGGGACCTCCTTCCTGATGCTTCAGAGTCACAATGGCAACCGCATCTTCATGAGCATCAAGAAGAGGATGAAGAAATGGAGTCTTTGACACACATACACACACATGGTGTTACACAGCTTTGTATAAACCCTTTTAACTGCCTCATATGGACGACGAACACTTCCAGCCATAAACCAGAATCCTCCCCATCCAAAGAGTTATATATTTATTTGTCTGTTTTGATTCCACATGCAAAAGTTCCATTGTTTCTTTTTGATTTGTTTTACTTGACAACGAGCTTCCTGAGGAGAGGGAAACAGGACACGGAAACGTCACGCAGAAGGTAGATATCACAGCACTTTGGGGATGAATCACTTGCTGTAAATTGAAAAGATCAGAGAGAGAGAGAGAGAGAGCGTGCTCGCCCACTCGTTCACTCAGCGCTCATGCGGAGAGATAAGCAGCGTCGTTCACTGAGCGGGTTGGGTGGTGCAGTTTGCAGCAAAACTGCCATTTAGGGAGGCTTGGGAAGATCTGAGGGCTTGTTCTGCTGGGCTGTGGGTGGGAGTCTTTCCGGTTTGATGGTGTTCGAGTGCCTTAAGGATCTCCTGTTCTCTTGTCTCAGCTGCATCACATCTGTTTCTTTCATGAGTCTGCACTTCTTCAAACTCGGCGTGTTTCATTCCACAGTAGGATTTCCACCGATTATATGTTCAGTAAAAGAAATGATGCCACATCTTGTACAGCGATTGAAAGCATTACATATTTGTCTGTTTTAGTACACTCAACTCAACACCTCTCCAGACTGGATCTTTTACATTTTTTTTTTATTACATGATGCTTTTTTTTGGTTTTCCAAAAAGAACACAAAGCCTTTTTGGGACAGAACTCATCATGTAGTCACGGACAAGGCTTTAAATGGAATCTTTGTTTCTAATTTCTGTGTGCTCTTATGTGTAGTCTTGGACATTTACTGAACATATTGTTCACATTAAAGTTGTCTTTTGATTACAGGGGGGGGGGGGGGGGGGTGAATAGTGTTGTATATTATGTAATTCAGTGTGGGAATGACATTTATGTCCGCTCTTTCATTTTGTGTCTCGGCAAAGCATTTGAGATACACGTCAAAGTACTTCCTCGTCAACTTGGCTTCAAGGTGGAACGCCTTTGTTGTTGTTTTTCTCCCCTTAGACAGCAGGAAATTGCTTAGATTCGACAAGACACTGCAGACCTAGAAGGTTTTACTTGTCACCTTGATTTCAGGCTAGAAGGTTGAGCGCGAGCAATCTACCCAAACAGAAATAGAACCAGAAGCACTCATTGTTACAACGCACAAGCTGTCAGCAGGTTTGTAGCTGTGACGCTTTTCTGTGCATTGCTGTGACATTTAAACCACTTGAGAAAGGTCGAAATCCACTCGTTCGCCAATGGAATAGTAATTGGCCTTTCCTGTCTTGGGACTGGATGCTTCTGCAGATGGTCACCTCAGAAATCTTCCAGTCACGGACGGGATAAAGAAAAGAGAGGTTTGAGACGTCAGCGCACTTAAATTAGCTTCTAGTGACAAAATGATAAAGTACTTATTCACCGTCGCATTCGGTTTTAGTGCGAAGGGGAAAAAAAGGAATGAACTTTGTGCAGCAAACTGAGCACTTGAGACAAAAGGTCATATTTCACAATGACATTCATGTCAAAATATTTATGGTTTTCCAAGAATCAGAACAGAATTTCTTTTTTTAAACAGATGGAGAACCTTTCTTTCCCAATCAGAAGTTTGTGAAAATGTGACTGTGCTACAGTCTGCTTGTCTGCTCGACTGTAACTCATGTTAATTACTGCAAGACAAGCGCACATGCCCCTTGGTCTGTGATGTTCAGAGCCGCCCATGCGTAGAGAGATGGAGAAGGAAAAAAGCAAAGATGTGAGAACGATGGGGAATTAATGTGCGTTGAAATCAAACAGACTAACGGAATCTGACAGTTAAAATCTAACGAGGCCATATTTGTTTAGGATAGCCTGGTGAATTATGCAAACCCCCATTTTCTGTCCCGTCCTCCAGTCAGTCGGAAAAATCCACGCTCTGTCTTCTGAGCGGTGGAAAAGGATCTTTTCGTTGATGTGAATGTCCCGTAGCGCTCGACGACGTGAAAACACCAGAGGCCCTGTGGGAAATGATCCACAGGGTCCAAAACATTGTTTTCATGCAATTGTAAATAGCAAAATAGTGAAATGTTTAATTTATACAGTAAATTATTGTTATTTTGTATGTGAATGGGATATAATCTATCTTTTGTATCAGTGAAGTATCTTTGTAGTTTATTTAATGTGTCCTGGTTGCAAAATAAACACTGTATGCATGTTTCTTAAGCTTGTGTTGTGCTTGTTTGTGCTTGCCACCCTCTCGTTATTTCATAATCACACAATCAATATTACCAACCCGAGTGGCTAAGAAGCATATCAGCTGATATATACCATTCACTTTCCCATTTGGAACCATTCCATTTGAAAGGCTGCATCGTTTGCATGGTGGGACATCTGCACCCCTTTTTTATTCTGTTCTTTTTTTTCTATGGAGCTAAATACTCATCAGATCAGGGAAATGACTCCCAGACTGTTTGGAGATGCACACACACACACGGAGAGAGGATTTGGTGTGCCATGTGTAACCCATTGGTTCCCCTCCGGGATGAGGTCAAGCATGCAACCTGCACATTTTAGGGGGAAACAGCAGGAGTTCGGCTTTACAACTGAAACGCCGTGAAAAAAAACAACAAACATGGAGTGACGTGTGATAGGAACACTTGAGATGTTTGCCAAGATGATTTCTTAATTCGTGAAACATGTTTCTGTGTTGCTTTCATCAAGCGTTCACTCTGAAACGTGTGCTCGCTATTTGTTGGCAAGACAACTGCAACTCGGCGCAGAAGCAAAAACTATTCTCTAAAAAGTTTGCATTCAAAACATGCTTGTGTGGAAGTGCATGTGCAATAACGAGGCCTCACAATTTGTCAAAAACTTGAAGTAGAAACTGTCGAGGTTCCCAGAATGCCTTGGCTGTAAGGCTTCCACAAATCCCAAATCAAGAACCTCTGATGCTTCTGAACTGAGCCACATTCGGCAGCAAAAACCTTGGGCGCAGGACTTCTTTAATATTTTGACAATCCTATTGATGCTACCTCAAAAAGTCATTGAGAAATCAGTGAAATCAGAGAGCCTCGGGAAGGGCGGGACAGGCCGGCATCAATAAAATCAGCTGTATTGCCAGTTCATCCATCACATTAATATTAGCAAAACAGTTTTGCAGCCACAAAACAAATGATCTAACTTCCCAGATGTAGACTGTGGATATAAGCCTGGCATTGATCGTGTATCTCACGCGGCATTCTCCTCCTCTTCCGCTATCCAGTTTGCAAGGGCATTGGTGCTGACTCCTGCCAAAGACGATTGTGATTGGATTAAAGAAATACAAAAAAGCCAGAGAGTTTTTGTCCCCCTACAGCAGAATGATAATGTGTGGAGTCAGCGCTTTCTTTCGCTCTAAGGATATAGATCTGGCTGTGCAAGACTACAAGACCACGAAACTAGTTTCTCCGACTCACAAACAGCAAAGACTTGTTTTAGACCCAACCAGTGGTGGAGTCAGGCTGTTTGAGGGGCAGGGGCCAAAAATATAAAAAGGGCACCAAATGCATGCGGCGGCACTAATACGCAGAAAGTCATGATGCATTTACGGTAGCCTACCGAGCATGTGTAGGGCATTGTACAGACAGAATCACTGTGGTGATAACAATCATTTCTGGGTAAACAACTGTCCATTGACTTTATAATTGTTTGTCATATTCAGCTGTAACTGTAACATGACGTTTCTGCTGTGCTTATTTTACATACCATGTTGCTTCGCTAGCGTCTTGTATTAAAACAAATTCTACCCAACAGCGACGTCTCATTGCCGGTCAGACGAACTGCTAATTATGGATAAACACAAGCATTCATATTTAGTCTGTGGCCCAACAGGTAAATGAGGTCTCCGACTTAACGTTCGTGAAAGTGTTGTCATTAATGAGGTATGAACGCGTCAAACATGCTTTTTAGATCAGTCGTATTGCTCTTCAGTGGAGAGTATGTCGCCGTCGTTCCTCGTAAAATTGCATGGACGTAACATTGTTTTCTAGACAAATGTTGTGAGTGGTTCTATGTGACCCTGCATCATGTTTTCTGTTCTAGGAGAGCACCAGCGGGACCTTCATCATATTTCCTCTCCCATAGGGGCATCCAAGAGGGCACTTTAGCTGCGTTTTTTCTTGTTCTTTTGGATGAGGGCACCAGAGGGGGGCAAGCCCCAACATAAACCTGCTATTGGCCTCAGGTCACTTTGAGATTGTTTCACCTCCTCTTGGAAACACACACATTCCAGTCCAGGAAACTAGAAGCAGAGAATTGTAAACGATCCTCTTACTCCCTCTACTGGTGACATGATGTTTGAGTACATTTATTCAGAAGTACCTCAACAATGACACTCTGTGCCAATGGTATTCATTTTTGCTTGCAAGAGCAATCAAATGATTCAATTATTTTATTAAATGTTTCTAAAAAATCTGAATGAATGTCCTGTTCTGTTATCCATACGGCCACAGTAAGACATCAAGTCTTTGTGGCCTTCTACGCTCCCTCCCATTGACCTCAAAATGTGTTTTGTTTTTTTCTCAAAAGCAATTGTGAAGCTGTAACATTAATCCAGTAGCAAGACTCTTGAGACTTATCATCACTCCTCTGGGTGCATGTGAAAAAAGCCTTGGCCCATTCTCCTCCCATAGCCGAGGAAAAGAGCGATGTAAACTGATCCCTTTGAACCCGAGTCGACCGGTAATTAAGGCAACAAAGGGACAATGCATGGCCGTGTCTGGTTACTGTCAGAACGAGAAAGTGAGAAGAATGGAAGACAATATCTGCCACTTTCTGCACTCAGGGTACTGAAGTCAGGTAGATTCGGAGAGAGACTGTCCTTGATGGATTCGTACATTGTAGAACTGTGTGAAAGAGGCTTACTGGCTGTGCAGGAACTTGTCTGTTTTGATCCGCCTCGCTCTGCAATATCGTTTGTGACCCTGGTCCGATTAAGGCACTCTCATGCCCTTCAGTGGTTTTGAGAGCATGCATTGGCCTGCAGAGCGAAAGTTTTGGGCCTAATCTGGTACAGTTTACAAAAATGATGTATAGAACGGCCCTAAATCCAGCAACTCACTTGATTGCGTGAGTGTTAAAAAATAATGACACAAATAATTTTTTTGAGCTGATGATGGAGGTAGCTAAGGAGTGAGCCATCTCGGTTCCTTCACATCACCCAATTAATACTCATCTGGTTCATGAACATAAATATTTAACATGACAATTAACTGTTGTGTCTGTTTTTATTTGACAACTGCTGATTCATAAAAGTATTTGTAAAGTGACAGTTTTAGCAGCAGCAGTGTCCCACTCAGGATATTTGTACATATGATGCAGCAGGATAAAGACACGTTCTGAATATCTACAGTGAATAAAAGCTCCTAGATACCAGCTTTGTTATGCAATCGTACATCTTTTTGGATCATTACTATAACTACAGATAATGGCCAAAAGCATGAAGACAAGATCGCGATTTGCTGTAGTTGAATACTTATTTTATTGTTCATGTTACAGGTCTCAGTTTGAAAGATGTCTGAGAAAAATGACGAGGCAGGCAAACGTGTGGCTTCTTTAATCGCTGCACGCGCACATACAAGTCCAGGGTCGCGAGGCGAAACCCCAGCGCTGCACTGCCACCTACTGTGCATCGATAGAAATACACTTCTGAGGAAGTCTTGTGATTACCAAAATCACAGATATTCGTTGTATCAAATATTAATCAAATAAACAAAAATGTGACCATACATTTTGTGTGCACCACAGCCTTCGTCTGGACATATTGTTTGTCCTGTAAAATCTAATTCTGTAAATGAAAAGAGATTCAGAAAACTTTTAAATAATGTTTCATGATTTATTGCCTCCAAATAATACACAGCACCCACTTATCGCCCCTCCTCCTCCTCCGTGCCGCGCGTCGTCTTGTCCAGATGTTCTCCACATCGTTTTTGTTTTTTATATGGACCGATGTGAAAAAAACTACACCTCCAAAATATTAACGATATATATGATAAATATAGGGATAAAATCCAACATATAGCCTATATAATAATGACAATGAATAAATATATATATACTCAGCAATTAGGCTGTAGACTCCAATTTGATTTGAACTTTTATATTTTATAGGCCAAATGTTTTATTTTGTCCCTATATTTTTACTTTTTGCACTACTTTTGTGTTAGATTATCATTTTTACTCGCGTGTTTTTAATTATTTTTAATGCCTACATATTTGTTTGTGAATTATTGGAGGGAGTCTGGGAGCCAAGATTTTCAACAACCCACAGGACTCATACAAAACGTCAACAAAGGAGTCCGTCGCATGTGAATGACGACAGTCTGTCGCATAGTTGCGTAATCAGCCAACATGGCCGCATCCATGAGACTGCTGCTGCGGAGAGTGATCCGTTTCTCTCACAGAGATATTAACGTTACCGCGGCTGGAGCTGCGGGTCGCTCCGGTTGCTGTTGGGGGCCGTCGACCTGTCGGTGTTCCAGCGATGATGCCGGAGACAAAAGCACACATTTTGGCTTTGAAACGGTGCCCGAGACCGAGAAGGCGAAGAAAGGTGAGCCACGGAAAAGCTATTCTCGGTTGTGTAGCGTTACGAAACTTCATTGAAAAGTCTAGCAAGCGGGACTTTAGATGTTTTTTGGGATCGTGACTTTTTGCTGGACAATTCGGCAGATAGTGTGTCCGTGAAATGACTCCTCTGAACTGTTGTGAACGGGATTCCCTCTGCTTTGCAACCCTAACCCACAAGGAGTTTTGCTGTGAGCATGCCTAATTTAAAAGTGGTATTCAGTCATTTGTCTAAATGTAAATGTGCGCATGATTTACAGAGGTTGTATCACGTGTGCATCATTATAAGAAACTGCTTTATATTCCTACAGTACAGAGAGAATATAGTCACTGACTTCAAGTTCATGTAAAAGTGACAAAAAGTAAAACATCCAAAATATATTTGTGCATGAAAAGTACAGTAGAATATCTGTCTACTATATCCCTGTCCCTTTCAGTGTATAAGGTGTTTGAGAATGTGGCACAGAAGTATGACACCATGAACGATGCCATGAGTCTGGGAGTTCATCGCCTGTGGAAGGACGTACTGCTGCACGCCATGCACCCGCAGCCCGGGGCACAACTCTTGGACGTGGCGGGCGGAACGGGTAATGATGCACCTCTGCAAAACATCAAACTGATAATAAAAATTTTAAAAAGCAGCGTCACACTTCTATTTTTTATTTGTGACGATCATCCACCATGCAGGTGACATCTCCTTCCGTTTCCTGGAGTACGTTCGCTCCCAGCAAGAGCGGCAGAAGCGGCGGGCGGCGCGGTCCGCGTCGTGGCGGGACATCTCCAGTAACTACTCCTCAGAGGACGAGGTCGGCCCCAAGGAATCCAGGGCCGTGGTCTGTGACATCAACAAGGAGATGCTGAGAGTGGGCAAGCAGAAAGCCGACAGCATGGGCGTCAGTGCTGGTACGCTGTTGACTGTAAAAGTGACATCTGATCCATGTTGTTTTCCCTCAACAGGGAGTCGTGAGCGGGCACACAGGCCAGGTTTTTTAGGAGAGCCCGTTCACGTTACTGTGCATGTAGAGATCCATGTTTCTGATAAGTCTGCAGGGCCGGGCATCAGACCTCAACTGTTGGTGTGAAAGCTGTCACAAGTCAACAAGCTGGAGTTGCAGCTGTAGAGAGAGCGAGGTCGACGTGTCGACGGTTTGTTTTTAACCCGAGTGTCTCTGTGCATCAGGTCTGTCGTGGGTGGCGGGGGACGCGGAGGAGCTTCCCTTTGATGACGACCGATTCGATATTTACACCATCGCCTTCGGCATTCGAAACGTCACGCATATAGATCAGGTGACGGACCACGACGCGACGCCGGCTTTTCTCTAATGCACGGAGGATCCCATGAAGACTGTTGGTCGACTAAAGGGCCTCTGAGCTGCTGCCTGCTCCATGGACAGCAGCTCTGTCAGCTGGCATCTGTTTGAGAAAATATGTCGGTCAGAACAATATGCAGAGAGAGATGTTGTGCAACAAATCCGTATGCAGTACTTTGATTCACATGCTTTATAAACAAAGTTGTTTTAGGTTACACTTTATGTGACACTTATGGCTACATTTCCACCTCTTGCACATGCGTTCAGGGCACTCGGTTCAACTTGTCTGTTCAATTGCTAAATGTAAACTATTTTCCAGTGTATATAATGTCAGAAATTTAAAAAAAGTCCAAGATGTCTTTTAAATCGTCCTAAATCCAAGGATACTCAATTTTCAGTGACTGAAAAGCAGCAGATCCTCACATTTAAGAAGCTGTAACCAACTCATATTTAGCTGAATAGCAGACTTGATTGTGGTTAACTGATAATTCGATGGGTGTTAATCATGTCTCTTCTTTTTTCAAGGCGCTGCAGGAGGCTCTGCGGGTTCTGAAGCCTGGTGGCAGATTCATGTGCTTAGAGTTCAGCACGGTGACAAATCCTGGTTTATCGAGGTGAGGGAGCAGCGCTCACTGGTGACGGAGGACTCGGTGCGATTATGACTCAACCGTGTGAACCTCAGAGGGTCTCCAGAGATTCATTACTGCCCTCACAAAACCCAACGGCACGTCTCAGCTGCTGCAGCTTGTTGCTCATGGACAAGCCGTCTTAAATATGAATACATAACGGCACAAAATAAGAGCGAACTGTTGTGGCTCATGGTT
Organism: Melanostigma gelatinosum; assembly: GCF_949748355.1. Classification (NCBI taxonomy): domain Eukaryota; kingdom Metazoa; phylum Chordata; class Actinopteri; order Perciformes; family Zoarcidae; genus Melanostigma; species Melanostigma gelatinosum. Next base: position 4,740,186 of record NC_136639.1, read on the forward strand.
AACTCACTCTGCTGTGGAGGCTTGATGAGTCTGAGGTGATCGTCTAATAACTCCACATGTTTTACAGATGTCGTGGTTTTTAAAGGGCCATTCAGTCTCATCCAACTCCCTGCAGATGTTTGACCTGATGAACAAATAGGCATTTCTTAAAATAAAGTGCAGTGTTCAGGATGCTTTCAGCTCTGAGTTGAAGCTTTTTCAGCTCTGAGTTGAAGCTTTTTCAGCTCGAGGCGCTCAGCAATGCAAAACGCTTCGCTCTCATTGAAAACCGTTACGAACGCCCTCCGTCTGATCGGGCCCTGACTCTTTCGAAACCAACGGTTCTTTGGAGCACAATAACAAAGGTAGACTTTGTTCGTTGTTTGAAAGATGGCAGCAGGTTTGAGTTGTGAGAAAGCAGCTGTTGGCTTCATCGTGTTCCGTTCTCGTTTTCAGGCTTTATGACGCATACAGTTTCAACATGATCCCGGTTTTGGGAGAGGTGATTGCTGGAGACTGGAAGTCGTACCAGTATCTGGTGGAAAGCATCCGCAAGTTCCCGGACCAGGTGAGACAATAATTTATGCTTTTGTATACATTGCCACTCTCAATTCTTTGATGTTATTCACCTCAGGTTAGGGCTATTTTAAATGTTTTATTCTCCTTTTGATTGTACAGATCTTATTCCGGGTATATGCAGGGATCCTTAAGCTATTTAAACGTTTTTAAGACCCTTACCATATGCTTTAAAACCTCATCGCCACTTTGAGATCCAACCGGTTACATCAGCAGTACAGTTTACACTATTCATTTAATAATTGATTTATTCAGAGAGAAGCGGCAAATCATCAGTCAGAAACTTGAACCACACTTATTTTTTTTCTGTGATAAATGACGTGAATGATGAAATAACTATTGAAATCTTTGCTGATTCATGTTTAGTGGATTGACTAATTGTTGAACACTTTTTTTTAGGGCTATTTGCCACATCTGCAATTTACGTTTCATCAGTTATACTATGTAGTAATGTTCCGTTGTGGATTCAATGTTGGCGACTCATTTCCTGTGCTCTTCTTCTTCTGCAGGAGGAGTTTAAAGATATGATTGAGGACGCAGGTTTCTACTGCGTGACGTACTCCAACCTCACCGGTGGAGTTGTGGCTCTTCACTCTGGTTTCAAGCTGTGAGATGCACTTTGACCGCTGTACTGCAGGCCTTTCTGCCTGCAGAGTTCTCACATAAGTTGAGCACGAAGTCCCAGAGCTCCTCTCTGCTCAACGACTGGACTCAACTGTACCAATGTTGGTTTATATGATGTGAAGAAACAAACAAATCTATCGGGATATTTATTGGGAAGTGAGTAATTATTTTGTTTAGTTTTCAATATGTTTTTCAACACAATTTGGCAACAAATAATAAAACTTGTTGGGAAAAGTTGATTATTCTCAACGCTACAAAAGGCAAACTTTGTGTGTGTGCATGTGGAAAAAGGACTGATACAACCCAGCTCAAAGGCTGCAACATAAAGAGACAAAACAAAAAGCCGTGTCAGCCAAAGAAGAGAAGCCGATCCATGTTCAGATGGTGTCTTTATAGCCATGACTACACCAGGCTCAGGTGGGGCTCACCAGCATCCTGAAAGACAGCAAACAGGACACAGACCCCTAGTGAAAGGGAGGGGTCGTCACAGGACACAGTATAGTCTGTGGAAAAAAGCCAAAGTATGCCAGAGACTGCACCGGCCTTTCCAGAACTGCTCCTAATGTTGTGTTCTATGTTTTAGTGTAGAGCTTTTTATGGTGATTTTAATGTTTGTAAAGTGCTCTATAAATAAAATGTATTATTATAGTGTTGGAATTCTTTTCAAAAAAAGTAAAAGTCATAGTATAGTATTTCCATAAAAGTCAGTGTGGTATGTCGAAAAAAAGTCCGAACAAAATCATAGTAAAGCATGTGGAAAAAGTAGTTTTTCTAAAAATGTCTAGAGATAGTATGTCGAGCACTGAGGTGAGATGCACTCATGACTAATAAAGAACACTATGAAGACACTATGCTCTTCTGTAGGCAGATAATGAAAAAGAGACCACAACATGAGTTACTTGAATAAAACTGTATATTTTACAGATCTTTGTACACTTTAATTACAAAACTGTATGGTACTAAAGTTTTAAAATCAGTTTTTTGGTCAGAGAAGATTTAATCGTCTTGTGTGCAATTACCATGTATATACAAAGTCTCATGTTAGTGATTTTTCTCAAAATAAAAGGCAACCAAATAACTCAAACGTTCATACACTCTGAACATAAGACATGGCTTAAAGATAAATATATTAGTAAATAAATATTCAGAGAACATATTTCCATTCATGAAATGTGTTTGCTATACAAGTACAGAAATATACACGGATCGATTTCTAGCCTTTTTTTAAACATTTGTAATGGTAATGACAGAAAATAATTATATTCTTAAAAAATTAAAAAATATTAATTTTTGTACACATTTTATTCTTCTTAAGTGCTAGAAACAATAACAAAAAAAAATTAAATAGTGACTCAAGTACCCCAAAATGTTATATTTGCAGTAGGTACATATCTCTATGCAAAGGCAAGATTAGATTCTCTCTTGATTACAGCACGGGGTTAACTTATAAATAGTTATTTCAGAAGGTTCTCCTCTGTGTAGAGAATGTGTATATTTCATAGAAACAGTATAAAAACAGTCTGCAGGACAAACAGAAAGGCATGAATGAAAAGCATTGATATCGCGAGTATGTATTATGCATGGCACGATATGATTCAAACGGATACACTGGTATGTATAACTGCATCGTTAAAAAAAAAAGTCACAGTACAATAAGAAAAGTCTTATGAAATATGAGTCTTTTCCAGCTACTTTCCTTTGGCCTTTTGATACACGCTTCAACCTTTTTATAGATATCTATTAGAGCATGCCTCATTGAGGAAATTGGGTATATGACAGCAAAAAAAATCAAACTTTGAAGGGCTTCCAAACAAGAGGTAAGAGTGCTACACTCTGCCTCTGAAGAAATCGACTGACCCCGAGACACCGTCACGTCACACCGGACGTTGGACTAAAAGCGGTGCAGTGTCTTTTAGATATTGCTACAAACAGCGATACCAGCGCACGGCTGTCATGTCGCTCTGGCACATCTCACACAGGCAGGCCACGACTGGACAGAAATGCAATGCATAAAACAAATTCTGTATTGTATTGAATAGAGACCAGTGTCCGCCTTGCATTCACATTTCTATGCATTTTGTTCTGTAATATATATATGTATAAATATACATATATATATAGCTTCTTCTCCTCAGAGAAATGTGTGGGTCACAGAAACCTTGAAAGACCCATTTCCCTGCTTTTGTTAAAAAACAAAAAAAGTTAAAAGAAAACAAAAAACAATCATGTCTTTCTGTTTTGGTATAGCTATGTCCGTACAACCTATTTGAGTTGGTGGTTGAAGCTTTATAGGCAGTCAGTGTTCATGTGTGCACATATACATGTAGATGTTTGTGAATTAAGAGTGTACTATTTATTTTTCTTGAAAAAAAAAAAAAAAAATCTCACAAGAACTGGGCCCGGATTGCTTCGCGCTGAAGGGGCCTAACCCTCGGTGGCAGCGGACAGTCTGTAAACAGATGCCCGTCCCAACCTGCTGCTAGTTTCAGTTCACCTCCGTCCACATCGGTAGCATCGCTCTGTCTCGGCGCCGCGCTGACACAGTTTGGTGCCGAGACCTCCGCGGCCACAGGAATGAACTTGATACGCCGTCTAGAAACGACAGCCCACTTCAGTAGAAATCCACACAATCGAAGATGATGACATTCACGGTTAGAACAAGGCAGCTGAGGGTTTTTAATGATTGACTGACTGACTCGGTACCAAATACATACTTTTGACTGAGTCCCTTCTCGCCGGGGCTCAAGTTCATATACCCAGACCGCCCTCGCTCGTTGAAGTACTGCTTCCCAATGCAGTGGGGCTTGCAGAGAGCTGAGGGTGAAACAAAGCCCTGGCCTCCTCCTGAGGGCACGGCTGACCTCTTAACTGTCCCGAGGTGAAGTAACCCTCCCTGCGATCGTGTCGCTCCCCTGTCCGCACATCGGCCTCCACCGCGACACCAACGGGCAGTAAACTGCTCTGGGTCTCTGCCCCCGAGCCCAATTCACAATCCGTGTCCTCGGGAATTATGGGTATCCTCTGGTTGAGTTCGCAGCAGCCCTGTCCAGAGCAGGCCTCCGAGTCTGCGTGAGCATACTGCACATTGACAGCGTAGTCCTCGGTGTAGCGGCCCGCAGCGGCCCGGTGCGCCTTCATCTCTTTGTAGAAGCAGCAAGGCAGCCCTTCGTAGCTCACCTGCTCCGAGGAAGGGCACATGTGCTCGGAGGCAAAGTAGTTCTTGGAGGCTGAGCTCTGAAAGTCAAGCCCCCTGTGAAAGCGTCCTGCGGCCAGAGGCCCCGCTTGGTCCGAGCCCTGCCCTTTGCACTCCACGTTGGGAGGAAGCACCTCAAAGCAGCAGCTACAGGCCGCAGCCCCGAGCTCCCCCGACTCCTCCAGCGCCCCCTTCCCCCTGTCTGCTCCGGCAGCCTCCGGCGCCGCGGCTGAGGTAGTGCTAGTGCTGCCGTTCTCCCTGGGTTCCAGTGACGAGCGACTGCTGTAGTTGGGCTCCAAACTGCAGTTGGAGAGGTGGTCCCCCGAGCTACACCCCGGAGCTCCAGGAGGGAGCTGGAGGCAGTCGTGTCCCAAGGGAAGCGGGGATGACGAATCCTCGGCGGGAGCTGCGGTGCAAGACGCAGCCCCCGCCTCCCCAACGGAGCCCCGACACGGACTCTTACTCCGGTAGACGTAGGGATCGTAGTCACTGCTCAGCGAGCTGCGGAAGGTAGAGCAACTACCGTACACGCCCTGGTTGCTGACCTCGGTACAGTCCAACATGGAGTCGCTGGAGGAACAGTGACACTGGCCCGAGCTGCTGCTGCTGCTGTCACTGCCGGGGCAGTCGGCAAGGTAGCCGCTGCACACCGAGCGGTGGCCGTGGTAACAGCTCAGGCCAGAAGTGCTGCCGGTGTCACCGATCCTGGAAGAAGAGGCGGGCGCCATGTGTACCACTGTGGGGTATAACAGCCCCTGCTGAAAGGCCCTGCTGTGGTGGGCCCCTCCTCCTCCTCCCGCACCAAGCTGCCCTGCCATGGCGGGCCCTTGGCCACCCTCAGGCTGTTGAGGGAAAGTCAACCCCTGAAAATAGTAGTGCTGGTACATTGTCTCGTACTGCGAGAAGCAGGCTGCGCGGGAAAAGTTGCGGCCGTGGAACTTGGGCCGCTTGAAAGCCGCGTGATGCGGCTGTGCTGGGTAGGCGGGGGGTCCGCGGTGCTCCAATCCGCAGTGGTGGGGGTTGAGCGAGTGGTCCAGGTGGAGGGCCGGGTGGTAGCTCCGGAGAAAGGCAGACGTCGATTGGGGTGGGTACAGACCTTGCGGATCCGTGTGCTGGTCCACAGTGAGCATGGTGATGGGGTTGCCGTGGGGGTCCATGCTGGTTCTGGTCGGATAGGCGGTCACCTGGCCAGCACGGTGCACCCTGCCGGGATAATGGACCGGCAGCACCACCCGCTGCCGGCCGTGGACTGGGTTGCCAGGGTCCACGCATGCTGGTCCTGGATTTCCCTTCTTTTGCTCTGAGAAAAGAAAGACGGTAACATTGAGAATCCCCCAAATGAAGAGAAACCTCATGAACGTCTCTCTTACAACCAGAGTAAATATTCAGAGGCTGCGCAGCAACTCACCGATGATGTTGTGTCTACAGTGGGGACAGGTGTGGTGCTGGAGCAGCCAGGGGTCGACGCATTTCTTGTGAAATCTGTGAGCACAGGGGATAACTCGCAGCTCCTGTGGGGGGGGAATACTCAATGGTCAGATTCTACCTGTACTGTCACTGACAAATAGCAGCAAATACTGTGAAGACAAACAGAATGAGATGGCTGTCATATGTTGTAAGTATTATTTGTTAAATGACGGAGAAGTACAGCCTGTTCATTTCTTGCTAAATTTGTACACGTTTTTATGGCTTTCTATATTTAATTTTTATAACATTCTATACTATGACTTTTATCATTTTTATGACAAATTATATCTATACCACACCATCATTTTACTAATTAAATTTTAGGGCATATTTTACGAGGACTTTTTTGTTATAATAACTTTAATGACATGTTTATAACATACTATGATTATTTTTAATGGTCCGTTTTTGTTGACAATCTTCATGACAGACTATATTATGACCCTTCTATCACGCTATACTGTCTTTGTGTGTTTTCAGTAACAAGATTGTGTTTCTAGCTCGTGTGTATCACCGTTATTACTCTTTGTAATTGCATCGCGTTCAGTCACTCAGTTCATTCTCTTGTGCTTCGTTCCCACTTCGTCCATTTGAATCATGCTGCAATGACACAGTGGTCCAAGGAGTTGTCACAAACGGGTCTTTAAAAGGTTTTGAATTGAACTTTTACTGAAGTAAATCAACGCAAACAAAAGCTAAAAGATTCTCAGATGGTGAATAAACGTGTGGTTGGGAGCGGCTGAATGTCCAGCAGGTGGCAGCAAAGCGGTCGCGGCGATGTTGTTGAATCTTAAGTCACGTTTTTTTTACCCCCGAGAAGCAAACTTTACATCGCGCCACAAACACACGTCTCAGCAGAGAAGCCACACCACAGTACGAACACAACGTCGACACTTTCTGGAACAAAGCAAACAGGAGGCTGACACTTGTGGGTTGATATGAAAAGAATGCGACACTTTGTATTCAGATGGAGGAATTCCAAGACACAACAGCAGGAGCGCTGTGAATATGAATTATCATATTATTCTCCAGTGAGAGCTCTTTCACTGCCGTAAACACGTTACTCTATGGCTTAATGCGACTCAACTTTGGGCTTTTTTCTTTCTTTTTTTCCCAGCCGAGCTTTTGTTGCTTGGTTCACCGCTCAGACAGCACTTTGATGCCATTCAGCCTTTTATATCGCCACTTCCTCTGTGCAATCCTGGCGCCACGCTTTGTTTTCTTCTCCTGCTTACCGAAAGGACATAACCACAAAGACACACATGCACCAGCTATGTCCCACTGGGGGGGGGGGGTTTGTCCCTGCAGCGCCCATGTGATGAGGATGCGCAACGCTCTTACAGTAAACCCTCAGAGTCCAACATCAGGATACATATTTCGACAATGAGTCCTTTAAGGATGAAAGAAGGCCACAGTGGGAGAAGAGGAAGCGTAATCCCAACCCAGTGCACTCTGGGTACCGTTATCTCTCCCGGTGCTCTCAAAAGACTGAACCAAACATCTAAAAAGGCGCCGGAAAAGAACGTCACCGAAGACCGCGGGCCTGCGGTCCCCCGAGCACATCAGGGGAACTTCCATTCTATTGTCCGCAGAAGTGCATTATGTTTCATGTCGACAGAATGTGTAATGAAAAGAAAACAAACTCAGTGGGTAGATGAGCACACAAACACTGCCAGTTTAGACGTTTGGCTCCCACATGGTCCCCTTAAGCACACAATGTGGAGGTTTTGTTATTTCTGTGTTTGTGTCTTGGGAGAATTGTTGCTTGAAATGCTCCGCGGTTGATGTATTTGTATCATAAACTTCTCTTATTTTGTTTTTTTAATAGTTATTGGTGAGTTTTTTGGACAAATATGCTGTTAAATTAAATGATACATTTAAAAAAGGGGACTGCTTGGCTGCAGATAGTTACATTTTACCTGGATTTTTGTATTTGTTTTAAACAAACATCCTCTTAGCTTTTGAATTTCAGAATAAAAGCAGAAACATTCCTTTTCTCCTCGTGAACCCTCGAGAGCCCGATTGATTCAATACAGGTGAGCACAGCGATGACGCTTGAGACGTTTTGTTTTCAAAGTACAAAGTAGTTTCCATGCATATGAACATAAAAACAAGACGCGTCTACCTTTGCATTCACTGGGAGAGAACAGCACACTTGATGGCGATTGTTGAAAGTCCTCAAAGCAGACAAAGTCATTTCTTCAAATCAAAAAAAAAGTGTAACTTCTTACCTCGCCGTCGATGTACTTTTCCAGACAGATGGCGCAGTCGGAGGTGGAGCTGCTGCTCAGTGAATCTGAGCCGCCACAGCTGCTCTCGCGCTGGCCCTTTCCTTTGGCCTTGAACTTTCTCGTCTCCATCTTCTCCAACGCTTGGATGGCCATTCTGTTCATCGAGCTCTGTGGCGGGGAGGAAGGTGGGGACAAGGGTCAGCAGGGAATACCTCTACAGCTCTGTGGAATTCAACATGAAAGCCAACAAAACCGACGAATTATGACTTTGAGACGACATTAACTGACGTTTACATCCTGTTAAATGTCACGTCAGCGTTGGCAGCGTTTGATCAGAGTTCCTCTTTACGCTCGTTAATAGACGAGGGCTGATGTTGCCATGTTTTGAGACGATCCCCCTTTGACACAGTACATCATGTTGCAATGTTTGACTGATGCATTAGCAACTCTCTCTGGTCTCTTTATCTCTAATTTGTTTCGTGCTTCCCCGAAAAATGTTACTGATTAAAGAAAATGGTGATATATAAATTGACACATGCAGAACCACTTTTTGGGATTAAACTCAATGATTCACATGTGTTGCAGACATTGGGATTTATAGCAGTCGCTGCATGAACTGCTGCTGCATCCCTGATGTAAACCACTGATTTATGCCCAGGCTTAACTCCAAAAAAGGGGGCGTTTCTTCCTTTATGTTGCCTCACAGCTAGATCGTTGAAGACTTTTTGAAGGATAATCCTGGTCAGCAAGAGAGCAAGGAACTTTGGCATGAAAGTCATTTCTCATCACAGGGTTGACGAGACATGAAACACGACGATTTCAAAATCTGTATTTTCAGATTGTAATTAACTGCAGTCTTGTGAGGGGGCGGAAACGTTAATACTGTGTTAACGACATCAAATCCGCAAGATGTTCATTAATGTTTCACATAACAGGAAGAAGAGGTTTGTTACATTTGACAAATGTGCCCCAGGTGTGAGCGGCTCTCTTAATTAATCAGCGAAGGAAGTCACGACCAAGTCACCCGCTGTTGCGACACACACACACACACACACACACACACACACACACACACACACACACACACACACACACACACACACACACACACACACACACACACACACACACACACACACACACACACACACACACACACACAGGATTACACCTGTTTTAACGCATGCCGCTGTCGGTTTTCTGCCCTGTCATGACACCTCTGTGTCTCTTAATTAAATGCTAATCCTGACTCACGCGCCCCGACATAAGCCTCCGCTGAGAGCTTTTTGTCGACACGCGAGAGGAATCAATCAACAGCAGCTCTACCGTCGCCGAACCCAACGCCTGGAGCAACATGTCGCGTCGACCGGGAACAAAACACGAGACGCGGCGTCGTGTGTTTTGGTGTAAGAGGCCCACATCCCTTTGGGTCCCATGTGACTCAAACTGGGGCTCATGAATAAAGTCTCTCGTGTTGTTTCTCTTCTGTTCTGGATGAGCAGACACTAACCTGGCTTCTCCTTTGCTTGAGTTTGATCTTGACGAGCAGAATGAGGCAAACCAGCGACACAACCACGAAGAAAGCCAGGAAGATGCCCATGTCAAAGTATTCCGTGGGCTGCTGTGGAGGAGGGCAACACAAACACACGTTTGTCAAATAATACTCACATACAATTTGTTCAAAAAAGGCCATTAAAAGGATAACGGTGGTATTTTTCATTCAGGACATTTGCTGCGTTTTTAAAGAAAAAGAGAAGATTTGATGTTTTTTTTTGTTTTCTTGAGAGGATGGAGACTTAAAGGGATAGTTCGGGTGTTTTGGAAGCGGGGTTGTAAGAGGTACTTATCCACAGTCATTGTATCAGCTACAGTAGATGACGGGCAGGAGTACTGACACGAGAGTAAAGCGGTGTACTGCTGTTGGAAGAGGGCAGCAGAAATACTTATGGTGGCCACATATGAAAGAAACACCTAAAAACACGTCAATATCCGTTTAAGTGTACGCTACATTTGGAATATTGTCACCGACAGTCAAACTTCTCTATGCTGTCCTCAGAGCACCAAGACTCAAAAACAGCATGGATGGGTTTCACTTTCACTTCACTCCCACGTATGACGATGTTCTAAATATCTGAACAAGGGGGCGTGCCGGGCCGGCCTTCATCTACTGTAGCGGTACACTGATTATGAAGGACCTGATACAACCCTATTCACAACACCCGAACTACCCTTTAAGGGGGTGATGACTTCCAATGACTTCAGCACCCAAACCACTGAGAACGGCCGGATTGTTTTATTCCTCATCGGAGAAACGTCTGTTATCGGACAGTCCTTTCTCTCGGGCTTTCATGATGTCAAGTTATTTGACCTCAAAGTGTGCCGCTCCTCTTATCGAACATTCAGAGCAAACAAACACACTCTTTCAATGGCTGATATTAATCTCCCACAGTGCTGCGGAGAAAAAAGAAGAAGAAAAAAAAACATTTGCTCGGCCTCGGGGGCAGCGGAGAGCGGAGAAGAAAGGAAAAGGGTCAGATTTCACAGCTGGAATTTTCGTTTGTCTTCACATCTGAAAACGCAGCGCCGTTTGGTACGTGGGCCTCACAAACATGTTCACCTCTTCCTCATGTTCCTCGGTTTAGTGTCACACACACACACGCACGGAGCGCGGTTTGAGGTTCTGGCATGCGCGCTTACCCTCGGTGGTCTGTGTTGTATCCGAGCGCGAGCCACTTTCTGCTTGTTGACGATGTTCATCAACTTGATGGCGTCGTTGCCCTTCACGTAAACCACCGGCCGCTTCAGAGGATCCTCGGCAACCTGGTTGAGCTGAGGAGAGCGGAGAGGAAACGATGTCAAACACAGACGCACGAATGCGTCACAAAGACAGATCTGGTTTATCTGGTCATGACCTTTTGGTTAAAACTGTCGTATAATGTCTTAAGTGGCATTGTGGGAAATGTAGGATCTTGTGTTTTTTGAGTTTCATTCATCCTGGAGATTGAAAGCCAGAATATCTCTGCAGCTTGACCATTCTTTCTTTTAAATATATGGCGCTTGCGAGTCCCCCACCTTTATGGATGTGCAATGCTAAATCAGTGGCGTGTCTCTTTCAAATTCAACATTCAGACATAAAAGTCTAGTGTGAAAGATTAACCGGCATCTTGTAACCAACTGAAACTCCCCGTGTGCCAAGCGTGTTGGAGAACTACAGAAAAACACAAACGGCTCTCTTTGGTTTGTCCGTTCTGGGCTACCGTAGAAACACCGCAGCCGGCTCCGTGCAGAGGAACCGCTTCGTATGTAGACGTCAACGGCTCATTCTAAGCTCACGAAAACACACACGATTCTTGGTTTGAGGGGATTATACACTAAAGAAAAACACTCGGTCATATTATATTCCAGCTCTGCCAATAGATCCTTCCTAAATGCTACACACTGTACCTTTAAATATGTGGTGTGTCTTTTACAGTCACACTCAATCAACAAAGTTGGAGTCAAAGACCACCGCAAATGCAAACAAGAAAAGGCACTCAGAGCTCTAAGAACAACAAACCGATAGTGTTGCATTGCCCTCATGCATGTGAAGTGTCGGAGTAAAAGGCATGAACTCTTCTACCAACTAGAGAAAATGAACTTTCAGACATGGAAACTGTGGTCGCAGTTTGCCAGAGGAAGCAGTCAATGAAGAGTATGCTCTGGCTTTTGAGTCAGTTGACATCCTCCTCCTCTCGTCTCGTCTGCTGCTTGGAATCTGTAATTTGAAAAGCCCAAAAGGGAAATACCGAGGATATTCATATTTCTATTTCTTCTGCAGCCGTCATGTTCTCTGTGTGTTCCGGTTTAAAAGTACAGACTTTGAAACGTTTGATCGCTCGCTTGAATCTAAGAAATTACTCCAACAAGACTGCAGCAGCTTGGCCTCCGACAAACAATTCACCATTAAAGAAAAAGCTCACGTATCAGTCCATTAAAGAAAAAGCACATTTATCAGTCCATTAAAGAAAAAGCACACCTATCAGTCCATTAAAGAAAAAGCACATCTATCAGTCCATTAAAGAAAAAGCACATCTATCAGTCCATTAAAGAAAAAGCACACCTATCAGTCCATTAAAGAAAAAGCACACCTATCAGTCCATTAAAGAAAAAGCACATCTATCAGTCCATTAAAGAAAAAGCACATCTATCAGTCCATTAAAGAAAAAGCACATCTATCAGTCCATTAAAGAAAAAGCACATCTATCAGTCCATTAAAGAAAAAGCACACCTATCAGTCCATTAAAGAAAAAGCACACCTATCAGTCCATTAAAGAAAAAGCACACCTATCAGTCCATTAAAGAAAAAGCACACCTATCAGTCCATTAAAGAAAAAGCACACCTATCAGTCCATTAAAGAAAAAGCACATCTATCAGTCCATTAAAGAAAAAGCACATCTATCAGTCCATTAAAGAAAAAGCACATCTATCAGTCCATTAAAGAAAAAGCACACCTATCAGTCCATTAAAGAAAAAGCACATCTATCAGTCCATTAAAGAAAAAGCACATCTATCAGTCCATTAAAGAAAAAGCACATCTATCAGTCCATTAAAGAAAAAGCACATCTATCAGTACATTAAAGAAAAACGTGTGTGTTACTGTTTAAAGAAAGTTACAAACAAAACAGAAGTGTTTCAGCCACAATCAGCACAAAGTATAAATCGAGGAAAAAGGCGGTCGAGTACATAACTTCATAAAGCTTCTCTCTTAATTTCAGCTCCGGGACCTTAATTCTCGCTTAGCTCCTCCTCCCTGCCCCTCGGCCTTGTGGGTCCTGTCTCTGCTGATCGGGCCGCTCTGACTGGAAAAGCCTCTCGGGGGAATTTAACACAGCCGCCCAGCGCTGCCTTTCATGTGGTCTGCGCGCAATCCCTTTTATCTCTGAGCTCGGAGCTTTACGACCAAGCGGCAGAGGAGAGGAGGCGAGGGGGGGGGGAAAAAATAAACCTGCAAGTCCAGACCTGGCGTGGCAAGGATGAATACCACAGGAGAATTCTTGCGACAAAGGCGCAACTTGTGTATTATACCTCTTAACAGCATAAGACGCAAGCACAAGAAAGAGTGGTAGGAAGAAGCAGGAATGTCCAGATGTGTGCGACAAGAAACGCACTTTGTTCTTACAGAGGCCCGTGTGCGCTGCCCCAAAAATGTGCACCCACAGACGCATCCACAGAGGCTCAGGGGATGAGGTAATGTGTGCTACCTGTGCAATGATGAGCTTAACAGAGTTTGGTCACGGTCTAGTGAAAGCTGAACCTGGATATCCATTTGCAGTCGTGGAAGAGGTGCAGTGCACTCCTCCGAACACAAGTTAGAGCTCAAAAGGCCCAGAATGGTGGAGTACATGGAGTAATGGTGGAGTTTGCACAATCAGCACACACACACACACAGAAGGGCATGCTGCTGAGTGTCTTTCATAGACGGGCCGAGACAGATTAGAGCTTTTCGGTGTGACTGAAAGGTCTGCACAAACCTGGTCGATGGCATCCGGATTCTCCGACACATCAAAGATGACGGCTGTGGCTCCCCGCTGCACTGCTCTCTTTGCCTGCAAAGCACAAGACAAAAAAAAGGGTAAGAAAAATAAATCGTCGGATATATTCAGCAAGAGTGAACAAAGAGTTTGGGGAATGTGTGATCACAATGTCAACCGCGAGTTTTCACATTCAGATCCAGGCCACTAGAGGGAGTTCTCTGCCTGAGTGAAACGTGCAGATCCTCTGGAACGAGCAAATGAGAAAGAAAAGAGGTAAACAAGCCGTTGATGTCACTTGCTAGGGCGCACATGTGGCCCATGCCTCCCTTTTGACTGCAGTCATCATGATGTCAACGGAAGTAAACCGAAGCAAACAGCATCACATTCGCATAAATGTGTCAACAACCAATAATGTGTGCGTGTGCTGCAACTCTGCAACGGCAGGGTGTTAAATTCGGCTGCGCACGCTCAGGAAAGTTGAATAAAGTTGCCGTGGATTTCCAACTGCTTAAAAAAAATGTGAGCTTCTTTCATCTGAGAGCAGGGAGAGTCACAGCACAGAGGTCTTTTGAAGACTTCTGCTAAAGGCAAGAGATAAAGGAAACGCTTGGATCCGCAGAAGCACAAGTATCTCCTCGCAGAATCCAAATTGGTTTCCCCTCGTCTGGGAAAAAGAAAAGTTCCTTTATCTTAACTGCTGCTTTCGCCTACAACCCGTTCTCACCCCGCTTGATTCACGGCGCCCTATTTAGACAACATTTTGATGTCGGCGCTACATGATCTAAAATAGCGCTGCTGGAATCATATCCTGGTTCTTGCCAGCGCTCCTCATAACTGGAGGGAGAAGAGGGGGGGGGGGGGGGGAGATCAAAGTGACAATGTACAGTGCTGTGACTCTGTTGCCAAGTGGCTCCAGAGTGTCATCGCTCCAGTCAGCAGGCCCTTACAGAGGACAGAGAGCACTGCAAACACGTGGCAACCAATGATGCGCCCATAGACCGTCTATGAGAAGTGGACGTCATCATCGTGATGTCATCCATTGGTTGGTGGATGACATTTGGGAAGCCTCGAGTTTGCCGTTCAGGCTTTTTGCAACCGGTGAACAGAAGTGAGCGTATTAGGACTGCGGGCGAGTGACGTAGAGACGCCGTATACTGCTCTGGTAGCGACCTGTCAATCACAAGGTAGCCCCGCCCCCTAAAGCACACCCTACTTTTTGGTCTGTTTGACTCTAAATTAAACCATCATTTACTAAATGAACATCATGTTGTATTGAAGAAGACTTGAAACTAGAGATTGAGACCATAAACTCATGTTTACAATGTTCAGCGGTAATAAATCAAGAGAGAAGTAGTCATTTTCTCATAGACTTCTATACAACCTGACTTCATTTTCATACTTATCGAACCGTTCATCGACTGCTCGTCTCCGGTTTGAAAGGTCTTGTTTGGACTGACCAACAGTCATTAACTTTCCAAGTCATAATGATATTAAAAACAGAAAATGTTTGTGACGTCGACTGAAGAAAAAGACCATATCTAATTTGTTAATTACTACTCTTCTGTAAATGGACTTCTTTCAGCACTACTCCCGTCTTAGTCAAAGCAGTTTGTTCAGCAAGAATACCTGATGTACTCAATTTTTTTTAAAGTTTTATTTTGAAATTGTTTTTTTTACTCATTCACCTGCACTTCCGGTACAGATGCTTCTGCCACTTTACAGCAGCTAGTTGTGTGCTGCTACTTTGAACTGCACATCAAAGTGCTAAGTTCCTAAACTCTTGTAAAGCGGATGAACGATGAGTGACATGATGAAGTGAAGGAACTGTGATCACTGCGACATGATGGTCGAGTCTCTTTTCCACGTGGGGTTGTTGCATTATTCCCTCTACTCCTCGTGTGCACCGCGAGTCTTTAGAAAGAGGTTAATGATTAAACTGTCCAAGAAGTAGCATGTGTAGCTAAAGTCATACAGAACCAGAGGTATATGCATTCTCCCGAATCAATGAGTCATTAATCACACTAAATATAGAATATGCAACACACGTGCGTGGGTCTTCCTGACTCCAGGTTCCTTTGGTGGGACTGCTGCTGCGCGGACAAGTCGCAGCAAGAGGAACATAGAAGCAAACTAACAAAAGGCCTTTGATATAAGGGGGTGGCAAAATGCACCACACTCTGTGAATCCCACTTTAATTAAATCAGCTTCAGGAAAACGTAAACACAGCTCGACTCTGAAGTGTGCGCGCGAGCCTACGTCTCAATTAGATTTCCCCCTCGTGTTTAATCCACGGACAAAATGTTTATGAATCTGACTGTCACAGCTCATCAAAGGCTAATTAACCCTGCAAACTGATTCGATCTTTCCCCGAGAGTGTGTGTGTGTGTGTGTGTGTGTGTGCCTTGTCAAACACCGACACATTAAAACAGCGACGCGCCATGAACACAAGCTCCTCCAACTTTCTCTCTTTCGTCCTGCCTCCTTTACATAAACTAACATCACGCTTTTTTCTTCTCTCACTTTTTTTTCTGCACTTCAAAGTTCAAAAGCGAGCGGAGCGAAAATCTCTCTCGCTTTTCCCTCTCACCCAGTTTTCTCTCTCTGCTCCACGCTGCCAGCCTCCCCCCCCCCCACATTTAATTCAGCGCTAGTCTGCTCCTTTGATGTTAGCTCTCCCAGTTAACAATTAATAGCTCTCGGTAAGAAGCTTTGAGAAGAAAGAGATCTCCCTCCTAAAGAATCTCCACTCGGGCAGGCCTGCGCTGCAGTGCAGGGACTTGCCTGACGACAACAAAAATGCAGCCACAGGCAAACCGGCTCTCTTAAACAGCATGACGCATCTCCCTCCCAACCGCGCAAAAAACAGAAAAACTACAACCTCGGACACCAAAGCAAGGATCTTGTTTTGTTTTGTTTTCTTCTTCTGAGACTTCTTCGGGTGAGGAAAGACCGTTTACTCCACCGACTCCGGCTTTAGAACACCAAGTGGCAGAGCTCAGCTGCAACTTTTCAACAAAAAAAAAGTAAAGTAAGGGTCCAACACGCTGGACATGTAATCTTTCATTCATACCAGTTCCATTGGGACCAAACAGGAATTTCAAGAGCGTCTGTTCATTAAGCTCGTAGGGGGTGAAGCCGATGCGAGAAGATCTTCTTATTAGAAATCCAATATTTCAAAATGTTACTTTTTCAGCTGTCGGAGTGAAAAGTAGGCTACGAGCAGTTTAGAAGATTTGAGCTCCATACAGCACACCTGTCACCAGAGGTGGGACCAAGTCATGGTTTTACATTTTGCAGGATTTTCAGGATTTTTTACATTCTTGTGTCAGTGCTTTAACTTAAAAGGATCCGACGCTCCTCCGCTGAGGACGAATAGGAAGAAGAAGTTAATCAACAACTGGAAATGCTACAAAAAGTGCAGAAATAATACTTTCCTCACAGCTGAAACATCCCCATGCGTTGTGCTTTGTGCTTGATTAGTAGTCCAGTCGCAAAGACGGGGGGGGGGGGGGGGGGGGGGGGGGGGGGGTACTGTGTCACAGGTACTTCACAATACTGCTGGCTAAACAAATTTCCCGCTGGCTCGGAGGGATGACAATTAGGGTACAATTGTCCCCGAGTGACCGAAAAAAGAAACCCGCAGCAGAAAGCAGGGAGAGAAGCCAGTCTAGACACAGAGGAAAATGAAAGCTATGTTTAGCATCCCCAAGTAAGCCTGCCAGCTCCCAAGATCTGAGGGAGAGGAATCCTCACTCGTCTGGAAAAGAGACTTTTCTCAGCGCATAGCGCTCCCTTTCATCACTCGCTGAGGATTCTCATATTAGCACAGCGGCTCAACACCATGCATGTAGAGGTGTGTGCTCACGTTCAGAAACATGCACATCTGCATGGGAAGCAGCAAGTCTCTCTCGCTCTCGCTCTCTCTCGCTCTCTCTCTCTCTCTCTCTCTCAGCAATTAAGCCTTCAGAAGACTCTCCACTGCTATTATGCTGTAATTTCATGTTGCCTCCTGGCTTTACGGTTTATTAAAAGATAAAGGCATACTTTTCTCCCATGGACTTTCTTATATGTGGTCACACCCCCCCCCCCCTCCCTTCTTCTTCTCTCCTTTCTCGCTCCCTCTCAGAGCAGGCAAGACATTATTTACATTAAACTAAAATAAAAGCGAACTTTTTCGACGTGGCTATGCGTCATCCCATTGGAAGCTCGTGCAGCAGGAAGAAATGAAAACGATGTTGGAAGCGACTCCGCTTCCTCTCCTGTACGTGCTGGACTCTTTGCACATGAAGTCTGTGCTATCTTGACATTTTCATTGCAACGGGATTTAGTCATTTCACGAGGCGCATTACTCACCGCCTTCCCGATGTCCTTCTGTTTGATGTTAACACTTCACTGACAGACAGTTAATCTGTCACAACACTTTATTGCGTTTGCAGATACTTGAGATACTCTGCTCGGGCTGTGTGACTTATAATCAACTGGTTTGACGCTCTCGTCGTGCTGGATCTTGCTGGATCTGCTGCAGAATAAGGACTTTCCGGTTCCCACATGAACACCATCCCCAAAACACTTACAGTGTGAACTCCAATAACCTCGCTGAGCTTAATTCTGCTAATAACGTCTCTTCACGAATCATCCCTTGCCACTCATATTCAACGCTTTGAGTCCCAGCCAAGGAATTCCACACCTAAATGGCAGATTGAAACGCTCAGTTTTTCCCTCCACCTTCCCAAACTTTTGAACTCTCCCTTATTCCTGTTTCATAGTAATTTGAACGCTGCTGAGCCCCCCCGGCGGGAGCGTTTTTTACACAAGTCCCGGGACATTTCTCAAGCTGCAGTAAAACATGTTTACGAAGCACATACAAAACATCCACTTGTGTGTCGCACCGGCGGAGGACGGGGGAGCTCCTCGAGCTCCTCTCTGATTCGGCCACCTTCATATCAGGAGACAATATCACCGCAGAAAATATGTCGACAACCGTCTCTGCAACATGAATGAAAACATGCATAAAGAGTCCTTAAACCTGTAGTAGGAAGCACATAATACAAACAATCATTCATAGTTACATACTGCATACAGGGCTGGGTATCAAACCTCAATTAAAAAAAAAAAAAAGAATTGTTGGCAATGGCTTCAAATTTCTTTGACCAGATGGCTGCGGATTTACATGGAAAAGGTCCCCGATTTTAGGCTTTTTTGTATTTAAGAAATGTCTTAAAATGAAGAAACAGGGGGGGTTGTGGGTAAACTTCACACTAGCTAAGGAAAACACAGAGAGAGAGACAGACAGAGGGAGAGATTTGAGGCGGACGTAATGACCTCACTATCAGACAAAGTAAAGGCCCGCCCCCAGGTACAGTGATCCCCGAGCCTGCCTCTGTGCTGTACATCATGTACATGACCAGCCAGCGTATACACACACACACACACACACACGCACACACACACACGGCCCTGAGGGAAAGTTCCCATGGATGAAGTATCATCTTTCCACCAGTTCAAATCCCCAAATGGGAGACGATGACAAGCCCACAGCTCCGGTCCTCTTTGGATCTATATCCTTAACGAGGGAGATGTTTTTTGTTTTTTTAACCAAGAAGCCATCTTCCGGATTGGTGTGAAAAGCCTATTTTTTAAATTTTTTTTAAAAAAAAGGTGTAAATGTTGGCTTTGGAGTGAAAAATCAGAGTTCTCTGGAGGACAAACGCATCAGATCAGAGGACGGCTGAGGTTTTTCACAAAGATGCCTCTACCGCCATCGAACGTCTCTTTGAAGCTGAAGAAAGCGCTCAATGTGTCCGTGTATTTCTGACAACTGGGCCTTCTTTTCCTCTTCTTCACTTCATCTTTCCCAACCAGGAAACCACCAGCGACCCCCTCCCACCTCCAATTCTGTCTCAGCGCACAATGTTGGGTGGCCATTCACCCGCCATTGCATAACCAGAATTA
Source organism: Melanostigma gelatinosum (assembly GCF_949748355.1). Lineage (NCBI taxonomy): Eukaryota > Metazoa > Chordata > Actinopteri > Perciformes > Zoarcidae > Melanostigma > Melanostigma gelatinosum. Next base: position 4,759,722 of record NC_136639.1, read on the forward strand.
TACAAGAGAATTGTGCTATCAAAATGTGTGTGTGTGAGGGGGCACCTCTGAGGGGGCCTGCCAGTGGACCTTGGCAAAAAGCCGGTCCCATTACAGGCTCCAGAGAGACTGAGGTGTACTGGGGAGCTCTCCCTCATCATAAGACCCCTAATGTCTCCCTTTTCAGATCCAACTCCTGCACTTTACCGAATCCTGACCCGATATTCACTGTAAACTCACAGAAAACTGCAAATGTGTCCTTCGCACAGAGTGCTGAAAACGGTCAAGTAGCCAAAATTGCGAGTGAATGCCTGGTCAGGTTCATGCTCTTTACTTATTCTTTCATGAGATTGCATCCTGCATTTCCATCACAAGACAGGTAATGAGAAATGACAACGAAATAGTATGAAGGAAAAGGGTGCTGCACACTGAACTGATGCTCCCAAAAAACATCTGTACAGTGTAGTATATAATGTTCTTACTGCATTTCAGTATCGATATCAGGGCTAAAACTCTGGCACCGGTTTTGACTCTGGTATCGAAGAGTTTCAGACAATACGAACGCTGTTTGAGTGGAAACATTGAGCTTGAAAAATGCATTTAAATGATGTTCCTTGAGCTTTTTCTGAAACATTTAAAGGCTCGTCATGCGGCCATAAAGGAGGGCTTCTGAGGAAACGCTGCCGTTTCTATTTGTACATCGTCCCAATCTTCCCTTCACGTTTGCCTCGCTCGCCGTGCAGCACTTCCTGTCCCCCCTCCCCACGTTCTTATGTCTCGTGGCGTCGGGCCTCGCCACGCTGACACAAACACGGACGCAAACGTATCGACTCGGCCCGCCGCTAATGAAGAAGCCTTTTGGTTCCTCTCGCCGCCCCGCTGCTCTGCCCCGGCGAGACCAAACACCGGGGCCGGAGGAATGGACAACCGCTAATTCAATTTCCTCCCCGCCCCTCCCATGTTGTTTTCTTACCGGCTTTGGGCCCTTTGTGATTCACAGGAAAACAAACAAACTTTCCGGCTAGAGACAAGAACACTACTTTTTAAGTGCTTCTTCTCAACTGGTGTTTGGTTGAAAGAGATGGGAAGTCTTGGTTAGAAACGATTAGTGATAACATGTCCAATTATTATTGTGCGTAAAACACTAATATCAATTAATACGATCGTCTACCGTCAGTCACAAAGCCCCTCATGTTTTCTCTGTGAATCGGTTTCAAAGAACAGCATTGAGCTCGGAAATATATTTCTATATAAAAATATAGGAAAATCTGAAATTTTCATTGTTTTTGGCTTCTCATCTCTTCCGAGGATCACCCGAAGGTGAAAGAAACTTTTCCTGGTGTTGAAAAAAGTCTAAATTACCATATCTTCCATCAGATGAGAGCTGTCAAGACGAAGAGGAGGAAGACAATAACGTGAAGACGAGCGAAACTAGATTCATGCCGGCTGCAGGTCTCCTGGCACATCCCAGATCAAATCCGAAGTCTTTCTCTTCAACAGTCGGTCAGACAGGTTTGAGAGACGTCGAGCTGTTTGAGGGAGTTTCACACAAAAGCCGTCTCATTTTGAAGCTTACAGTTTGCTTTACTTTTAATATTGTGTTTTTATATATTGTTTCCTTTGTGGCTTTAATGTCAGGTACCGTCGTCTACACACGGTGCGCTCACACGCCGTACAGAGTGCCGGCCGCAGGCGGTTTTGCCAGCAAGAGCCCAACACGCAACGGCCGTATAGTTAAGAGCATGAAAAGAAACAAATTGACTTATAAAGGATGCAGATTAGCTTCAGGCCGCGGCTATTTGTGGACAGCGGGAATGAAACGCAAGCCGTTACACAGCCTGAAGATAAATGTACTGGAAAACACCCCCAGCTAGTTCCACCTCCATCTCTGAATGTGAAATAAAAACGACTCCGACATGAAAGAGGTATATAAATATGCGGCTGCACAGCAGGATTTGCGGCTCCTTTTACCCAGGATGCTGCAGCGTGAACATGCACTGTAATCCAAATGTAGTGGAGCCGAGGCGTCTCCGTAAACGGCCACTTCTCTCCTTCCCTTCATTCGTCCGCAGTCAGACGGGTTTTTTTCTTCTTCTCTAATCTCTCTCTGCCTCGAAGCTGCTTTCGGAGACCGTGTCCCTGCTTGCATGGAAAGAGAAGTTGCTGTTGCTGCCTCTCTCTCTCTCTCTTGTAATACTCCATCCTGCTGCTGCTGGAGGGCTGTTGCTGTTGTTGCTGTTGTTGCCGTCGACTTTCCGTGGGCAAACCAGGCAGAGCGGGTCGGGGCTCGGCCCTCCAGCCCTCTCTCCTCCCGCTGTACGGTCTTACTCGCATTGAGGCAGCAGAGGAGGCCGACTTCACATCTGGCTGCTTTGGGGAAATTGTACTATTTTTCCCAGAGTCAGAACCTAAAACAATTCCTGAGGACGGATGTGTTTTTGTATTTGGAGTAGTCGGAAGTTATGTCAAACAGCTAAATTAGACACCAGACAACATAGCCTGTGGGTTTTAATGACTTAATCGTGATCCTACAGGCATGCAGGGTCGGCCGGATGGTCGACAAGAAAAAAGATTTTTTTAAATCAAATTTAAAAAATGCATTTTTTTGTCACAAAATCAGGACTATTTGTTAAGAATTCCTTCCAATCTTTCGTTCTCATGACTAGATTTGACCTCTTGAGACGTCTAAAAAGTATTAAAATAAAAATGTGGCACAAAACTGGCCTGAAAGGCAGGAAAGTCTACAAAATGGAGAACTGCTGGCTGAGTTCTTTCTCGTCACCAAACACAGCGAGCACCTTTTCCTTTTACTGCGGCCCAATGAAGATAACATCAGACGTCCGTGGCTGTAAATAGGATTTGAAGTAACCGTGGCAGCAGGATGGTGCAATAATCAGGTGTGTTTACCTCACACATCTCCCACTCCACTGTAACAGCTCATTGTTGTCTCTCTGTTGCAGTGCAGAAAGGAAATACGACCAGAATATATCCAGGACGAAAGAAACAGTATCCCGAAGTAAAGTTCTGAACCTCTATTTTACTACATTTCAGAGAGAAATATCGTACATTTTACTCCTCCATTGATCTGGCAGCCAGTTACTTTGAAGATCAAGCTTTTTCTAACAGACATTAAATCATCTCTCTCATGCAAAGAATGAATGAAGATATTTTTAAGTCTATATCACAAAAGACTATCAGATGTCTCATTCCATCGTTATATTTTTATGGTCGCCGATGTCTCTCCCCGGTTCTGCCAGGTGCGTTCCCATCATTCCCCCCCCCCCCTCTATCTACATCTTTCTCTTCTTCCATTACCTCACTGTTTCAGAGCAATGGTCAGCTCCGATGTCATCCCCCCCCCCCCCCCGCCCACACACACACACTGCCACTTCTTCTCCATCTCCTTGTGCTGGGCACAAACCTTGCCTTCCTGGCGGAGCATAAAAGAAAGTTCAAACCACAAGAGCAGGATGACATTTTCACCCCCGCTAACCCTTTCCAGTAGAGGAATCGTCTGTAGCGGGAAAGAGGCATCAGATTAGCGGTGTGGGGGGACCGGGGGGCTTTAGTTTCCAGCTTCTGTGCCAGGCCGTCGGCCCGGGACCTTAAAGACATACGCGGCGGGGCGCGGGGCACGAGGATTCTCATGCACACCGGCACATTCCCCTACAAAGCAACGGGCTTAGACGGAGATGAAGGGAGGAGAGACGGGGCTTTGGTTGACGTGGGAGGACGTCTGGTCCCATCTTTTACTGAGATTTACGGGGTTTTTTTCCACAGCTCATCTTCTGGTCCTGGCGCTGCCCCGTCCTTTCCGGGTGCGGTTGGACGGACAGGAGAGCTTTAGTGGTGGCTGGTGTCTGACTTTTTAAATAATTGTGATTAAGAACAACAACAAAAATATTAAATCAAATGCAAGAAAGTGGGGGAAAAATGGAAAAAGAAACAACTCCAACTTCCCTCTCATTTCCCCTCTTTTATTTTCTCTCCCTCACCCTCCGTCTCTCTCTCTTTCTCCCTCCCTCCATCTCTCATCTTAAATCCCCGGGGCTCCTTTCTTCTCTCTTTAAATAGGGGCCTGAGCTGTGAAGTCTAATAATGGTCATTTGGCCTCCCATTGAAAGCTGGGTAATTCGGCCCAGGGACGGCTCACTTTGAGCCACATGACACAAGGAGCTTCCCAGTGACCATGGAAACCAGCGCAGTGGGATCCCGGGTGCCTCCAAGCGCCGTGAAACGTGGTGAAGCGGTGATTTAGGAGAGGGACTTTTTAAGGGGGCGGGGGGGGGGGGGGGGGGGGGAGAGTAGGAAGGTGGGAGAGGGTTCCAACACCGCCTGAGAGAGGGGGGGGGTTGCGAGAGAGCGGGAGAGAGACCCCTGCCTGGTCACAGTGGAAACCTCTCCCGACACCCCGGCAGGAAGAGAGGCTGAGATAATATCAGCAAGTTTCGGCGTACACAAACATGAAAGGAGAGCCCAAGAGGCAGGCCCCTGAGTGCCCCCCCCCTATATTTCTTTTCTCCTCTCCCTGCTGCTCCGCCTTCTTTTTTTTAATTCCTCCCTCCATGTTTCGAAGTGTTTGTTCCGGGTGTTTGGGGCAGGTGGAGAGGAAGCTGAAGAGTGAGCTTGTGCAGGTTGGTTTTCGGTCCTGCAACTTCAATATATTTAGTTCTAGCAAAAAAAGCTGTGAATGCAATCGACACGCGATACTTTGTTGAGTGTGTGGATGCAATTTCAATTTGAAACTTTGAACGCCATAAACCTTTTTGAATGTTTTCATGGTAAGAAAAATAAAATGTGCGATAGAAATACTTTCTGGAAGCATTTGAAGTTACGAAAACGTCTTTGAATGGCAGAGAAGGACATTCATAGAAGAAGGGAAGTTAAGTGAAGCGACCACTTCTACATCTCACGAGGCAGAGCACATTATCAGCATCAACAGCCTCCATTATACTTCACGCTACAGCTGCCAATGTTCGCCGCCTCCATTTAAACAACCCAAAATTGACTTTCAATTTGCCGCTCTCAACTGAATGGAAGTAAGTCAGATCATTTCCAGCACGAGCATAGGGAGCAACGGCCTTATCGATATCCTGCATCTTCACGGCTCCGCTATGAAAAGATTTCTGTTAAAAACTCTCGGGGCAAAAACAAAGAAAAAAAAACAAGCTTCATCTGTATCGAACAAAAGCCGCCGTTATAAATCAATCACCATTGTGGCTTCGCTGCAATTTAACAAAACACTCTGGAGACTCGGCAGTGAAAAACGACGGCAATTTTCTTTCTTTTTATCAAGGCTTCACTACGGCCCTTTGCAGGGAGTTAAAGGAAAAAGCATGGGAAAAAAACTAAAAAAGGGAAAGAAGTGAGAAGCGAGTGATGAGAGCGACACGGTGAGTCACTCAGCCGTCTGCAAGCCGATCAGCCAGCCGACCAGTTCTTCTTACCCAGACTGATAAACGGCGGATGAGCTAATTGGCACGCAGATGTACTACTATACGCCCACTGATCGGACAGCGTTCCCCACCCCCGCGAAGGCCGGCACACCGTGTTAGAAGGCGTCTGAAGTCGTGTTAGAAGGCGCCACGATGCAGCCAGTTCAGTCCGGCATTGAAGCTTCTTTACAACAAGCCCTGCGGCTTGACACCCTACTGGCATTGCCGTGGCCTCGGGACGACCCCGAGCACACACCTGAGTGTGTAGGACGGCTAACCTGGCCGCAGGCTCGGAGCCAGTCGCCCGCAATATCACACTCTGTGGCCATTTCTTTCTTTTAATGCAGGGGTCTCGCTCTTCTTCAGACGCGCACACACACACACACGCGCACACCGTCCTTGTAACCCTCGTGCACTTTCAATATCCCCGTCATTCCTCTCGCTCTCACACTGCACCCTCTCTGCAGCTCTGGCTGAGATGCCAGACACGGTTGGAGTCCAAAAGCCACTTAGCACTAAGACGCAACAGCTGTTTGCTCCGGCCTACCGTCCCATAGTGCCAACTTTTGAGGGCCACAGTAGAAAGAGACACACAGACGCACTCTTCTGCCATCTCACATTGTTCCATGGCAACTGCGGGTTTTTTGGGATTGTGTTTGTATATTTGTCAGAGTCAGAGCTTTTCCACCCAGGATACACTGCCGCTGGCTAAAACTTTAAAGTAGCATGCTTTATTTCTGGGAGGATATATGTCAATAAAGATGTTGAGATGGTTTCTCGTTGCTCTAGTTATTTTTGAGTGCTTTGTAGCGGTTGCGCTCCGCTGCGATGAAATGTTGTCTTTGGCTGGTGCTGATCGCGGTTCAGAGACGAGCTGGTCGAGGGCAGCGCCAGGCCACACACAACAAGCACATACCGGGGAGGTTTACATGCGATGCCAGCCAAGAGGCCTGCTTCACACAAGCTGCAGGGCTGTGTGTGTGCGGGAGGATGGGGGTCGCATTTTTATGCTCATGTGCGCACAGAAAAAGAAAAGAAAAAAGTTGTACCGAGCGAGACACAAATCCCAGCCACCCACTCACCAAAGCACCATTCGCCTTCGTCATCTTCTTGAGAAGCCAAACCCTCACTCCCTTTCCTCTGTCCTCTAACCCCCCCCCCCCCCCCCCCCGGGTGCCCGGGTTAGGGGCTGATGTCATGAGAGCCTGAGGAGGATGAAAGGGGAAAAGCCGGCATGCTAAGGCCCCGTGAGGCCATTGGACTGACACGGGCGGGTACTTGAAAGACGAGATATCTCACTGGCATGGTGACAAAGACCCTGACCAGCCTGAGCCACCACCAATGAAAGCCAGTGGCATGATTTCATGTTCCAGAGGAGCTGCCAAAAATCGCAGTGTATGTGTGTGAAAGGCAGAGATGAGAAGAAGGGAGGGAGGGGGGGGGAACTAAAGAGAAGCAAGTCCTGGTCCACTAGCACCAGCAGGGCACCTTGCGGTGTCATCCTCATATATGACACGCCACAACCTCAGACAGCCTCACCACTTCAAAAGAGTGTCTCAAACGCAGTCGGCTACAGTAGGAACCGATTTGCTGCTGTTGGGGGAGGGGCCACAGCTGTGGCACACAGAAGTCAAGGGTCTAACAGCCCTGCAGCTCTCACAGGAACCAGGCAGGAAGTGCAGGAACAAACTGTGTACATATATGTGACACAGCAGCACTTCGGTGAGGTTTGCACGTGGACTTCAGAGGCCCGGCATGACTGACCTCTCTTCCGCCACTTCCTCTGCTGCTAATATTTACTGGTTTGCTCTGCGAGCAGCGAGAGCGGTCGGAAAAAAAAAAAAACCCTTGAGTCACGAAGCGGAATAATTTAGTAAAAGCTATATTAGACAAAGATATATTATTGACAACAATGGCGTGAAAGGGAATGTACTGCAAACATTAAAGCATAAATAACTTTATCAGGTCAACATAATTCTGAAGGTACGGAAAGAGCTGCAGGAACTTGCTCTGTGGAAAGTCTAGCTCTTGTGTTCCCTTTTTGTTCCCGTTTTGCTCTAAAAGCCAACTGGACGACCGTATGCATCAGCCAATTAGGACAATCTAAAATAAAGACAAGCTCTTTCCCGTTGGAATGCCCGTTGCTACTTGTTGACCGGCTCCTGCGCACAGCCGGGGGCCTTGTGTTCCAAGACACTTTATATTTAGACATGAATTGGCGTAAACAGCATTTTTCTCTTCCATAATTCCATTTTGTGCGTTTCACTGGGATCCTGTAATTGAATGGAATCTAAATTGACCAGACAAGACCCCAACACAGTTGGTGGTAAAGTGGCAGCAAAGTGGAGTGGGCTCTTGGGTTCAGTCAGGGGCCAGTCGGGTAGGGCGGGCAGGGGGGGTGTGGGCTCGCCGAGCACGGGGCCAGACGAGACGGAGTGTGTAAGAGTGGGCATAGTATCCGGACTGGGACTGGGCATGGTGGCCTGTCTGGCAGGGCAGAGTAAGCGGACTGGCAGGGGGTAAACACTGCACTGTCTGGCCCCGGCCAAAAGCGGCGGTGCCAACGCAAAGCACCCAGCTGTGTTCGGGCCCCGGGGCAAGGGTCTGTCAAGATGTAACAATGGGCTATCCCTCCTCTAATTAAAGTGCTGGCGGAATAAACAGAGAGGAAACAGAGTGGTTCTAGAGGTTAGGGAGGCTGGCGGGAGGCCAAGAGGTCAAGGTTCCTACCATCCTCACTACAGCCGTCCCTCAGCAAAACATCGAGCTGGAACGTATAAAAATGGCCAGCTCATTAGCGCCGTGCTTTGACTGGTTCCAATGAGCGGAAGGTGTGTGTTTCTGGTACCCGGGTGTCCTCGTGGCTCAGTTGGCTGAGGCGCATGCCACGTAGCTGATTCATGTCGCCCGTCCACCAAATTCTCTCCAATCTTTGCCCTTGACCCTAAATATCCGGTTCATACTGGTATGATTTCTCAAAATAAGTAGTAATCAACCAATTTAGCATTGGCATCCTAAAACACTGTCGGTGGACAACAACAAAATAAAAAAAAAAAACACTCAAAATCGATGTCGCGGAACCGGAGATATCCTCTTTTTTTACCTCACGCATTCTTCTTCATGGTGCCTACATTACCCACAATGCAACTCGAGCCTTTATCAGACTTCACACGGCTCCCTCTGGACAAAAGGCTTTGTACGTTTCTGCCCACATGCTGTATGCACTAGCACTCCCCGGGAACTGTAAACACACTTTGATGTGTGAAATCGGTGGAGTTCCCCTTTTTAAAACGTTCACCACCTAAAAATCACGCACTTCTTTCTTCTCTCCCCCACGGCAGTCTTGCCGCCCTACAGGCATACCAACTGCTGTCATAACTCTCATAGTAGTGTTAAGTGGCAATCAACAAATTAAGAACCAAGAAGAGCGTTTACCAGTGAGGGCAGCCGCCCATGACAGTGATGTATTCTTAGCTACAGTCAAAGAGGAGTTTGAGTGCCGAACATCAGGTCAGTTTTCAGGTCTCAGCATAAGTATGCATGAGCCAGGTAGCAGCAACACCATTCGCAGAGGAAAGTGCACCATTAGCATGTCTGTACGACACAAGGGCTCGTTAAATTATGAATGGCTGCTCTCCGGGCATGCACAGGATAAATGAGACGATAGCCCCCCCCCCCCCCCTCCCCGCTCATCGTCCGGGGAATGTTGGTACATTCCATTAAGAGGAACACTGAATTAAAGCATGATAAAATACCACTCGGAGACTCCAGCGGGTTCTGGGAAGGAGGGTGGGAGGAGGGGGGGTGAGAGACAAGGGAGGGTATTCAGTTCAGCCTCATTCCCGCGGCGATGGGAAGTGAGAAACCAAATCATCCTTCCGTGAATTGTCTCTGCGACTACAAAAGATCAAAGATAAATTCTTTTTTAAAAAAGGGTTTAATTAAGTAACACGGGGGAAGACGTTTCATTAACTTAGTCGAGTAGCAAGACGGGGCCGCCTGAATACACGAATCTACTGAGTCTGCACGAGCCAGAAATCTCATGGCAAAACATTCAGTACGCCCGATAGTGCTGTTGTGTACTTCGATCTGTGAATTCAATTATCATCGCTTCAGTGTATTCGTGTGAAAATTGGCTGCAGATGTGAGAAAAGATAGCCTGTATTTCTACCTTAAATAATCTGTCATCATGTTGACAATCTGTCAACATGATATGAATGAAGCAGCACTTCAATCAGAATCACAGCTTGAAGGAGTTAAAATGTCCAAACTACAGTTTGTTTATAACAAAGCGAAGATGTTTTTTTTCTTCTTTCATTTCATTGCATGACTCACCTACAGTCGCACCCTAATGCATCATGTCATCCTGCAGCAGAAATATAGCACCCGTTGTCACGTTCCGTGAGTGTGGCGCACGGCCATTTTTTTTTTGAGAAGAGTTTAATCCGTTGCTCTCTCTGTGCTGTGCAGCGTTTCCCCCAAAGAGTCATTTCTGAATATCAGCGGCGAAACAGAAGCGGTTTCTTTACCTTTCCCAGCACGGTGAGACAGCTGGGGTCCAGCTCTGGTTGCTCCAGCTTCACCACTCCGACCCAGCCGTACTCGTAAAGGTCCTCCTCGTCGTTGTTATTACATAGCCCCAGAGGATGCATCTGGAAAGAAGACAGAAGTGACAGAAGTGAGTATTTATATCAGCTTTTGTTTGCAGAAACGGGAAATATGGCTGCAGTTTATAGTCACTTTGGGTAACTAAGATACAATGCAGTTATAAGTCCGCTTAATAATGAAAACGTATACGTGTAAACGTGTTGTGGTCTGATTTCCCATCAGGCTCCAGAGATGCAGCGATGCCTCCCAAGAGTTTCCTCTTTGTTCGTTTCATTCAGGTTCATTGTCAGTTGAATCAGTTTGCAGTAATGTTTGTGATGCTGACGGTTTAGTTGAACTTTCCACAAACATCTTTTATTTTGCTTCAACATTATCTCCAAAAGAGACGCCTGTACGCACACATCCACACACAAATGCACACACACATGAAAAATGTATTTATTTTGGGGTGCACGTTTTGCCGTTTTGCTTTTTTTTTGTTAAAAACTGATGTTCACCGCCGGCAAACAAAAAGGTCAAGAATCGGTTGCCAGTTTCTCTAAACAGTTGCCTCCTGGTATTGAAAATACATGTCACGCAAGTCACATTTAAACACAACAAAAAAAAAAAGCATGCAGAGCGTTTCAAGGGAACATGAAAAGCTGCCCCACACGATGCATCGACTTAAGAGGGTCCCGGCATCAGCGGCTTATAGATTTGCCCCCCCCCCTCGTTTGAAGGAGTGCAACAATTTATAATCCACTTGTCACCTATTTTCCACAATGAAACATAAGAGCTTAAGAGCATTAGACGCCTCTTAAGTATTCGCTGTGTGCGGCAAAATCGTGCAGGATCTAAACGGGCAGTGCAGCGTTCCCTCCAGACCTCTCGAGGAACAGCAGCAGATAAGCAAAATTGGGATTTATGTGCTTTCATTGGATTCGCTGACGTGGCACATTTTCGCAGAGTTTCTACTTAAGGAAAGGTGCGCTAAGTCTGCTTCCTTTTTGTGGGAAGACGGTGAAGAAGGTTGAGAGTAGCCAAGACGGGCTGAACACAGAATGAGAATTTAAAAAACAGCCGTATCTGTATTCCACATTTTGACATCAAGAGAGTGCCAGAGACAGTCATCTAATCATCAGTCTTGCGTATGCGCTCGTATGAACTCCGGAGAGGCGTCTGTATCGTGAGGATGACGCCGACAATCGCATCAAAAGACCAGAAACATACGAAACTAAGCAAAAAGTAGGATGAAGCGTAGGATGAACGGTGTAATCGAGACGCGGTCGGATTAAAACTGTAACCAAGTGGAGGACCAAATATCCTGGATCCCTTCCTCACCATAGCAACAGTGCAAAGACAAGCTCCTGTATTAGCGTTGGAACGGGGGCCACACTGACCCGCAGGCCACTTATCCTATTAACCCGGTCGGCCACCGCGCCCCAATCAGCCAGCACACTGTGGCGCCGGGCCCTCGGCCGCTCCGGCCCCTGGGCCACCGCCGATGACCCGAGATACCCTTCTCCCTCTGTCGACCCCCGACCTCTGAACCCCACTTCATCACGTTGGGGAGCAGGTTGGTCGTGCAGCGGGCCAATTGAAGGGATATTCAGGAGGCGCCTCGTCACTTCAGTGCCACAAGGCGGAGAGGGGTCAAGCCCCTGACCCGAGGGACTGAGCTAAGAGTAAGGGGGTCAAATGCAAATCAGGTGGACCATGGAAGAGTCATAGGGAAGGAATGTGGACAACGTGTGCCAATGTGGAGCATGTAGAGCACAAACGCACGCTTTCAAGGTATCCAAGTTAGAATATTTAAGACCAAAGACATGCACATACATACTCTCTCTTTGATTCTGAAATGCACCGTTGAAGAAAAAATAAATAAATGCTCATCCTTGAGCTATCCAGGCCTCTACACAGAGCATGACAGACATGAAACATTAAGCTTCAATGTTCCATCACAGCCCGTGTCCTTCCAATCAAAACCGATCAGTCGCACGAGTGAGAAAGAAAAACCAAAGAGGTCATCATCAGGAAGCAAGGCCACTCTGACTCAAAGCACCTACTCACTAATCCGCTGGATGCACTCACCTCGTCCGCATGCTTTTCACAGACTCAGTGCATTTTGCTGCTGTTCTCCCCCCACAGCAGAGAGCCGCCGTGCTCTGGATGTGGGAGATCGATATTAGCCCAGGGCCGGTAGGAGGTATACGTTACATACACATGATCATTTCAGAGCGCGCTCTCCCGCTCACGCCAAAATGAACGACAACAGATAAAAGAGCACAACCCAGCCGGGCTTCCATTCAACCTGCATATCCTGACCTGCGCCTCCCACAAACCACAACAATGTCTCTGACGCATAACGCAGATCTCAGTCAACTAGTGGTGCAGCAGATCAGAAAACTCACGGATCGGATCACAACAAAAAAAAGAAACTGAGTAAATATAACTTTTAGAGATTCCTGATCACGACTTTTTGCCGCCTATACTCATTTACGATCACTGATGATCCATATGGGCAGATACAGATCCTTTATTGTTTGATTATCGTCTACAAGGCTTCATACTCATTTTTTGCCACCGCCCACCTATTTCACACTGCGATGGTTGATGTTAAACTGTGTAATTAATCAGCGGTTCTCACATGCTTGCCGAACAGGTATCATTTGGAATCTCGTGCGAGATACCCTGTGAGCATGCTGTCGGGGAGGAAACAGAGGGATCGATCCTCTCTTAGGATCCCCTCCTACTGTTGACTCTGTCGATGCCTCAGTCAGGAGCAGGAAGTGCTGCTCGCTGTGCGATTGTGACCTCTCTCTCCTGCCTGTCCGACAGCCTGGATGGCAGCGGGGAGGCCCGCCTGCGCCCCTGGGTCCCCGAACACTGGGCCATTGTGCGGGGGGCTCTTGCACTCCAAATGGGGCAGTGTTGTTGTTGTGGACCATGTTGTTATTTTAGAGGCTCGCCATTGCGCCATTATCTCCACCACAGGGATTGTTTTTTCCTCCTTCTTTCTTTTTGTAATCTGATGTTGACGTAGGCGTTTGATGGACGTGGGGATGGGGAGCGACATGGAAAAGGAGCTTGGTTTGGATGCAAGACATCGATCCGGTGAAGTGGGTCAAAGCTACGGGCCGTGCACACAAAAGGGAAGTGAGCGTGCCTTCACACACACACACACACACACACACACAAAATGACAGAGACTGTCCCCTCTTGTGTTCTAACTGCTAGCTTCCCCTGCTAGGCCCCAAATCGCAGAAGCTCAGCCCACTGGAAACACCCCGGCGCTCCACTTTGCCCCTGCTCGTCCGTACCCAGGGCTCTGGGTGAAGGGCATCCGGCGCCCCTGAAGCGCCACAAGGGGGCGGCTCTTGTTCTGCCCTGCCTGCACTGCCCCTGGGGGGGGTGGGGTGTGGGGTGGAGGGGGTGGAGGGGGGGGGGGGGGGGGGGGGGTAGCCTTTCACATGAATATCCTGTTACAGAGGCCACACTCTCAATGAAATCCTGGTGGGGATTTGAACTCCACCTGTCACTCAAGCTGGCCACACCCACTGCAGTGCCAACCCCGACAAAAACACACACACCTGTAGAGAAGGTTCCTCCTCATATGGGATGCTAGTGAATGTGATGCCGTCCTCTTAGTACTCACATTTGTGAGCATGTGAAGGTGTTTTTTCCGTCCTCTATTCATGAGGTTAACATGGCACTAATGTTTCATATTTTTGTCAACATATTCTTTCAAAGACTTTCACATAAATACAAACGGTGGCTGACTTGACTTGGCAGACAAAACACTCAAGTAAAATTTAGGTTTAGGCCGAGAGACAAACCATTAAAAAAACCTCAGTCACTCCCGGTCCTTTATGGTCTTCTTCTCCACCAACAAGTGAGCTGATAGCAGTTGGTAATGGGATCAAAACAGGGCCCTACTTCTAAAAACGCCCCCCCCCCCCCCACCCCAGCTCTCAAAGGAAATCAAAATGCAAGTCACACCATCCAACACCATTCTTCTCCGTCTGTCTGTGACACAATTCGCTGAGCCTTTGATCATACAACGACCACTTCTCCCCCCTCGCCGCACCCCCTTGTCCTCTCTCTCTCGCTCCCTTTCCCCCTAAATTATTGGTGGCCCTGGTTACAGACCCTACCCCCCCCCCTCCCATTACCCCCTTCATCCCTCCCACACCTCCAAAACAGTCACCCTCCCCTGCCCTCACCATGCAATATCGCCCTTGCATGAAAGAGCTCGTCTTTTTATTCTGCACAGCTGTGTGTGTGTGTGTGTGTGTGTGTGTGTGTGTGTGTGTGTGTGTGCGCACGCTTTACAAATTCTATCCTCACTTCCACATGAAAAGTAGTCAACATAAAAAAGTCATTATCAGCAAGTTTGTTTTCACGTTTTACTTAACTTTTCAGAACCCCTTTGACATCTTTACAAGTTCTCCGAACGTCTGTATTTTCACATGAAACATCCCCTCAAAAAACACACATTTAAAAAGTCAAAATCTTTCTTTGTGACAAAGCAGAAATTTCAAAGATGATGCTCCCCTCTTGCACTTAACACCAGCGGGCAGGAGAGCCCTGTGAACCTGATCGGGTATGAAGCGTTGCTGAAACATGGTGCTTAATGTGCAGCGCATTACAACAAGGCATCCGCGCTACAACACACCAGGAGCTCACAACATCAAAAGGCGAGTGGGCGGATTGGATCCGCGAGCTGAACCAATCAATACGGGATGCTGATCTCGACCGCTGCATGCATGTCCTTGAAACACCAACTCTTTCTAGAAATCTCCAAACACAATATTTAAACCCAGAACCGAGTTCCGACCCGTCTCACCGGTGGCGTTCAGGTCACGCGGAGGAGGAGCTTCTGTCGTAACAACCAGAGCTGCTGCCTCCGAATCCGTTGTTCAAATGTTTCTTTTTCTGAATTATCATTATTTTATTTATTGTTTTAGAAGAAGAGCTGGCACCTATTTCACATGCACACAAAAATGCAGAAGAAGAAAAACCTGGGCACGTTGCCAGTCCTCGCACCCACCTGCTTCTCCCGGCGCCGTGCGTGTGTTTACGTATCTCACCGTTTGAGCGCAGGTGTGTGTGTGTGTGGAGGTTTAGTGTGTAGTCTGAAACACACATCGTGGGTGACTCGGTGGCATCTCTCACTACTGACCATCCGTCCGCTCACCGTGAACTCATTCACCCCCGCCCACCTACCCGGGCCTTTAATTCAGGCAAATTAAAGGCCCCTCCTCCATCGACCCTTCCTGCCTCCACCATCACTTCTCCCTCCTAAACTGGTGCACCCCCGCTCTATGGGGGAAGTGTTATGGACTTCCTGGAAGAGCGCTGTCTTGCCAACAGAGGTGGCGGGCGGTTGTGTTGAGGGATCCCAGAGATAGTACGGATAATAACATGACTGCAACCGACGGAGTTCATACAGGTACAGCTGTCTGCCACCAAAAAGTGACTGAATCTCCGGTTACATCATTCGATAGTTAATACTTGCACTTGTATCGCCTGCAACTAATGATTATTTTAATTTACAATTAATCCATCAATCACTCGTCAGCCTGTAAAATGTCAAATCTCGTTAAAAAACAACAACAATCTTTGAGGCAATCCATTTAAAACGATTAAAATAAAAAGTTGTAAAAAGAATCACTTCATATCATTAGCACCAAATCTTTCACCTAAACTGAGGATATCACGAGAACACACAAAAATGACTCACGCCATGTTAGCTCCAGCCCCTCCACCCTGACATGCTTTAACCAATTAGGAACCTGCTGGCGCTTAACCCGCAACCCTCTCCTGCACTCTTGGCAATAAAGGACACAAACGACCTGGCAGCACGCACGCACACACACACACACACACACTTGTCAGACCTCCGGTAAACATATGGAGGGTGAAACAGACCCGGTTGACGGGTGCTGCTTCTATGAGTCACAGTTGTTGTGGGCGACAGCGGGATACTAATTTAAAGTATGTGAGAAAAGTACTTTCACACAGACGCAGCGATATCTCGTCGACAAACCCGCCGATTTGCTCCCAATAACAGCATTGCTGCACGCTAGAACCGATCACATTCACGGTGACACAAAAACACGAAATTGAACACACAAACGACCTTAAAAGGAACGCCTCCTGCAGCTTTCATCCATCTGCATCCCTTCTATGTCATTATCACGCCCTCCCCAACGGCTCTCTCCTATGCAGCAGGTCCTTTTAGTTCAGGTGCTGTGAGGTTAAGCCTCCGGTGCAGATTGCGTGTTCAACACTCAGAAGAGGATCCGCAGAAGAGGT
Source organism: Melanostigma gelatinosum (assembly GCF_949748355.1). Taxonomy (NCBI): domain Eukaryota; kingdom Metazoa; phylum Chordata; class Actinopteri; order Perciformes; family Zoarcidae; genus Melanostigma; species Melanostigma gelatinosum. The sequence goes on from NC_136639.1 coordinate 4,776,041, forward strand.
ATCTGCAGCCGGCGTCGTCGGCTGCAGATACCGCCGCTCTTAAAGAGGTTTCTTGACAAAAAAAAATAAAAAATCACATATTTTAGATGAAATTTGTGCATCATCTTAATCCACTGTTACCTCTGCATCCTAACAGTTACTTGTATTTCATAACTGGACAGATACGGATGTCTATTATCATGTCAACAATAAGATATGTGTAATACTCCACCTTGTTTGCAGAATTTGACCTTTGTCACTGATTTCTCTCGAGAAAAAATTTGTCTTCACGCATCAAGACTCTTACTTTGAAAATGTGGCCGTTCAGTGGGCTTTCTGCACTGCCCTTGAAAAGATGTTCAATCGATTTTCTGCACTGACAAACTGTCAATCCAGTTATCGGGTGGTTTGTTTTGTAGCCCATGAATAACAAGTGTTCGGGGCTTATTGAGACGTTGATTTATTTACGTCATATCACAATATGTCAACCGAGGCTCCGCCTGTTGTGGGAGTTTTCTTATCCTTGTGCAGAGAGGTTCAATGTCAGATTGAACAGCGGTAAGAAAGGAGTAAGAGTTTTGAGTTGGAGCCTTCTATGTATAGCATGCACAAATAGACTCACAAACTTAAATGTATGCACCGACACACGACAGACACACACCTCCCCTCTCACTCTCCCAGTCACTCTTTGCCCCTCTCGGTCGCTCTCTGCCCCTCTTTCCCAGCACTAGAAATAACTTCAAAGAGAGCTGGTAGCCTTGAGGAGAGAGGGAGTGGGATCCAGTTACAGCGGAGCAGCTGGGAGGGCCCTACAGGTGGGGCCGACACTCCACGTCCTGTAACTTTATCGCCGTAAAGGGATCCCTCGGCTTCTCCTCTCGAATAATGAAGACTTCCTCCCTTTTGTCTTCTCCACCGGGACTAAAGGAACAATTAGCCAAGCTAGTCCGCGTCCATCTTTTGTTTTGGCAGTCAAAACCAACGTAAAAGGAAAAAAACAAAGTCTTGGGGACTGAAAAGGGGAGATTTGCCAATAGGAGAACATAAGTTACATTTTTTTGTGTTGTTAGGAACTTCACTCTACAGTTATGGCTTCAAAGTGTGTCACGTGATGGAAGACAGAAGCTTTTACTTTGAAAGGCCAATTCATTTGCATGTCAAAATGATTTTTTTGAACCGCTTTTATAGGAAAAAGGTTGTTTTTCTACTGATCTTTCGCTCCACAAATAAAGACACCAACCACAAAGCAACAAGGCAGCGCAGACCGGATCTCCTCCACCCGTTCTGACCTTTCACAATAAAAGCCCACGGCATATGATATTTGCAGTGTATTTTTCATGTCTGTCATTTCTTCGTCATGCCCACGGTGTTCAACAGTCTTTACATGGCTAAGACAACTTTCCCTTAAGTCAAGGACGCATGAAGAAAAGCCCGCTTTGTGATGCCAGCCTCAGTGCAGTCATCTGCCCCCCCCCCCCCCCCCCACTCCATACACACACACACACACACACACTACTCGCTCTCCCCTCAACCGTCCCCGAAAATCACCTCCACGCCATCTTCATAGCAACGGGCAAAGCAAACAAGTGTCATGGTTTCAGAGTGAGCGGAGGACACCTAATATCATGTAAATGTCCTGATATGTAGCACAAGGCTCTGGGGTTGACAGCTTTAACACTGAGCAGGACACCGAGCTTGTGACTCTATTAACTCTCTGCGAGTGCATCCCGAAACCGTCAATGGCGTGTGTGTGTGTGTGTGTGTGTGTGTGTGTGTGTGTACGCACACTCGAAGGTCCCTCTGGTGTCACTTTCAGCTCTTCAGTCTTTAAACCCCGGAGTGACGCGAACAAAGGACAGGCCGACAAAGTTCAGGGGTCAACATTGGGCTGGGTGCCACCATTTTGGAAAGAGAAGGAGGGGGAGTGGAAACAACTGCCGCCCTCCTTCCCCGAAGAGATCACAGCATCTATGTGAAAAGATAAAGTAACCGCAAAGCAAACGCATCGCCGTGTGCAAAAAGGGCTGCCGTCCTGCGGAGGACGATCACAGAAGTAGGCGAACGAGAGCATGAATTATTTGTCAGCATCAAGGTGCAAGAATGAATTCATTAGAGTGACTTACCAATGGAACAAACAAAGGGAAATGGTGCTCATTAATAAACAATTCTATACGGCACACAACTGCTGAGTAGCGTGTACACGCGTTGGTGTGTTCTCTACGCATCAGCTTTTCTTTCATCGTTCATTGACAAAACTCATGTCAGCAAAACACAAAGTATCGAGGAAAGATTTTCTGCCAACGTTCAACACCACATTCAGTGTTTTGTGCATATAAAACTCCGTCCACCGCCCCAAATATCGGTGGCATCCCTCCGGCTCCGGCCCTCGCCATAAAAACAAAAGTCCACTTAATGAGCTATGATTAATGCTGCTGCAGAACGGCTGGTGAGCCCGGGGGAGGGAGGCTGGACATACCTGGCGCAGTCAGCCTGCTGTGTGTGTGTGTGTGTGTGTGTGTGTTAAGAGGGCCGAGGGGTTGAGGTTGCTAAAAGTGGACCGAGGGGAGGATTGCAGTCATCAACACCTAGGCTCTGAGTGGCCTTTGATGTCGCGCGGCGTCTTTGATGGGCCCCCGGCCATGGAGGAATGCTGCTCGCCCTCCCTCCCCGCCCCAAAAAGCCCCCGGAGTTGTGGAATGCGACGCAAGCTGCTGCTGCTGCTCGGCCCGCTGGAATGGGATTAGAGCATAGGCCCATATTGCCCCTCCTCCCCTCCCTCATCTCGCTCCCACCCTGCCCTCTGGGGGTGGACAACATGGCAGCTACCTTCGTCCAGACCCCCAAAAGTTTGAGATGATGGGGGAAAAAAACAGGCCATATCGTCTCCGCTACGAACCGTGAAGGCTCAACTCTTTAACGCTTTTATTAACAACAAAACTACGTGAAAACAGTCACACACCTCTTGCGGTATAATCAGTCTCGTTCATTCACTACTTCTCACACGAATTACATTCGTGGGAGGCACGCGAGAAAATGTGTGGAAGGAAACTTCCATAAGTACTTTGCTCAGTGTCATGATCATACGATCGTCCGAATTTATGTCATCTCAATATGATTTTGCCAAAAGTCAACGGACGAAAATACCAAATAATCGGACGGCTCTTTCTTCAGCTCAGCGACTCTTCTCCTGGAAACAAAAGAGGATTCCGATGTGGCCAGTCTCCACGGCAACTTTCCCTATTTGGATTCACACGATGTGGGGAATCCACAGCAGAGGTGGGCCTGTGGAGATCAAACGGGTCCAGGGCGGGCAAGCTGGCCCGCAATCATAAGCCAAAGCACCACCTAAACCCCGATGCTTTGAGATATTAGATTAAGGGAATGGCAAACACTTCAGATGACCGGAGTCACTTGCCAAATATGCACATATGGGCCTGGCATATCAAAGTGGAGAGCCGCAATATGAAATCAGAGAGACTGTGGACTCTAATGCCGTGGACTCGCACCAGGTATGCGTGTGTGTGACAGTTACAGTGGGAGAAGAGTGTTGTAATCCTGCCGCTCCTCAGAGAAGAGACAGACATTCTGTAAAGGTCAGGTTCATATTGTCCACACCCACTCACACACCCACTCACACACACACAAAACTTAGTGAACGACCTGCCACACAACAACAACTGCACAAACAAGCCGTTTTGGCCATGCGTGCCGGTGTCTGTCAGGGCGTGGCCGGACCGGGACGGTTTTTGCTGAGGATTGTGGGAGAGTTGAGAGGAATGTGAACAGGACTTGCAATACATGCACATGTTCACACATTTAAATGAATGGAGCGCACAGGCGGCGGGATTTCGTACAGAAACGGCAACTCCCCCGTTCTCTCCTTAACCTCCGCTTCCCCCCCCCACCCCTGGCCACAGGGAGGGAGCGAGGGGAGGTGGAGAGGCAGCCAGCATTAGCGCTGGTTTCAGATTTCGGCCGCCTCCAACTTGTTTTCTTTAGGAAACACTTACTGGTGCTCCAAATACACCAGAGGAAGTGCTCACCTCCACCGCTTCCGGGTCGGATGGCTAAGGTCACGCTGCACTCCGGGGAAAGAGATGAAGAGCGGGCGCACCATTAAGCTATATGTGGAATGCATTTAGCGCCACCAGCGATTGGCCTTTATGATTTTGTCGCAAATGTACAGACCTTTAAAGAAAGCACGGGAAAAATAAGTGCGCGAGGAGGTGTGAGGGACTGATTTTCCTCCTGAAAACTGTTGCATGTAGAACACCCTCCGACACTTTCCTCGGCTCGCTTGCGTCCGCTTTTAGTTTCCCTTCCTCTCCCTTTCTTTCGCTTGCTCTCTCGGTTCTGCAAATGGTCCCACCATCACTTTTGTTCATGACAACCTGGATGGAGGCTTTCTCCTTCCTTAAGGGGTCATCTTGGATTGCAAGAACAGCAGCACCCGAAGCTATTAGGACGCTCTCCAAACGCCTATTGTCTTTGTTGTTGCTTCAATGGGACGCGTGCAAGATTTTCACATCAATTTTCACATTGCATTTACAGAATGGTACACTGGCACGGATCTGTGCATGGAAGACTTAGTGGTACATCTGATGGCTGATAAGAAACAAGAAATGCTGTTACGGAGAAGCCAAAGCTATAGTTTGAGGTCTCTTAGAAACCGTTTCATAGAGATTAGCTTTCAAATCTCCCGCTCGTTACGTATTTTGGTTGCGAAAAATGCCAAACTTTCTGTTCCTGCTAATCACCTTGAAGACATCAAATTGGGGTTCTAGAAACAACCAAGCGATTAGCTAGATGAATCCATAATCCATATTTGCACGGCTGCAAACAGAGACAATAATAGTCAAATTTGCAGAGAGCTAACTTCTCAAGGCTTTATGCAAAGTGAATTCAAAGTGAATTCAACTGTAAACTATCGTCAACACAAGCCTTCAATAACAAGTGTAACATCATCAACAAAATGTGAGATATTTCACTACTCATGCGGGTAATTTAAAGTACCTTCATATTGTTATTCGTTATTATTCTGGGAGGTCTGAGACACCGTCAGGACGGACCAGTGGGCAGGTTTATCCCACATCTGACCATCTCTGCGCTTATTCCGATCAGCGATCAGGTTAGACAAGTCCCTCTATTCAGAGCGACAGCAATACCGATATCCCCGAAGAGAGGGAGGAGGTGGAGAAGAAGAAGAAGGGGGAGCAAAAATAAATCCTATCTGAGAGATTAACTCGCAGCACCCAACCGAGCCAGTGCTGGGTTCACTGGCTCACTCGGTCCTATCTTACCCACTAGCCTCTTGTTCTAAAGCAAAGCATGTCTTTGATACTCGACTAGAAGGAATCTGGAGGCGTTACAGGTTTCTTTTGTGCTTTACGCTGCACAGAGAGTCTGTGTGTGTGTGTGCCAAGGCTGGGATTTCTTTTCTTTACCCCCCCCCTTCTTTCTTTCTCTCGTCCCTTTTGCCTTCATCTCCTGCTCCCCTGCCCCCACCCCAAACACTAAATCACTGAATCACAAACCTTTTCTCTCTTTTTTTTGTGGTAACGATCACAAACTGTTATTTTAAAGCTCAAACTCTTCCTGAAAAAAAAAAGAAGTTTCAAACCTGCTGTGCCGGGGATCAAAGTGGCCATATTTGGGTGGTGACCCAAGGTGGTGACCGCTTCAGAGGAGTTTGAAGGGAGGATAAGGGGGTGGGATTTTGGACAGAGAAGGAGGGGAAGGGAGAGGGGGAGTGTGGGTGAGGTTTGACTCCCCTTGGAGATTTTCTTAAACCCATTACATCAGCTTTTTTCTGCTTGATGGGCTCCAAGTCCGGGGCTTTTGTGAGGGTAGAAAATGACCTAAATTGACATTCAGAATGCTTGTGGTTGGTTAATTGTGGCCAGGCATTTTCTGGCACAAATAAAACAAGATTCCAGAGGCCTTCTTCTTCAAGCCTTCTGCGTCTCCGAGAGCATGGCCTCCAATGGATGTAAAGTGCTCGTGCCCAAAACCAAGATGTGATTCTGGGTCGTGATAAGCATCATATCAAAGGGATTTCCCCTCGTTGCTCAACACCCGAGCTGCAATTCAACTTTTGACTTCCACTTTTCTAACGAACTGGGCAGTGCATGAATTTCTGCTTTTCCAACCGCCGGAATATGGTCCTGCCTCAGCTTTGATCGCCACAAAGAGGCTGTCATAAGTGGCACATCCGCATGCTGAGACTCTTTCACTGAACAGCACGTTTTTCTACATCTATGATCGCATAAGTTGAAAAAGTGGTCAATACAAGCTTCTTCTTTTTTTTGTTCCTCAAACAGAAGCGAGAGCCAAATCGAAAGGAAAGTGTGAAATAAGAACTGATGCAGCGGTCCTGCTAAGCTCTACCCACACATTCTAACCAAAAGGATTCACAATGGCTGGCCTAAAAAACATAAAAGAAAAAAAAAAAGGAGAAATTCAAAAGAGGCCACTTGCTGGTGCCGGGCAAACTGATCAGCAGCGCATAGACTGTCAAAAGCTAGTGGGAATGTCAAAAGCACCACTGATCTCTCTCTTTCTCCCCTAATGTGATCAAACAGGGGTTCGTTCCCTGGAGGAGGTCGAAGAAAGAGAGCGAGAGAAAAGAGAATGGAGGCTTTGGTGCACCGTAGGAAGCCGGCCACCAGCAGCACAACCAAGCAGCGAGCACAAAACAACACGCCGTCTCTGGGGCGTTCTCCCAGGCCCACGGCGAGAAAGAAGAAGAAGAAGAAGATTGGGCTGAGGAGGAAAGAGTGGTTGGGCAAACAGTGAGGGGTAAGGGGCTCAAAAGGGGCCTGGTTGCCCGGGTGAGGGGGACCCGCTGCTCCAAAAATGTCCACATCAAGCGTCCGGCTACGGTCCAGGCCCCCAGAGGTGCGCTCCCAGTGCGCTCGGAGGTCAGTGGCATGGACAAAAGGGAATGAAACGGGCCTATGCTGGCAGAGCAGCTGGGCTCAGGGTAAAGAAGCTTATAGGACTGGAGAAAAGGTGTGTGTGTGTGTGTGTATTTAGGAGAGGATGACGGGGTAAATGAGAGAAAGCAAGCACATGATGAAGTGCACTTTCAAATCATTGAACACATCCAAAACCTCCGCTTCCTGAGTTGCAAAATGAGAGGTGTCATCTGAAGTGCTTGATGTGTCAGAAGGGGATGTGGGTAGTGTAAATACTACACTACCCATGAGCCTCAGCCCCTGTTGCTATGGAGAGGAATCCAGTCACAGATTCAGAGCTGTAGCTATTGGGAATGAAAAGGCACACCAGAGTTGCCAAATTCATCCAGAAATTGACCCACGATCCCTAAGAGACCAGATTTAAACTGCTGAATATTTATCAGGTTTACATCTCAGGTACAGAGGTACCTTTGCATGTTTACTCAAACAACCAGATCTTTTCTAACACAGCTGCTCATCTTTTGTACCGATGGTTCAATCCGGAGAGTTCATTTCCCACCAAAGGCTTGGAAGCTCTCCAACTGCAAGTCATCGAACACTTTCTATGCCAAATTTCAATCCCCGAATCTTCAATGCTCGACATAACTCCTCCCAGATATCCACCTTTTTTTTGACAATTTAATTAAGTTACCATAACTATCCAGCCACATCTCCTTCTAACTGCTTGAAAAACAGTGCACACACACACACACACATAAAAGGGGGGTGGGGCTGCAGTGGTGATCGGACAAACACTGTTCTTGGAACTCTGCCGAGGCAAGGCTATTGTGCAGGCGCGCGGTAAAGAGACAGAGAGAAAGGTTGGGGGGGGAGGAGGCGCTGAGGTTGCTTCAATGGCTGGCTCCACCAGTGGAGATAAAAGGCAGAAAGGTGCAGGGCCAAGTTGAGGCCTGGCCGAGGTGCTGGCAAAATGATTGGAGGGGAAAACACTGGCGGTGGCAGGTGTCAGCAGGTGAGGCGGGGTCAGGAACCGACGCGAGGTGTCCTGTGTAAGTTTGGGTTCCAGTTTGGATCCGGTCTCTTCCTTTCTCTCTTCATATGTTTGCTACGGCTACAATCCACCAATGCAAATTCATCATGGAAGCATAAAAACGGTCTCATAGGACCGGTGTGGCTAGCTGACCGCATATTATTTAATTTGGACTTTAACAGCTTGATGTGGATTGTACAGATTGTTTCTTGAAAGACAAATTCATGCGGCGTTTTGTGGTTTGGGTGAACTCCATTGCATCTGGAAAAAAAAGGGAACATAGTGTCCAGACTTATTCTGCATGTGTGTATCCTTTTACTAGTCACCTCAGGGCCACATGGACCGAAGGTCTGGGTGTGGATCCATGTCACCCGGCCATTCAATCCCCCTCATCTCCGACCCCGTCAAAGCCACCCCACCGCCCGAGGACAGGGTCTGTGGATTTCATACATTCCACTGTGGGAGGGGATACGCTTGAGATTCTTCCACTTAAGTGGGTTTGATTATCAGGATTTCGTAAGTAGAAGAAAGAAGAAACGTGTCAAATTAATTACCCAAACCAGCACGAAAACAAGTTATTTAGGATGGTCGGCGGGAAAACCAGCCTGTAAATGTCACCACAACATCAGTGGCAATTACAGAGGGCAAAAGGGAGAGAAAAGTAAACATTAATTACTGTGGAAATAATCCCATTACCATATAGCTCCCTATAAAAGGGTGATTTGTTCTTTTTGATCGCCCCAGAGAGTGTTTATGAAGTCACTGTGGGATCAGCCTGGGCCCGGGGGCAAGGCCAGCCACCAGAATTCCTCCGAAACATTTGTTTAGCAGCAGGCCGAGTGCAGAGCGGCGCACAAACGCAGTATTGTTCCTGCCGTTCTCGCTGGTCGCACTGCCAGCAGAGGTAGGAGCTGCCGGGGGAAGGGGGGGGGGGGAAGAGAGAGAGAGAGCGAGCGAGCGAGCGAGAGAGAGCTATGGGGTTGAGGGTTTGGGAACAAGCAGACCCTGGGGATGACCGCCCCCGGGGAGTTAAACAAGCACTTCCTGCCATCAGCGTTACCGGGGACGCTTTGAAAAAGGTAATGGCCAACTTCTAAAGATCAGGTCATTTCACAGTCGAGAGGGCTGTTCCATCGCTGAGTGGTCAGAGCTTTATTCGCCCGCTCCCCTTCTGCTCTCTTCAGCACGTTGTGGTTTATAAATTATACAATCAAAGCCAACAAGTTCCTCCCACATCCATGTCTTTGTATGGGGATATTTGGAAGAGATTTATCTGCCCAAGAGTTCATGACTCCAGTGTTATAAACCCCTAGAGATCCATGTTATTTGATTTGTTTTTTATTAGAAACAAGGAACCACTTAGCTGGCTGTAACCTCTGAGGCATTTGGCCCCACATCTAAGAGGATTGCAGGTTGCAAGTCCTTTTCTGACAAAAGGGACCAGCCATGGCAAAATACTGCCTCTGGAGGTGAAAGGAAAGCAAGCTGGAAAAACTATGCAAAGTCACCGTAATTCAGACAGGATGTCACAGAAATGCCAACGAGAGCTTTCTCCGGAAGCCAAACGCTCGGTGCACGGGAATTCTGCAGATTTGGCAAATTATGTGAAAAACAAAAAAATAGGAGCCACGCAAGAATTCTAGCTAGCAGAATTCCCCGGCTCTTTGAGAGCCTCGTATTAAAGGAAGCGTGGCTTTGAGCCGGTTTATACTGCCGTGTGATTATGTGATGTCTTTTTAAAGCCTGCCGGGCAGTCACTTTGAGCCTCCACCTCCGTGTTTGTATTGAACAGCGAGGCACTTGTTAGGCCAGACAGAGGCCAATACAGACCCCTTTGAAACTCATCATCAGCGTGATGAAAATATTAAAAGGACGGCGGGAGACGAAGGGTCGGGGAAGGTCCGTCTGTCGCTCCTTGAGCCAAAATTAACAGACGCCTCGCCGTGACACCTTGAAGATGAATATCTAATTCGGAGGATCCAAGGATGATGAAAGCTAACAAAAAAAGAGGACGAATGCATATTCAAATAGGCCTGGCAAGTCTGGCCTATTTTTGCATATGAAATTCCATTGCACCCAGAGGTCCCTCTGGGTGCTTAAGGAAAGAATGTACGACTTGAAACGGGAGACCAAAAAGAGGGCTACTCGCGTCCCCCCCCCCCAGCTGGGAGGACAGCATGCGGATCAAAGGGGCTCTGTGAATCCTCAAGCGGGCCGATCGGGATGAACTTGGAGGGCATGTGAAGGGTCTGGGAGACCGGCCTGCTCTGCGCGCATCGCGTGTGGGAGCCCCATCTTCTGTGCTCGGTCCGTTTACAGCTTCTCCTCGTTTCGTTAATAATTCAAAAAACACATGAAAAAAAAACACACAGCTAGCCTCGGCCATTAGAGTCCCCAGGGCGTGCTGCTAGCATGTCAGGAGGGTGAGTCACACAGTCCAGTGAGCAGTGTGTTTACCTCACGTTGGTCTTGGCCCGGCTGCTCTGTGTTAGAGCAGCGCGATGATGAAACCGCTTCCTGAAACGCCTCCTGTGCTTCACTAGGTGAGCATGAGACTGGAAGGCAGCACCTGCACGCTACCTCTCAGCTAGAAACCAGCTAACAGCGGCCCACAGTCGGGACTCAAAGCTCTCTCGTCGCCGTCCATCATCTCTTCTCTAATTCTGACCATCGCTTCTGAATGAAAGCTTAAAAATTGTTCATAAAAAGGAAAACAATACCTCAGAAAGTTGCAAAGTGAAACACACCGATACTTGTCTCTAAAAGCATTGATCACTGACCACCTGTTCACTTGTTGCCCTCAGGATGTGACTGGTATCGATTTTTCAATGCCAATATTTAATTATCAGCTAAATAACAAACAGGTTTCGGTATTTGCCTTTTCTTCTTGTGGCTGCATCCTTGAAACATTTGGCTCACGTAGAGCCAACAACCGATGGGCTAGATAACGCTGCTTTCCTAAGTTTAGGCAGAAAATTCAGCATCTGCAAGCCAATTCTCCAGCTAACCCTATAACATGTCAAAACATCCCAACACAGGTAGGAGATATAGTTGGCGCTGCGGGCCCTTGGCTCCAAGCGAGATCCCGTGTGTGTAAGTGTACCTGGCATGTCACAATAACAGGGGCCGGTCGTAGGCGGAGAACAACAGCGTCTTTTGTAGGGTGAACCGGGACGACCAGCATCCCCCGTCGGGCTTCGGCCCCTATGAGAGAGCTGAAGTCTCCCGACCTCCAGCACCTCGTCTGCCAGCCAGCCGGGGCCCAGCCCGGAGAGGCCTGTCATCACTACCACAGAGGCCTCTATTCATCCCCGCAAAGACAAAGCCAAAAGTGTACAGCAGCCATCCAAGGCATCCCAAGCATCCAGATATCAACCAGCGATATCATTGTAGGCCTTTGTGAGCCCGTGCTTTGGTTTACCCGCCTTTCCATCCCCACCATCCCTCCCTGCTCTCCGTCCCCTCCGCGGCGAGGATTTGTCCGTTTTTTGTGGTGCAAGGACCTCACATGCACCGCACACGCTCAGTGCACGCTACCATGGATGGTTGTTTAATAGTTTGACAAGAAACTCACTTGTGTCGCTGTCATGACTTAAGAACAGGAACTAAAATAAAGGCAGGTGTTTCAAATGACAGCGGGGCTCACGTTCAGTGGTTCACATTCATGTCAGACCCTTCCGGTCTGGCCCTCCGATGGGCCCCTGAACTAGGTGGTGAAATCTCCACCTGCTGATAGCATCAGCTGCCCCCCCCCCCCCCCCCTTCTCTCGGGCATGTGTGGCGGCCACCGATAAAAGAACTGTAGATAAGAGGAAACACAAGCTGTGATGAGGAACACATTGCCGCCAGGAGAACAGAACAGAACATCAGCCCGGTGGAAAGATACAAGAAGGAGAGAGATGGAGGAGGAGGAGGAGGAGGAGGAGGAGAATTTGATAATGATTAAATGAGAACACTGGGAAGACGACAAAATCAGATCTGTTGCGTATCCGCAAGTTTAAAAAGAAAAGGAGAGAAGAGTTTATTCTGTCAAAATAAACTGAACAACAATAAGTATGAATGGTCAAAGATGTTGAAGCTTATGCTATACAGTATATTTCTGAACCCAACCAGCTCCTTGTGCGATTTGGGATGCATGCGGTTCGTCGAAAAAACAAACAAAAAGTGACTGCAATCAAGCCCGCAGACAAGTATCCATAAATACGACATGAGAGGTAGCCTAAATACATAGCACTGCGTCCAAGCAAGAATAGCAAGCACCACTGCAGCATCGCAGAGAGACTCAAAGACTTTCTCGCTGTGGCTGGGTTTAGAAATACTACAGTAAAAGAATGTAGTGGTAGTGGTAAAGGTAGTGTAGTAACATTGTTTCTTAAACCCGAGAAAAAGCAACAATTGTGCAGCAATCACAAACTCCCATCGACCGACAACCATTCCTCTGCCGTTTCCAGTTCGGCTCTCCGGAAAACAAGAGTGAATGTAAATAAATGGAAGCTGTTGACGCGGGCCGAGAGTGGAGGGGACAGGTGCCACAATGACACCAGCGACCTCCAGGGGGGATGTATGCATCCCATAGCGGTGTCCTCTTTCAAGATGGACACCGGAGGGGACAAACCAGTTGGTCCACACCCAGGGGTGTGAGCACAGCGGCGGGGTCACTCGGCGACAGCCAGGGGAACACCCGCGGTTTAGGAGACACTTAGCGTGCATTGTCTGGGGATCTTCAGGCATATAATCCCATTTCTGACCCTCCCATGCTAAAGACAATATTTCAGCCTTGTGTTGAAGTATACAAATCCCTTCTGGTTCTCTCTGAGGTCTTGCTTCTCATCTATCTTTTTTTACTTTCCGGACAAAAAAATAAATGTAAGCTTTCGCCTCTGCTGTAAGTCGTGCTGGATACAAGCAGCATTGGCATGCTTAAAATGTAAACTTATATATATATATATATATATAAAACTCATAAGAATTTGACCAAGTACGCCCCGCTGCTGGCCAGGCTCCCTCCCATTGGCTCGGCGTCAACGCAAAGTGTCCCACTAATCCAACAGTTGTCTGGCCACGCTGAAAGTCACCTCCGAGTCCAGCTCTAGCACTCGTGTCAGGAATCCGCAGGCTCTTTGCATACCGAGTGGCCGGATATCCTCGAGTTAAAGAGGGCCGTCTAAGCCAGGGCCATGTGTTGGTGGACTGGGGAGGGTGACAAGGGGTAGGGGTGTACAGGCAGTGCTTTAAAAAAAGGCTTTCAGGGTGACATCAGCATCACTTTGAGCGGACAAAAATAAAAAAAATAAAAAACGGTGGAGGGAAAGCGCGGCCTGTTCAGGTTCCACAGAAACGTATCAGTTTTTCTTCCTGCGCATCCTCGGAGGCGTGCACTGCGCCGCCTAAAAGTGCAGTTGCTGCTGCTCCGAGCGAGCTGGATCTGTGCGTCCGTGAATGGCTTTTGTGTTGCTGCCGGGGCAGAACAACGTGAGTTCAGGTTACTGCACTCCTCCCGTTATTGGCCCACATTGTCTCTAATTATTCTAGCAAACATTGACACAGCATGTGTGGTCTCACATTTATACCCCCCCCCCCATCCCTCCTCCATGCTTAACAGAGTGAGAGAAGACCGAGAGAGAGAGAGAGAGCAGAAAACAAGACAGAAAGAACTCATGAAAGGAACGATGAGACAAAGAAATGTACTTGCATTCACCGTTTTGCGCTTCATTATGACGCAATTATAAGTGAGAATTGCTTTAAGCTGCACTGCGAGGCTTTGCTTGTTTTCTAGCCCGTGAAGAGAACGCAGTGTATACTCGGGGGGGTGAGGTTCCCCTCACCTTTCTCCCATGCCGCCTCAACTCGTGAGAGAACAACCGCACCATGCCAACTCGAGCTTTTAATACATGCAGCGACCGAGAACGACCGGCAAGCGGTAAGAGTGCAAAGACGGTGCCGTTTTTTCTAGGATGCAAAAAAAAAATAAAAACTTCTGCCACAACTTTAAAGCTCAATCCCACACTCTAATTTGAATCCTGAAGCTTTCCCCGTTGCCGGGGCGCTTCTAACTCTGGCTTTTGCAAAACAATAATTATGACGAATGTATGCATCAGTAGCTTACCAAATCCTCTGTCCATGAGCTTAACTTGAGGCAATGCTGCAGAGAAGCTCCCCCAAATATGCTGCGTGTGGTTGCCAGTAGGAAATGGCTTAAAGTCGGGCACGACGAGGGTCTGGTGTAAAATCAAACCCGGAATAATATAGAAATGGTCGGAGCAGGCGAGCTTAGTAACTGTAAAATTGTCACTGATCTCTCATTAGTATTTTGTAGCAGTGCTAGAGAAAACATCAGTGGAGTGTGAAGCCTTTCTGAGGAGAGCTATTGCAGATTGTTGTATGTACTAGAAACCAGTAAAGCAAATGGTCGGACTCATCTGTTAGGAAGTCCAGCATTTTTCCTGAGATGGGTTTCGATCAGCGATTCAGATCTTTTTAAATTCACACCTCTCCTCTGAGATTTGATAAGATCATTATTTTCTGTCACATCAGATGTGATTTTATTGATGAACTGAAGCTGCCACCAGGATTATCAGACGATGAGGTCCTTGCAGCCACGTGAAGTCTGTCCGCCCGACGACGACAGAGCTGCAGCTTCACCACAAAGCAGTTCAACGAAAGGCCTGGTGCCGCTTCCTGCAACGGTTAGTATGGAAGCTTCTGCTAACACCCATTAGTCTAGATCCAAGCATTTCCAGTCTTTATGCTAAGCTAACAGGTCTCCATGCTGTAGCTTCATATTGCTCAGACCAATCTACTCATCGAACTCCCAGAAAGACAGCAAATACGTAAATATTTCCCAAAATGTGGAAATATTCCTTTAATGATAGATCTGTGAAGACATTCAGTATGCATTTCTTTCTCAGAGCAGCATCTCAGGGATGTGTTTACTTCGAGATGCCTGCGGGATGCGTGTCACCCCGGGGTGACAGTTTGACTTTGTCACATGCCTGTGGGATGCAGACTGAATAGCAAAGGGCTGTATTGGCCAGTTTTTTGTTTTTTTTCTGTCGCTCCCGTCTTCTCCCACTTTACCTCTCCTTTCTCTCTCAAAAAAGCATTCGGAGAAACTGGGTTCCTTGACATGTCCGAGGACAAGTTATCATTAGCGAGCCAAGTGTGTTTGGACAAACTGCCCAAACACTGCAAAGAACAGCCGATAGCTCAATCGCCTTCTTTTTTTTTTTTTTTTAAAGTACAGAGACGTATAACAGAAGGACGAATCTGGATAAATGGAGGAGAGAGGTGAGAGCCGGGACTACGAGAGTGCGGACACAATTTGCAGGCCGGAAAATGTCAAATCCATTCACCGAACTGACCGCAGTGTTTCAAGATATTGTCTGGACACGTCGCTCGCTGACCAGGAACGGTTACCGAACTTAAATCATGAATTAATGCAATTAAAATGAAATTTGCCGACAGTGCAATCTGTAGAACGTTGCTCGTACGGACGTGAAAGTTGGTGGTCCCTTAATTATTAAGTCATCCTTTAAGCAAAAATAATGAAAAATATAAGCTACTTTATTGAATAGCTTGGGGTGTCAATAAAGCCATTTAAGGAATTTTCACGTCGTCACTTTACAAACTAAAATAGTCAAAAGACGAAGGGACAAAGAAGAGAAGCGCTATTTGCAGCCCTGTGAACCTCTCAGCCGAGGATGGTCCTGTGATCGTCATGAACTGCTACACTCTGCATGCTGGAAACATGGAGGTCTCCTCTTTACAACCCAGCAACAAAGGCTTTGTGCTGCAAGCCTGACTTCCGAGTCCGACCCAGGATGCGCGAGTTAAAAGGCCGACCTCCGCGTGAACTCCACGTCAATAAAAAAAAAAAAAAAAAGTGCAGCTGTTTACTGCTATTTTAACATCAAAGGGACGCGCGATCACAAAAACAAGGGCGAGGAGGGGAGGACTTCAATCCGAGGCATGCAAATAACCTCTGGCAAACCGAAATCAACAACAGTGAATTATCGCCGCACGCTCTCAGCGAGGGAGATACCTTCCTGCAGTGTGTGTGTGTGTGTGTGTGTGTGTGTGTGTGTGCACCTCTCAACTGTCATGGGAGCTGTCAATGAGTTATCAGCCTGATGATCATGGGGGCATTTTGAAAGAATCCGTGGTCGTGCTTGGTTTAACACGCATTACAGGGCAAGTACATGCCACACACACACACACACACACACACACACTGTATAAACTTCACAAAGACCCACGTCAGCTCTGTGCCACCTGTTGTGTACTTTAGGAACGCCCAGTGGATTAACTCATCTGATGAAATCAGATTAAAGAAAAAACGTTTCCCGTTGAATTAAACTCCTTGCACTAGCAGGGAGCGTCGTGTAAGAAATTTGAACATAGAACTGTGTTTAGTAGCTATAATAAAAGTGTTCAATAATTAAGAATTCATAATTAGTCATAAACATAAGGGTTTTGGAAATGCATAATTAAGATAAGCATAAAGTGTTTTAGGATTAGTAGCTAGATGGAGAATTTGAGACATGAAGCTTTTGCCAAAAGTTGCAAAGTCTTAAACAACAACTGACAGTCATTGAATGTGTTCGTAAACTCAGGGACAGAAAGGCAGACAGGCGAATACACTCCTGGAGTTAGCCAATAGGAATCGGGATAAACGGAAGAGGAGGTGTTTCGAACGGATGTGGGTGGTTTAATTTCAAGTCTTTTTCTCTCTCGCGTGATGGCTCTCAGAGGACGGACGGGTTTTATACCTGGAGGAGCTGAGTTGAGTTTTTTGCAAACGGGGTTTTATTGATTTAATATTTCATGGAAATAGTGTACTTCACGGTAAATACTGTACTTGCATCAGTGGGATTAAATTCCTTTTAATTGTAAACCAGTCTTGGTAGATTTCTTATTGCAGCGTGTCGACTGTACAAAGCAGCCGGACACGTGCTCTGGCCTCCTCGCTGTGGAACAGACTCAAACTTCCACAGTCGGGAGGTGACCCAACACCTTCAGGCCTAAACTCTCCGGCTTCAACGCAAACGTGCAAAGCGTTTCCCTCGCCGTGCTTGGGCAAAGGGAACACCTCCACCTTTATTTGCATGGGAGCGGATTTAGCTCGAAGGTCTGCAATTACATCATCATTCAGTTTTGCACGTCGCATATCAGCGGCCGGCATTGCTCAGAGAGGCCTTTGAAGAGTTTGGCCCAGCTTGCTCTCTCTCGCTCTCTCGCTCTCCCCTCCACCGCCCCTTCGGCACTGCCTTTGATGTGAGCGTGTGGAGCGGCGCAGAGCGTCGCGGCCTCGCCTGATCCCATCTGCTCCGCCGGCACATTCATGCGTTTACACCCGCAGCGCGACTCCCCCGGCAGCTATTCAACCCCCCCAAGCACTTACCCTGCAGGCCCCTCCCTGATCAGGGTCCAGGGGCTGGAGAGGAGACCTGAGCTGCCGACTGGGGGTCGAGCAGGAAGGACAGGGGGAACTGTGGAGGCTTCATGAAAGCCCAGCGCTGCACTACAGAGCTTTTATTGGCTTGGTATGCCAGTGAAAAGTACTTTATTTGTAGATTTCGTAAAAGGAAAAGCCACACCTGATCCTTTGGGGTTTCTGGTGTTAAATCAGAACGCAGGTCTCACTCTTACAACAACAGACACGGCTGACTTACCGCAGCAAAAAAACAGAGCTATCCTTCAAAAATAAATATTCAACTTTGAGATAGTTGACTTTTGGCACACACACACACACACACACACACACACACAAAAGATTGCAAAATAGAGAACCCTGTGCCCGAAATTTCTTCAGTATACCCATGATGCAGGGACGACAAAAAAAGAAAGCCAATTTTTCATTTCAGAAATCTAGGGCGCATCTTCAGCAACAGGAAGAGGAAGAGGAGGATGCAGTGATGTATCTCCACTGTGGAGCGAGAGGACATGCAGCGCTATGAGGGAGCGGGGAGAAAAGAAAAGCAGAGACACTCCAGCTTGTTCGCATCTGACCAAGCAAGTCCAATCCATCATACCTCTGGCCCCATTGTGTTACAGCCTGGGTCTCCCTCATTACTCGAACAACCACCTGCACACACACACACACACCCTCTCAAAACCGTTGCAAGAAGAGAGGGTTATGGCAGAGATGAACATGATGGGGTCGGAGCTTCCACCTGAAACGGATTTGTCCCCTGGAGAACCCTCACAACATTAATGTGATGCATTAAGCCGAGGGCACAAAAAAACCCAGTAATGGCTTCCCTGAACAACAACCCGAGAAATTGCAACTAGGGCTAAAAACACATTAGCATGAATCAAAATGACAAGAGGGCAGGAGATTCCTCCATTAAAAGGCAACATTATGCTTTGTCGGCACACGGGGCTGATAATTATGTAATGATGTCCACAAAAAGAAAGAACTTTGAACCCCGTCTTCTTGAACTTGGCCGAGTGGGACGGATCAGCGATAAGAATTCTCTTTTCATGAAAACAAATGCGAGTAAGTGAGAGGACGGAGTATATTAAGCGGTAGGAGGAGAAGGAGGCAGATGGAGGGTAGTGCTCGGAGGGAAATGGACTCCCAGGGCAGCTACCTTCCAGAGTCTATTGGCCAAAAAAAAAAAAAAAAAAAGAGAGAGAGAGAAGTACAACAAAAGGAGAGGCTGGCGTTGTGGCCTTCCACGGTTAGTCAGCACATTCCTGGCCGACAACAAAGCACGCCTCTGCCTGGACGAGCCACTGTGAGCATTGTCATTTCATAACCCTCGACCCCTTCGCCTTTGTTTTGCAGACCCTCTGTGTCAGTGGGCTGAGGGGATGGACTGGGCCTTTCAGCTCCGTTTCATCAAACGCAGACACACCAGGGGCTTTTTTTCAGAAAGCCAGAAAAAAAAATAACCCTTCTTCATCTTTGACTCGTTACGAGTGAAGACATGGCTGTGTGAAAAATGACTTCTTTTTTTTTTTAACCTGTGTAAGTGTGACATCCGCTTATAGTGCATTTCCCTGCACTCATCCTAGAAATAAAAAACAAAGCAGCCTCGGGGCAAAGCTGAATCATCATTTCCTCATCCCCGGTGCGTAAAGCAGAGACGTTCATACTAATGGGCTCCAACACATAATCAATAGCAGATCGGGAGGAAGGAGAGAGAGAGAGAGAGAGAGAGAGAGAGAGAGAGAGAGAGAGAGAGAGAACGGGGTTCCCCTGGGAGAGGCTGGGACGGTGGAGAGGAAGCAGCAGCGAGCACCAGTGCCGACTGCTAATCTCTTTTGGAGCGGAACGTCAAATATCCACTCAGCCACTCGGCCCAGTGGAAGCTAACCGAGCTACAGGGGCCACCAGTACCAACATGCACTTGTTCCAGGTGGAGCTGTGCACCGGGTGGGAGTTGGGGGAGACGACGAGAGTAAGAGCCGTTTCTCACCGAGCACGGATTTTGCGGCCGAAAAATTTGTTTTTTTAAATGGGTTCTTTGCACACTCTGCAAATCATTTCAGGGGATTTTTTGGTCAAGGCTAGCCAAAACAGCTAGCATTAGCATCAAATTTGGGGTCCCATTAGTTTGTGTGGAGTGGAAAGGGGCTCTGTTTAGGGGGAAACTCATTGGGACTCGTGCAGAAATATGTACAGAAAGTTTACCCAAAACCTGGAGAACCATGTAAACCGCTTTTACATCTGACAAAAAAAAAAAAAAAAAGGAACACGGCAACGCGGACAATTCACAGTGAACCAAAGTCGTAATGCATATTCTCGCACTGCATTTTCGTTAGAAATGGCATTTACAAGAGTCGGGCACCGGAGAAGAAAAACAGGAGCAGATGATTTAAGAGATGGTGTGGCCGATTAAAAGAAGTCTGGATACACACTTAGAGGTCCAACAGGCTGTTCAGTGTTTTAAAAACATGCACCTGCTCCTTCAGGCATTCAGTGCTTTCAGTTTCTATTAGCATTTGCTTACATTTTCAGGATTTTACCAATCTACTGGGAGATAATGATGGAATTAGTTGCTGAATTAATTACATTTTCAGAAAATAAGCAAATTTTTCTCGTTTCAACATCACTGATGTTACCTAGTCTGGTGTTGTCCTCGCTTGAAGTCACACACATGCATTGTAGGATGCATGACAAATATTGGTTGCAGAAAAAAAAAAAAAAAAAGAGCAGACTGGTGGTGGCGGTGGGTGAGTGTGTGTGTGTGTGTGGGGTGTTAAGCAAGAGAAAGAGAAAAACAGTTTAGTCTGTTCTATTCCGAAAAGGGGAGAAACGCAGCCTCAAATTACTTTGGCTGGGACATGAAAGTGAAACAGGGTGGCGGTTAAGAGACGATAGCACTTAAAATACAGCTGCGACCACCAAGCCAATAAATGGAAAAAAGTAGAGAGCAGCACTTTTAACCTTTTAAACCAGCGTTTGTGTACTGCTACTGTTGCTTTGGCGCTGGGAGTGGCCCCGTCGCTGGCACCTCCCGTCTGGGCCCGGCCCATTATGGCCTCTTGGGGTTTCCAGCCTGTGGTGAGAAAGCGCGCTGGATGCCTTAAACCACTAAAGCTCTCATTATAGTCTAAATGCAGAGCGATACAACTCTTGCCAGCTCCAAGGTAGCAGCTCCAGTATTTAAGCTCATCGTTGTCTTAGCTCAAAACCGCCACTTTCCCGCTGCACATCCAGTCTGAAAAAAAAGAGATATAAAAACAGCCATTTTCAAGGAACCACACCATGAAGTCCTTCGCCTATAGTTGCTGGCACTTTGTGTGCATGGATATGAAGTTCAAAGGTGAAACAGCTGATGGGTGACAGGAAACGCTGGATTCGGGGAGGCGGGTGGGACGTACCACGTCTCTGCGTCCCCTCTGAGTGGAAGCAGTCAAAAGCCACATTTTACCCTCCGGTTCTGGCAGACGACACTATGAGTTCCAGCTGGTCCTCTCGGTGCTCCTGCCACGTCCCTGCTGCCGCTTACTCGCTCGCATGCCGACAGCACGGGAGCTCACGTGGTGCATCGCAGCTCATCGCGCTACAGGAAAGGCGATTTAGGCGTCGGGGGGGGGGGGGACAATAGAGAATGATGAGCAGCAGATGGTGTTTTCCTGCTCGCATCCAGCGTGTATTTATCAGGAGAGCTGTGTGAGAGCGCGGTAGACTATGACGGGAAAAACATGGTGGCCGGCATCGTGAAGGCCGTGCCAGAAAGTAGATTACATCTGGCAGCATGGAGCTTTCAATATCATCCGGCTGTCTAGGAGTCAGATACCTGGAGGACTCAAAATCAGGGCACGATTTCTTTGCACCTCTAAACAGGCAAAACCAGTAGCTAGTATGCATGAATGTATAGCGAGACAACCATAACGGTACAACCAAGTTGAGTTGAGAAGATTCGTAGTTCGATCCCGGCACTTCCAGTCTGCATGTCTCAGTGTGCCATCGGTGTGTAACTGCGCAGTCGTTTAGATCTTGATGGTGCAGGTGGCACCACCCCTCTGCCATCAGCGACTACGTTTACATGCTCCAAATATTGTGTTTTTGCACTTATTCCGGAAAAGACGATATTCCTAATAAGCCGTTTACATGGCTCATGGAAATCGATATCCTACCGATATTCCCATGCAGCCGTGTACATTCCAATGACGCCATTTTCTGTTGTGTTCTACAATTTTATCTTAAAAACACGGAAATGTGGAACGGCAGGAGTTATTTTCAAAGTTTTCCCACCGGTGGCGGACTTGTTCGGCTGCACGAACACAGCCTCCCTCTTTCATTCCTCCAACCACCTTGTTGAAAAGGTCGGCGTTGTGATACTTGCGCATATCCAAAAACCTGTTCATATCCAAGTCATTCATAATGGCATGCATCCCTTCTCCAGCTTTGCAAACCCTTGGCTAGTTGGTTTGTGTACAACGCACAGAGCTGGTCGTTAACTGGAAAGAGGCGGTGTGTCGTAACAAAAAAAAACAACATATTAAGACGCATCTTCCAAATGAGCTGCATTCATGTGCAAAGAATGTTTCCAAAACCCGAATAATATCGGCACATACCACATGTCTTAATTATGAATAAGGTCGAATTCAGAATATCCAAACGGAGTACGAACTATTTCAATCTGGTGAATACAATCGGCAACCTGGCAGGATGGGCAACCTGCCAAGAATCAGAGTTAAGACCCAATAAAATAAATACACTCGCACACACACACTCTCATCTTGACAGAGTGATTTAAGGAGACATTGATAGCTTTGCTATTACGGAGTTGAACTGGAGCAATCAGGGAACTGGGCTTGGGAAGCCTGGGGTTTGGCACTATGGCAAGATCTGAGTTGTCATGCTTCGCTGCTTGCCCCCCCCCCCCCCCCCCCAAAAACAACCCTCCCTTTAGAGCAAATTAACTTAATTTATTATTTTTGGCCTCCTGGCAGCGGTTGCCACTTTTCGCACTCTTCAGGCAGAGCTGAGCGGGTGTTAGCTTTGGGGAATTAGCAACGGCGAGGTTGAGCGGTGATCGTGGTCGAGTCTTTGCTCAGGAACGTTGCCAAGCGACCCCCCCCCCCCCCTTTCCCCTGTATTTGAACCCATACCTGCTGAGGTCTGGCCACTACTGAGCACACAAGGTAACGCAAAACCCCTCAGGGCTCTGTTCAAACAGCAGCAGAGAGGACTTGAAGGCCCCATAAACCTCAGACGGACCAAATCAAGCGCTCCATTCAGTGAAGGCTCAGGAAAAAAAAAAAAGTCAACAAGTGCAACGGTTGCGGGGGTCACTGCGGACAACTGGAGGCACAGGAACCTAAATATTTGTGTTCAACCCAGTTCCAGTGTAGAACTATATCCGTTACAACACCGCAGCAATTTCCCAACACGTTCCTGCAATGTTATTTCACAAAGTATAGAATTTGCAAGAGGGGGAATTTGATCCCCGCTTAAAATTATACTCTTCCACTCGCATGGTTGTCATCCATTGTCAGGTTCGACTTCCATAAATCTTTGGTAGAATATATGTTGTAAGAAACTCAAGACGGTGCGCCCGCGCCGGACAAACTGCCCCTCATTATGGCCCGACAAAATATAAGCTGCCTCTAAAGTGGTCAGACGCGATGTTCGCAAAGAAAGCAAACCTAAATAGATGCGGCGCGTCGATGTAAAGCCGAGGGCCGAGCATTTCTGTGCGGTCACCGAGTGGCGCCTGAACAGCCATCGCTGTGTACAAACAGGGGCCATGTTTTTTTTGTCTGCTGCATATCCCCCCCCCCCCCTTCTCCTTTGATCATCTTTCATTCAAAACAAGAGTCTGCATACGTGCTCTGAAAAAGACGCCGCCGCCGTGCAGTTTGATGCAGACGTTCGGAGCAGCGGATGCAGTACCAGCTCATTTTGAAACAGGAAGACGAAAAAACGCGGCGGCGTGCTGCAGTAACTTCTGTAACAGACAGTTGAGGTTTCTTGCGATGCAGCCCACCGGAAAACACTCGACACAACGTGGTGAACTTCATTAAACTCAAATGTGTATTTGCAGCATTTAACCTCCCCCCCCCACCACACCTCTCTCTCGCTCCACAGGCTGCATTGTAACCCGGCCTCCCACCACAGACCAGTGACCTCACGGCACTCAATGGTTTCCTCAGTCTGAGGTCACGCCTCAGCAGCTACTGGCTTTTTTTAAACACGACAAATGAAAACAAAAACTCTCATTTCTGCGGCTCCAATATTATTATATTTAACCTCACGTGAAATAAAAACACCTTCACAGTGAAGCAGTGTCCGGTCACAAGACACTGGACTTGTTGGTTCAACTAACAAATCTTCATCCAAATAAACTAAATTAATAGAACACCTGACGTCATGTTTGGATACAACTTAAAATAGTGGCCGCACAAATGCAGCTTTACATTCAAGAGGCTTCCGATCACTCACAGAGAGCTGCCGGCCTCCTCCTCCACCAAACAAAAACCCAGGATCACGAAAAGGTCACGAAATTTAAAAAAAATGTGAACTTAAAAATAAAATTAAAAAAAATCGCTGGCACATGACTCGAGCCCAAACTATTTTCCTTGCCTCACATGCAGCAGATCCGAGCAGATTAAGCAAGAATTATAAAACTTCAAATAAACACTTGGCTGGGGGGGGGGGGGGGGGGGGGGGGGGGG
>NC_136639.1:6000300-6352800 GCF_949748355.1 Melanostigma gelatinosum
ATCAACGTACACTTATTGACTAAATCCCCCATCCCTGTTACAAGTTTTAAAACATTCACAAACACATGTCTACAAAAGCTGTCTTTCATTTAAACAACTCCCTATTGTGCTGTTCTTCATTGTCAAGAGGGGGGGGGGGGTTGGTTATTGTATCACATTGTGAGGTGAAGAGTAAACAGGATTTGTGTTGATTTCCTCCTCATTGTGTTGACCTGGGGGTCGGGGTCGGTCCCATCCACTGCTGCAGCACAGATGGAGAGTCCTGTTCTACTTTGTCAGCCTTGAAAAACAGAGACAGCTGCTCGGGGTTGGATCACATCACACGAGTACAGTGCAATCTGGTAAACCCCTGATTGTTGTCACTCTAGCCATCCAATGAGGGATTTCAGTATCGCTAGAATGCAAAGTGACTGTCATTAACGATCTGGTTTGACAGAAAGGTGTTTTTTTTAGTGTTCTGGATGATGATGATGAAGACTGCTTTGATACATCTGCACTTGCACAACCTACACTTTAGTCTCATGGAGGCAGCTTCAAAGGGTTTGACGAGAGAAAGCTGTTCCCTCATTCGTCTGCTGACGTTTCTTTGTGCCCAATGCACAGCCACTGAGAATCGACTCTTGTTAAACGTTTTGAAATTTAACTAATTTGCATGTTTATCGCTTATGGACTTTGTCAGGAGGAAGTAAAAGTAAATGTGTTTTTTTTTGTATTTTATTGAAGTTTATTAAAGTTCTTTATTATTCAAAGCAAAGTATTTTCCGATGTCTTATAACATGTGTGGAGAGGAGCTTTAAAGGGATAGAGCTGATATTCTCTTTTTCTATCTTTTTCTTTAAACAACAATGAATTAGTCTTGGTAACAAGTATTGGGTGCTACAAGTCATTTTATGCCACATTGTTACCGTGAAAGAGCCACGGTTAGAGCCTTAGTTACAGGGTTAACGTCATGGTTAGGCTTAAAATAAGTACGTAAACTAAGTGAAACTTCATTTCGTTATTTATTATATTCTGTAATCACAAAACCTTCTTTCACTGATACCTTTCCTGTATCTTTTTTTGTGTTTAACGCAGATTATCTTCTCAAATTCACATATGAAACATGTTTTGTGTGAATGATTATCAGAAGTTTCCTCTATAGTTCCTTTGTTTAATCAATTGTCCAGGCACTTTGCTTTATGATCATGAATGACATGATCACAGGATGTATCCATTATCATAACGGTTTATCTCCTCACTTTTGGCTGCTTGTTACGTCGGTGATGTAATATAAACTTGTTCAACTGCTGCATTCGCTGTATCTCATGAATGAACTTTCTGCCAAGAATGTACGATGTTTTTTTATCACTTTGCATGAAAGATCTTCTGTTAGCGCCTTTGAGAAAGAGCGTGGGCGGTCGCCGAGCAGCCTGCAGCGGCAGATGTGGCGTGTAAGGAGCAAGTCAGGACATGTTTATGTAACTTACTGTCATGCAAAGTACTTGGCTGGTATCCGTGTATCCACTATTATAGGAGTGAAGGGACAGTTGTGCACAATTGTCATGTCAAAGCGTATAAATGCTTTGTTAATACTGTACATGAGGTACAGCAGAATATAAAAATAAAAAAGTATTTACTCTTTGTGTTTCTGTTAACTTTGGTTAGCAGAACACCTGCTGACTCTCATCAGAGAAAAGACCTGAACGTACTGCAGTGCTTTTACATGTATAATGAGCGTTATGGCAGCAGAACAAATCTACATAAACAAGTCACAAATATATCATTTCATTTAAAAAAAGGCTCAAATCTCCTAAAACAGCTGGTCACTGAAATGTTACTTCAATGGTAGTTGATGGCGAATTTTCTGGGGACTCTATCGTCTCTAGAGATAAAACCTTTTGACCCTCTTTGACACCTAAACCCATGTGGATAAATGAAAATGTTTCATTTTTGATCAATGAAAACATTTTGAAATGGCATTGTGTCCATAAGAAAATACAAAAAATACACCCGGTAAATCTCTGTCAGCAGGTTTTTACTTCGTTTTTTCCCACGAGAGGAATAAAATCAGCCTCTAGAAGTGTCCATTTCTGTCTCTTAAGGATTATCGGATACATTTGCGGCATTAAAGTGACTCAGGCAGATCATTTACCCATTAGCAGAAGTGTGAACAACTGTCACGCATTGTAAGATGTGTTTATTGTCAATACACTTCATCTCGAGAGAGCGTGACAATTTTCCCGCCGACACTTACAGTAAATGACCCCTGAAAAGTGAGCCGCTCTAATCCCCCGATCGGTCGACAGACCGGCTTCCAGCCGATTCCGCCACCACAACTGTTGTCTGTCGACAGACGTTCACTGAGCATCTCAAAGGGCCCCGAAGGACCCAAACCACCCGTTGGTAGCCTCTTCAGAGCCCCGTGGTCTTGTTTTGTTTCCAGAGAATAACTACAGCCATTTCTAATGACACAGTCTTACAAATTCACAGGCCTGTAACAAGCTTCATGGAAGAGGAAAGAATTGACCCTCGTGCCCTCACGTCCCCCTGAGGGACTCTCAGTTGGACAAGATTGTTTGGGCCCAGTTTAGCAAAAGGTCTGTAACAGACCAGGAACAGTGTGGTGTACAGTGCTGTATTTCATGTCATATATTATTTAAATTGATTGATTTTACATTTCTTTTATGTTTTCTTTCCTCTACATTTATCATTCGTGTTGGAAAGACATTTTAGTTAGGCCCTCAGCTGCCTTCCTCCCCTGCACATATACTTTTATTTTAGGTTCGTTATCACTATAATATTCTAACTGTGCAACCACCAAAGGTAACGCTTTATTTTGTCCATCATTTCGGAATCATTTCCACATAACTTTCTAAAAGATTCCTGCAAAGGTCTTGGAACCAATTAAGAGAAAAAGAGAGACACATTTTTAACGATACATTTCCAATCACTTAATCGCACATGAGCTTGTCGAGTCTTTAAGTCACAGCTGGTCAGCTGAACATGCAAAGACAGTGACATTTCATACGTGCAAGAATAGCATTGCTTCCTCTTATTTCCAACAGATGAATCACGTTATTGCAGAAGAATTGTGCACAAAGTTTCTTTTCTCTTTTGTCTGTATTTCCTTTTCCCAGGGATCAGACCTTCAACACCGGGCGTTTGATTTATTGTCAAAGTCACATCCAGCGCAGAGACAATTCTTACAAGCGCGGTGTCCACGACGAGACGAAGCATACCTGAGGGAAGGAAAATGGGCCATTGTATTGCTGAGGTATTATTTCCTGAGTGTTTCAAACACGGATTAATGTATCCTGGGGGGGCTGTATTGTTCTTATCAGGGAGGAGGGTTTACCGACTTAATTGTTGAACTGTAGACTATGTTGAGGATATGCAGGCGAGGGTCGTTGGCTCCTGCTTTCCTGCGGTAGCGAGGTTAAAGGGAAGGAGGTGGCTGCTGAGAGTCTTAGGAGCAAACGCATTGTTGGGATAGTTTGGAAAACTCTGAATCAATAAAGCTATTCAAAGGAACACCAGGCTCCCTTAATCTCACACTCTTCATCAGGGGATGAGGATGATTAGGTCTTCAGATTGATGAATTTCATTCACGTCAATATCCAAGTCGTATTAACAGTTGGGAAAGCTCTGCTATATCTGACTTATTAACACGTATAGGTCCCTGAAAACGAAGCGAACATGGCAACTCGCATCAGTCCATCGTTCAGTGTAATTAAAGCCAAATGTACTGGGTCAAATTCACTGTTATATTGTCAATGCATCGTGTTTTTTAACCACACATGAAAAGCTCTGGAATCATATCATTGTTTTGAGTGGACCAGTGACGGGAACGGTTCGTCATTGCGATGGTCCCAAATCACAACGGGAGAGTCACGTACAAGTAGAAGCATCCTCACCACAATAAGCAGGACCATCCTGCTGCACGATGATCATAATGGAGTGTTTTATAGTGCGTTTGCTTCTTCCGCCACTGGCACTTTGTCGGGCATAGATTCATAAATACACTCAAATTAATTGGCCGGGGGAAAATCTTAATCTTCAACCACTGAAACACAGTCACAACAATGGGAATAAGGTCAATCTGTCAGAACTCCTGACCCAGCAAATTAAAATACCATTAAGACCGCTTCCTGCGCTACCACGACCCATTAAGCTAATTACACGAATGAAAGCTGGTGTGCTTCATGCCACTGACAACATACATTTGTCACTTTTACGTCCACAGCAGCTGCTTCCCCGTATTGTGGCTCCCCGGCTATACGTAAGCACAATGTGCGGACAGCCAGACGCAGCGGGTCAGTGTCAGCACACAGAGTCGCAGTGAAACAGAGTCGTGGGAGGTCCAGAGACTCTGGTTCTGTTTTTGGACATATAATCACAAACAGGAAGTCCCTGCAAGCCAGTCACACAGGGCCACTTCCTCCTTTTGTTTACAGGGGGAGGGTTGAATTAAACTCCCAAAGAAAAAGTTGTACCAATGTTTGCTGCTCCAGCATCCACATTTGGTCCTGTTACTCTGTTTCTCAATCTGCTTTCTTTGTATCAGAGTGACTATTCCTTCATGGTGTTCCATCATCTTGTTCCAAAGCCTCATTAAAGAGAGAGCTTTTGCTGACACTGCTACGTTTATAGTGGTTTTTTTTGTTCTGACAGTCAGGGCTTCAGGTCAGAAAATGTTTGGGGTTGTTGTTATGTCACACAGCATATGCTGTCATTTTGTTTGGAAGAATTCAGAGATACACAAAATACAAGTTCCCATTCTTCTTCCACAGTGAAATTTGTGCCGTCAAAACTTTGGCTTCCTGTTGAATGCCAGCGGACGCTCGTCTTGGAGGTCGACATATTTGGGGTGAAAGAGTCAGCTGCTTCTTTTTGCCATGCTGCACTTCTAGTGTAAAAATGAAGTCGTCGAATATCTTACATTGAATTATAAACAGCGGTGGGATGCGACCGAGAGGCCTAAAGTGGAGACGAGCTGCTTTTACCGCTGCATTCATCGCAAAGTTTTTATTTTTGTATATGATGAAATACGACTCACTAACTCCAGAAACGTGTGAATATCTACCACGGTGCAGATTTCGCTTTCAAAGGAATGCATCTAGCTTGTCGGGGCTTAAGACGTGGCGTGACACACCTCCGAGCCACTGTTCCCAGGCAGAGAACACCATTCCTTTGTCCCTTAAAACATTTGATCATTACAGCTGAATTACCGCCCTTTATGTGCTCCGTCTACATTAACAAATATTCCACTCTTTGCGTCGTGTGAAGTCTCAGCCATTCTGCAAAAAAATAAAAGGGCATGTAGTTTAATGGAAAACAGTAATATCAGAGGCTGTGTTATGAGGATGCAAAGGCATCTCAAGTGATTATATGTTGCTTAAAATGTCAGCTTACTCGCCTGAGGTGCAGCCAGGAAAGGAAGGCTGTGTTTGGGAACTATGTTGCCTTTCCCTTATTAGGATTTCCCACGGGACTCTGTAATTCCACTTCCACTTCGTCCATCTTTCAAACTGGGTTTTTTTCCCTTCTCACTTATAATCCCTCGTACCTTTGTTTCTGTCTCTACCATCTTGATGTCATTCACTCTCGCTGCCACACACCCTCTCCTCTCTCTTTCCAGCCGTCATTCACCATTTTCTCTTAATATTTCAGCTGCCAGTCAGTATTTCAGAACGTCACTCCCACACACTCAGTGGTCGTGCCATGTGTCAGAGATCCGGGCTTGTTTAAATCCCAAGGGGCGATTTTAAGAACTCCAATCCGCTTTTTTTCCCCCACAGTTCTAAATTGAAACAAGAAACTTCCAGTGAAACGTAAAAATAGACTTAATTCACATTCCATGAAATGCCTGTTGTGTTCCCAGTCCAGAGCAGTGATGTGCTCTCAATTACAGACTCAATAATAAGTCTAAATGTTGATTAATGTATGTTGTTGTAGTTTTGATCATTTGCCTTGAAGTCGTCTACATCTGCCACACAAAAACTCGATTCAGCGATGCCAAATTTTGCACGATGATGTCACCGACGGGCACCAACGACGTTCTCCAACATTGAATCACTTCCTGCAGAATAAGGGCCACCACCTAACATTAGTTAGGTGCGTCACCTTTTCCCAGTCACAGCCCATTTTGCTCCAATTTTGTCATTCCCACTTTTCTTTTTATGTCGTTACCGAGCTAAAAGTCCTCCTTTGCACACATTTCTGAAACATTGTGACAGGAAACGGAGCAAAGAGAGGTGAGAGTAAAACATGAGCTGCCATTGAAACCTGTCTGGGTGTGGTGCATTACTGTAACTCGAGGACAAATCTGTTGCAACAGCCTTCCTTTCAAATCCATCTACACTTTTGTATTCAGGGATTTCTTTATTTGACTTGCGTACTTACAGACATTCACAGCACCTGGTTAAGGTTGGGGAAAGATGGTGGTCTTGATTCAATTAAAAGTCAACTTGAAGCACAAGACGACCTGTTTTATATTTCACCGAAACCACAACATTCCCAAACGACAACCAGAGTTCTTTTGTTGCCTAAACCCAACCACACACCAGGTTCAGGATGCGGATCATGGTCTCTAGTGTCACAATGTTGCACTTCATACACCTCCCCTGGAATTAATTCCAGTGAAAACACAGAACATACTCATTTGAAAAAAAACGTAATCCTAAATATGAACCAGAGAGCAATTATGTTCACCCACAAAACGTAGTTAGTACAAATAATGTGTCAAAGAACGGGTTGTGAAATGTTATTAACAAACATAAGGTCCAGTGGGAATCAGGGCGAATGTTTGCAAGCCCTGAGACTTTTTTAAAGAACTTTATGAACAACACAAACATAATTCACGACCACATTGTAAAATGAAGTGAATACATTTATAGACGACAGAGATAACACCGGTAAAATGTAAAACTAGAAAGGTCTTGCAGGTGTGTCTGCAACAAGCACCGCTGTGTTCTATGAATTCCCAATTCACAAGTATGTTTTAACCTCTTCTGAAAGATACAAAGAAAAACGTCCTGAATGATTGTAGCATCATTACACATCACACAAATTACTTTAAAATCTTGACAGTAAGACTCATCACCTGCAGGCCACACCGTCGCCTGCAGGGAGACATGATGTGAAAGGCCAAACTATCGCTGCACAGCTGGGACAGACTGGCTCCATGACCCTGTGGGATTGTGGGTAAATATCTGCAGCCCAGTCATGGGAATGAAATAGCTCCATGTCAAGTCTGTGAGCCGCGGTTACTGATATGGACTTAAGGTCGCCGCTCGGACCGAGAGGGACTTTCTGTCTCTCTCTCTCAGGAGGGACTTTATCTCTTTTCTCTTTTTTATGTATCTGCAAAATACACACAACCATCTCATCGTCTTTTTTCCACTGTACTGTAAATCTTTGTAAGAAAAATATTTACTGGAAAATAACTGTTTACCCAAGCCTTTGATGCTCTCCGGTTTATTATTCCAAGATGTAATGTCTCCTCAAGTTCGGACAATATAAGTGCAAGCCCCAATAATGTGTGTGTGTTGCTTGTTTGTGAGAGTAATCTCATAATTGTAGTTTGGGCGAGGGAAGGAAGGGTGAGGATCAGTGTTCCTCTGTGTAATGTGTGTGGGAGCGCGTGACACGGTGCCACACAAAGAGCGAGGAAACCAAGACTTCTGTGGGACAATGAAGCACCTGAGGGGGTTTAGCTCGACGGAGGAGGTGGCGGCAAGAAAATAAATTCACATACCTTTCGCTTATTTATGTGAGACTTCACTTTTGGAGGTGGCTTTCTGTAAAGTACATTAGTGCTCGAAGGTATGATTAGATTTGAGCTCATCTCATTTGAATGCGGGGGAAGTTTAAGCAGTTTACTGTAAACATAAAGACTCATCCTTCGTATTAATACATATCTGTTTTGCCCTGAATGATTCATTCATTTAAAAGTGAGCCAACATATATTTTCTCACCATGTAGTGGGTAAGTTACTCCTGGGATACGGGAAAAGTGTGGTTTCTTCTCGTTTTCGACAATAAAAACTGAAGATATTAAGTAGTAGAGGAAACAAAAAACTAAAACTAAAAGAACAAACAACAAATTCCGATTTTGAATTTAACTTTGGCCACTTGGTTTATTGATAAGAAATTGTGTTTTCCAGATCTTATGGAAGGTCCTGTGTGTCAAATTCTAGTTTTACCTTTGTAGTTTCATGCTTTACATGTTCCTAAATCAATTTGTGTTTGAGAAAATCACCACACAACAACAAATCTGGGGCCAGGTATGCCGACATAGGAAAGCTGTACACCGGGGTTAAAGGAGATCTGTGTCAATGTTAATTTGCCCTAAAAGTTTAAGTTTGCATTTCGAGAGGCAGCAGCATGAGAACCTAAATTCCCAACAATGGCTCGTGTGATGAAATGGACTGCATGTTTCCTCCTCAGCGGTGCCCGGCTGACAGAATCACCTTCTGTGCTGATTTTCCCAGCGACACGTACACAGTTCAGAGGAAGTAAATGTTTTGTTTTCTGCAATTAAGCTTCTTGTGTTTTTTTTTTTTAAAGCTCTCAGTTCCAGGTCTCACCTATAGGTCTGTGGGATGAAAGATATCCCTGACTTTTGTTCAGAATTCCCCTTTCACTTCCAAAAATTCAGAAGACCTTACATGAATTGTAGACACGGCAACTTTTTGTTTGTGTACTTAATCCTGCTCTTAAATGAAAACAGCTATTTGAGGCTCCTGCGGTTCACAGGCTACTTGAATATCCAATCTGTCTAAACAGACACAAATACACTCGTCTGCATTTATAGACCTGTTTGTCCCCGGCCTGCTCTCATGACAAGACAATCTTACAACTGTGGGAAATGTACAATGCAGCTGGGAAACATAATTGAGTGGCATTAATCCCTAAATAGCGGCTGTGAGAAAGTTCTGGAGAAATAAAAGGTTGAATACACCTTTTAACTGCTAATTGCTCTGAATCACCAAACAAGGGGATGCTGAAAAACAAGACAACACATCATTGGAAAGGAATAGGTACTTTCCCAACACCAAGTACTTTTGTTGACTGATCCTTCACTTCATGCTTTCTAAAGATATTCCCATCACCACACTGTTTAGTAATTATACCTTGAGATGTTTGTTCTCTTGTTTTACTGTAGAGAAACTGTGATGGAGGCATTCAGTGAGTACTACGGCCGGTTGTTCGCACCAAGAGTACCCGCGCACACCTCGTCAAGCATGTAGGTGAGTGGACCCAAACATGAATCAACTTGGTGCTCATGTTAACGTCATTGTGCTGCTATTCTCTCTGTAAGACTCTCTTAGTCTCTTGAAAACATGATGGTTAAATTGAGGCAAAATAAATAAAAAATGCCATATTTGGCATTGTGATAGTGTTTGTCCTGTAGACCAGGGGTTCTCAACGTTACGGCTTATCTTGGACCAAGTGCATACAAGCAACACATCTTGCTTTTCCCTTTAGAACAAACATCAACTGTTCACGACCGAGTCTGCTAACAAACCAAATACCAGAAAAAGAATCATGCTTCTAACCTACTTTGACACTTCATTGTGGAGGGCCTCACTATGACTCACACTGACCGCCCGCCACTATATGAGCATTTTGAAATGCACAAAGAACCACTTTGGCCGGGACATGTGTGGCTCGAAACAAGTCTGTTGGTTCGCTGTCATTCTCTGGTGAGTATAATGTCCCGGTAGTACAATGTGTCCACTCTGTAGTCCTCATTAAATGGCTCTAATCATGATGACATGCATGAATACATATCCCTTCAAGTCCCTGGGTGATTCAGTTCACATGGCGGTCCAATATTTGCAGAAGGCTGGAGGTGGAAATCAGATGTCTCGAGTGGGCTGCACGACAGGAAATGGCTTGTTACTCCCAGCACTGAACTGTGATCAGTACAGCACAATACAGCGGCGACCAGAAAGTACAGCTGATAAGATCACAAAGTGATGCAAAGCGACTACAAAGAGATACCAAACGGACCACACAATGACACGATAAGAGGCAAAACGACAACAAAGTGACGTAAAAAGACCACACATGATGCAAAACAGCTACAAAGTGACACAAATGGGCTGCAAAATGATGCAAAACAAGCACAAAGTGACGTAAAAAGACAAAGTAAAGTAAAAAAGACCGTAAAGAGAGGCAAAACGACCACAAAGTGACCACAGAGTGATGTATAAAGACCACAAAGTCATGCAAAACAACTACAAGAGACTCAAAATGCTCACAAAGTGACATGACAAAGAGAAACAAAAGGACCCCAGGGAGGATGCGTTGTTTGTAGGTGTTCTATGTCCACTAACATTAAAAACAGCCGACTTCCAGTTCCAGGAAAAGGCGATTGTGAGATTCACACCTCCAGCAGCCTCGCAGACTCTTATCACACATTTCATCAGTTTCCCACACCGTGTCCGCTGCACAAGACGTTCCCTCTCTGTTTGTGATGGGTTTTTAAATGCCGACGCTGTGTGATGGAGTTGCTTTCTCCTGGCCAAGGCACCCTGCTGCCATCGAGTATCTCCCAGACCATCAGAATCCTGTTTCGTTCATCTGACACCTGTCATCCTGTTTCATCTCAGTCAACCGTTGGTTTTCCGCTCTCTGCACAAAGGAAACAGCCTGAGGGTTATTGGCTATTGTTTACCAACCAACCCCGTATCTTTTTTCCTTTTTTTTTTTTAAGCGGGAACAAAATTCCTTTGAAGACTGGGAAAAAGTCCGAAATGAGGAAATAATATTGATGTTTACATTCACACAGTGCTTACCCTGCTGCTACATAGAGATTCACTTTTGATTGTGTTTTGAGTCAAAGCCTTCCCCTCCAGAAATATTTGCATGCAGTACGAAGAAATGACAGTTCCCGATCTCATCGAGCAGCCGCTACCATGAACGTGTTTATCCTTCGATCAGTGAGCCTTTGCATGACATAATTATATCTATGTATTTTAAATAGGTTTAAGCTGTGTTCATGTTTTGGTTGTTGGCCTACTATTGGCCTACTATTACTGTTGACCTACCTGGCAGGTCAAATTATAAACTTGTGTTTTTCATATTCACTGCTGGAGAGCATTAACATATTCCTGCGCGTGAAAAAGTTGTTTTTTTACAGGTAAAGTTCGAAGATAGACTGTAAAAATGTGGACGTATAGTCTCCTTAATGTCACCCATACGTTTCTGAAGAGCCAAAGTAAAGATCAGAGTCGGGGCATCCGGCTGTCGCCGTCTTCGTTTTCTTCAACCAGAAGTGTCCGTATTTGGAGGAGAGGGTGAAGCTGGAGAAGAGCAAGGCTCGGGGCAGGTCCAGTTAGCATAACAAACGCTAACATCGTACAAGGTACAACTCCAGTCAACTCCTTCAATTTTGTATATTATTCACCATGAAGACCTTTTTCTTGCCAGAGTCCTCTGTTCTGTCAAGATCGCTAGGCCGATAGAACAAGACTCTGTCCGGTGACGACGTTCCAGGATTGAGCCCAGTTTGCGGTGGAACAAGGACATTACAGTTCCTGATATCTCGATGGAAACTGATGCAGGCACGGATGCCATCCAGACCTTCATCCAACGGCAGCACATTGGCTAGTATGATGCCTGCCGTACAGTTTACAGCAGAGCAAGCACAGCAACACCACAAACACGGCCGAGAGGTCAAGTTCAATGACTCGAATTTGCCGAGGTGACTCCGAGGAGACAGCTACCGGCCACCTGTCACTCAAAGTGACCACGCCCTTTATTCTGCATAACTTTAACATAGAGGTCTGTGGGGATTGACTCGCTATTGGAGCCAGCCTCAAGTGGCCATTCAATGAACTGCAGTTTTTGGCACTTCCACATTGGCCTATTTCTTCGGCCCTGGGAGGTTGCCACTTGGGTTTGACCAATTTATTGCTGAAACTCTGGCTGAATAACACTGCAGACTTCTGCAGCCCTCCTCTTGGTCTGGCTGCACTGGTCATCACCTCTCTCCATCTCTGGTCTCCTCCGGGAACAAAGGCTTGACGGACAACGTTGAGCCCAACGAGCCGCCTGGCTCTGACACAGTCGAGCCGACAGCGACGCGGGCCACAGAGGCTCTCGTCCTTTCATCGCAATCATGTTTGGTCCTTCTCCTAATTGCGGAGAGCTGGCTGGAGTGAGGCGAAGGAGAGGAGAGGCGGGAGGTTTATTGAACTGAGGGATGAAGGGAGGAAGAGAGGGACGAGGCAGGGTCAGGGAGATGGTCGCTCATTAGGGATTGAACAGCTGCCAAACTCCCAGCTGCCTCTGCTCAACACAGGGCTTACTGAGGAGAAAATGCACCACCGTGGTCCACTCTCTCCACCAGCCTTCCTATCTATTTCTCATCCTTGTTTTCTTCGTTCCGTTTCTATCCTTCCTCCTCTCTTTTCTGTGTACTGAAAATGCACCGTCTCTCTTGATGTTCCAGCGTTTGATGCCTCCTGTTGTGCTTTCTATCCCTCTTATCAATTAGCATCACCCTTCGTCCTGTGTGTGGGCAAAGAGCAGCAGAGAGCCACGTGACAGAGATCAACACCATCTCCTGTAACAGCCATTACTGGTATCAACACGAGGCCCATCTGCGGCATCGAGCCAATTAACCAGGCAGCGTCGGTAAAGGGCCGTTCAGTCAATTTTCATCTCCCAGCGGTCGCCTGGGATTCCCAGCAGGTGTGACAGGGCAGCATGGGAGATGTCGTTCAGCGGAAAGCTCCTGGGAAGCACCGGACTTTAACAAGCTGTAGGATACATCTCATGACAAATGAGGTTTATTAGCGTTTATGTGGGGAGTTAATAAAAGCCACAGATCCCCAGAGGACGGGCGGTGACGGATGGAGAGAAACTGCGGGTCAGAAGGTTTTTTTAAGGAGGTTTTGAGACTTTCCGCTCCAGTCAGAACCATCTGGTCTTCATCTGATAATATCAGAACGGAAACTCAGCTCCTTAAGTTTTGTTTAACATGAACCTTTCTCACCAAGACACTCGAGGATAAGTGGGTACAGCTAATGGATGGATGGACGGATTAACCTTTCTGCACTGAATTATGTCAGATTCTAAAGCATCCTGGTCAATCTGCTCAATCTAAAAGTCTTTTCCATCTTTTTTTGTCTCATGGTCTAATTATTGAACTTCATACAAAAAATGGCTTGCACTTATCTCAAGAAATGCTAGAGGAGACCTTCAACAAGTTAAATGAGAAATGTATTAAGACCGGATACTTTGTCACACTCAAATACTTCACAATCACATGCTAAGTTGGAAAAGTCCACTTGTTACACAGAAAACTGCTATCGAAATACTGCTGAAATACTCCAAAAATGTCAAAAACATTGTCGACCAGATCTTGCAATATGTTGCTGAGAAATTATATTTATATTCCACTAATTTGCAACAACAAATGTGTTTTGAGATAAAATGCCACCTGAATTGTGTTTTTACAAGATTTTTACACAATGAAGAAATGTTTTTAAACGTTTCTGCCAAGTTGCAAAATGTTGACACAGAACATATTGCAAAATGTTAACTGACATATTAAATTTGTTTTCCCTTCAACATATTTACTTTTGTTTAAACTATAAAGGAGCAGTGTGTAGGATTTAATCGCATCTAGTGGTGAGGTCACCGTAGGTTTTCCAACTCTCATGGGAAGGGAGGAGTGAGCAGAGGAGTAGCTCACTCCTCGCTTCCCATGAGAGTTGGAAAACCTACGGTGAAAATAATTTCACAGGATCACATTTGGGGACCAACAGTAAGGTCCCCACAAATGGAAGTGTTGGGGTAACGCATGCATCGCTGGAGTCAAACTAAACCTCCAAGGAACTCATATGAGTCAATGCATTGTCCTCACAAGTATATTAGAACGGTTTGTGTGTGTGTGTGTGTGTGCGTGCCAGCTTATTGTTGCTGGATCAGTGCCTTGCATGTCGGGGACCTGAATAAGGACATTGTTCATGTGGTGATAAGGTGTAATTCAGGCCTTGATTGTGAACGAGCGTAAGAATCTCCGGAAAGTCGAGTTTTTCCCCTCTATTCAGTTCTCGCCTGTCAGGAGGAAGACGAAGCTGATTTCACTGCAAAACGAAGATACCACACTGAGGGCAAACAGTACGGTTCAAGCTGCTGAGGTCACTGTTATGGTAAGTAACATGAAAGCAACATAAGACTGCAGGGGGAGTTTTACAGGAATATGAGAATGCGATGATAACAGTTAAAGATTTAAACAAAGCCACAATTTTAAAAATACTGAGGTTGAGAAAAAAAACCTACTCTCCAAAATAAAAAACCTAAAACGTTTTTTTTAAATGAAGCCGATCTTTCAATTATTTATATCAACAAATGCTGCTAAATTCAACAACAAAACTCAAACAACTGTCAGAACTTTGTCTCTAGTTTGCCCAAATTAGTACCAAAGTATGAAATACCAATGAAAGACAGAATAGACTTCGAGATCTTGAGATGCAGTTCAGTTAAAGCTGCAAACAACATAAGTGGAACTTGTCATTGAGATTTCATCGTATTAAAGCATTCTGTTCCCAAGATAAAGGCTGCGCTGTATGTCAATTTTTATGGAATTCCTAAAATCCCCAATTTCACCAAAAAAAAAGGTGCGATGACCTCAGTGTCAATGTTATAGCTCCAAGTATGTGCCAATAACTGTTTGATGTTAATTTGTTGTCGGTCCAAGAAGTAAAGTTATACTTTTATGAAATATCAGCTGTTGCTGCGAAGTTAGCCGTTCAGAGGAGGGGGAGGCGACCCCTCAGACACGATGACCGTCGCTTGTTCACATGACCCCACACAAGAAAAACATTAAAAAGGCAAGTGACTGCAGTTTGGGTTTTCTTTTTATCTGTAAGGTTTTATTTTGAACTGCATCAATTCATATTTGTTTTTATTGATTTCTACTGAAATAGTTGTCTGTTTTTAGTAATGCGAGTGGTATTGTTCACATGAGCAGCATTCACCTCTGTACTGGTCCATACAGTCTAAATTTACAGTCATCAGTGCATGGACGTCTTGATAGTTTGTTTATTGGAATAAATCCAAAGTGGCGGGAAAAAAAACTTGTATATTTGCTTCGTCCTCCACGAGACTAGATATCCAAATGCTGCACAGAAATGACTTTTTTCTTTCTCATGAATGTCTTCCTCCTTTTCTTTTATGGTATGAACTCTCTCTCAAAAGACGAAAGGAAAGGTTAAAAAGTGTGCAGTAGCAAATGTTCAACAAACAACAGGCCACACAATATTCGGAGATATTTTTGGGCCATAGTCTGGAACGTGTATTGTTGTGATAATATTGACACGGTCTACAAGAATGGCAGCGGTGAGCTGTAAACGTGTGAACGCGGCCGTGCTGCTGTGAGCTTCGGGAGCAGCCGGCCGCTGTGTTTTTGGCCGCTGGCTGCAGGACCTACATGCCGCCGACAGCTGCTGCACATGCATCTCACACACACAGCCTTCACAGAGGTCTCACACACACACACACACACACACACACACACACACACACACACACACACACACACACACACACACACACACACACACACACACACACACACACACACACACACACACACACACACACACACACACACACACACACACACACACACACACACAGCCTTCACAGAGGTCTTTTACACACACACACACACACACACACACTGACAGAGGTATTTTACACACACACACACACACACACACACACACACAGCCTTCACAGAAGTATTTTACACACACACACACACGCCATTGTTAACTGCTGTATTACTGCAGACACGCAAGCGGAGAGGAGATAATGTGGCATGGTAACCTCGACTGTCAAAACGGAGATGTAAACGCAACAATGTGACACAAATAGACACTTTGTTTGCAACCGATACAAATCTTGTGCTACACATGCGTTCGAGCACATTCATACCAAACGTGTTTGCAGCAGCAAAGTCCAGAGCATTCAGTCATTTTGTTTTTGGCTCAGTTGGACAAAAGCCATTTGAACTTTGGCGGAATCTGTAAAACAAAATACTTTCCAGTTTGTTTGTAGTTTGAACTCGATACAGAAAACAATCTTCATAAACATATGTTTATGCCAAATTACAATAGCTACAGTAACAGTTACACAACTTAAAGTGCTACATAACTAAATGAATCGAGGGCAAACTCGGAGTCAAGATAAGTGGAATTCATATGGTAAAAAAGTGAGTCAGCACTCAGGTTATAATCAACTGCATGTGCTTTACCTGGTCTGAACACCAGACAATGTGCTGTGAATTACAAGAAAGATCACATACAAGTCTATAATGCAGAGCAGAAGTCACAAGAACTGTTTTTCTCTTCGAACTCCACCCAAAATCTTTTGCCCTCCAGGATGGCAGCTCACCAAAACAGTTGTTTCCAAAATGCAAGAACAAACTTTTCCACTGTGGTTTGGACCAAAGCAGCTCAAACGAAGGTGTGAGTTCACTCTCTGAAGAGCTCAACATCGCTGCCTCTCGACAGGAGACCCGACGAAGAATCAACAGTGAGGTCTCTTACAGACACCATGTTGTC
This sequence comes from Melanostigma gelatinosum, assembly GCF_949748355.1. NCBI lineage: Eukaryota > Metazoa > Chordata > Actinopteri > Perciformes > Zoarcidae > Melanostigma > Melanostigma gelatinosum. The sequence goes on from NC_136639.1 coordinate 6,016,868, forward strand.
AAATGAATAGTTTTAGTTACTCTGAGTATTGGTTCTTCATCGTCTTGGTTGTACTTAATGACTTATGTGGTTATTTGAAGTGCTGACTCTCAGTTTTAAGGGTGTTTTAAAGTGCTCACGTTCTTCTTGGCCTATAAAACACGAATATGACAAAATGTGAATTTTGACTCAAGGTCCTTTTTGAAGCTTTTTTCTGACTTTATTAGAGTAGAGAGACGACATAAAATGTGAGATGTTGCGATTACATGGCCAGCATCTTCGACCTCTAGTCCACCACGAGACCCCAAATTAAGTTCTAGACGATTTTTCTAGAGCTCTCAAGCGCATCTCAGTCTTCCTCAGTGGATGGAGGTCACATGTGGATGTCAACACCCTCAAAATAAAGCTGAAATTCAGCAATTTCACTCGATCTGCAAGAGAGCAAGTGAACTTCGACTATCAGGCTGCAACTAATGATTATTGTCATTACCAATTAATTTGTTGATTGCTCTCTGGATTAATAATAGTCTGTAAAATGTTTAAAAAAATAAACACAATTTCCAAGAACTGAAGGCTTGAATTGTTTATTCTGTCAGACCAACAGTACAAAACCTAAAGTGATCCTGTTTACCGTAATAGAAGGCGAAGAAAACCAGAAAATGTTCACAATTCTAGTGACAGGAAGTTGTGCATTTATGGCATTTTTGCTTCAAAAATTATTCTAGTTTCTGATCAAATTTTCAGCCGATTGATTCATCATATAGCGCTACTTGATTTAAGAGTCTTTAGCAAACTACTGTAGGGCTTGCAGCCTTTTCGAGCCTTGGGAGAAGAGTTATATGTCCTAGACAATCCATGATGTGAATGGAAATATCTTCATATTTAAGCTTCTTTAACTCATTTATCATTGTTTGATTTCAATCCAGTACACTGTACAGAGTCAGATCAAAACTGATGCAAAAACGCGAACGTGTACGTGAAAACACAGGTTAGAAGCAGACATCTGCACGCATGAAACTGAGTGAGGATCACCACCATCAGTGTGGCTGCAGGGCTTGTAGAAGTAGAAGAACATGTATAGACAGAGACAGAAAAGAGAGAGAGAAGGGAAGGAAAAGTCAAAGATGACGACACAAAGACTATGAAAAGCAACAACAGTAGTGTGATAGAGTCAGGGAAACGAGTGGGAGAACTGGGTCCCCTCCAGGCAGACCAGGTCCCAGGCCGGTGGAGGGACTGGTTGGAGCATTGAGGGGGGGGGGGGGGGCTGTTGGGTGGAGACGGGAGAAGTTCCCATGCCCTTGAGGTCCCTTGGGAGTTGTGGTGGCAGATGTGACGTCTGGGGCTCGGCCTCCCTCCCTCCCTTCATCTCCACTGCTTCCCTTCCTCCCCGGTCTGGTGTCGTCCTCTCCGTGTCCTGGCTCGTCTGCTGCCTGTCTACTGACTTCAATCCATCACTCTGCTGTCCTCACGCTATAAATACAAACACAACGAGAGCCAGCGCAGACTCTCATTGGACAGGAGCAACTACTACCCTCACGGCCAATTAGAGGAGATTTTCTCTCCTCGTCTCTGTGGAAATGATCCTGCAAAAGCATCATTCATGTTTCCATATTCTGTTTCACGAAAAGACTGAATCCCTTCATTCTGATCTTTAAAAAGAACGTAAGGAAATAATGTAGTAATAAAGAGGAAATGTTGCACTAAAGCTTTGGAAGATTTCTGCTTGATTTGACCGTCTCAGACAGCTGAAGCCTCATACACTTTAAAATGTATTTTTGATAAATAAAGGAATTCTGGCTGCCATATCAAACAATCATTTAGATTAAGGTGTTTTAAGGGAGTGAGGTTTTCGTCGTGCTTGGTAATTCATATGCCTGAGAAAAATTTGAAAAAAATGGCTGCGACTTTGCAGTTAAGTGCACACTGTTATGAAGCAGCACCACCATCAGAACAATGATACGAGAGATTTATGGGCAAGAAGAAGGCCAAGCTCAAGGGTTTGAAAGGAAGTGTGAGGCTGCAAGGAAAGAAACCTGCAGAAGAGATACAGCCGCAGAGACGGAAAGGATCCTCCCAGATCCTCCCAGATCCACCCCGAGCCACTTTTTCCAAGAGTCTGTCAGCATGAGACAGCTGTGAGGAGAGGCCTTTATCTTACTAATGCACTGTATTACAGCAGGCCTCTTGGAAAAAGCCCCGTCTCCGAGTGTCTGGATGAAAAAGCTCCGGATCGGATCCACCCCCCCCCCCCCCCCCCCCTCCTCTGAACAGATTAGGACCCTGTGAGCAGTCACACATCTGCAGCAGCCACGTTGCTCTTTGAAGCCCCGCGAATGGCTGTCGACGCCATCGAACATGGCAACAAGAGCGCGGCCCCTGACGCCGCACCGAGGGACCCAAATCTCCGGGTTTTGAAGTCCAGCAGGCAGCTTAATTTGAAGGCCTCTTGCCCGAGCTCCCTGATGGTCTGTAAATAAACACGTTTTAAGTCCCCGACTGATAAGTGCTCGCTTGCTTTGTGCCGGGGTTTCTTTGGGAATTAGAAAAGAAAAAAAGAGGAGGTGATGGAGGCATAACAAATTAAGAAATGACTTCCTGGATTGTTGGAAAACAGCTGCCGGGCCTTCAGGATGATAGCAATCGGGAATAACAAACAGGAAGTGACCTCAGATCCTCTGTGAAAAATGCCAAAGGAGTAAAACGGATACTTTCGGGTCCTGAGAGACGTCCTGCTTCTATTATATGCACGTCTTTTAGGGCATTTTCCCATCAAACAATGGAATATATAAGACTTTTTCTCAACCCTGTTCTTTAATCTCAGATTCTCGGCCGACGGTTACTCCCCTTACTTGTTTTTAGTTTATCTGGCAACTCAAAAACATGGAGATGGATTCCAAATACCTGTAATAAAGTAAAGGCAAGGAATTGAATACTTGTACACAGATCTGGAACTATAGCTACAGCTGAAGTAATAGAGATGGAGGATTTAGACTGACAGAACAAGTGAGTGATTGGACCTTGAGCGGACACGGTGTAGTCAAAGCAAATAGGTTTAAAATCCTGAGGATATGCTTTTAAATTGCAGCCAATTAAATTGACTCAAAATTTGGATGAAAGAAAACCTCTAAATAAACAAGTTTCCCAACTAGAGTTATGTAAAGTTATCTATAAAAACTTAAAGCTGATTAATAGCGCTCTCTCCCTGAGCGTAATGTGACATCCTGAAATTCCTTGTTAAGCCTTTAAGAACTTTGTTGAAATAGTCGCCTGCTTGATAAACGAATAAACTACGATGACAAATGTAAATGAACTTCTACTCTGCATCTCTATTTGCAGCACAACACGGAGACGTTTTCAGACAATAACCTATTCTTTGCCGCTGCACACATTGTATTGTCATGAAGCATCCTCTCTCAGATGTTCCATTCACAGGCGTGTACACGGTGTACCTCTTCCCTATTGGCCCTTGGGGACCTGCAGCACCTGTTACTCTACAGAAGAGGACGTCCTCTCACCCATCAGCCCCTGACCTACACACAACAATACAGAAAAGCAATACTCTGAAAAAAAAGAAACACACAGGGATATACAGCGTTATATATAGATTTAGCGCGGTGTATCTGTACCACAGCGCCTTCCTCTCTGCCTACAGGGCTTCTCAGTCACTGAGACACCAGAGCAGAGAGAAAGACCCAGAATGCATCTCAGATCGGTTGTCGACAGAGAGTCGGAGTTAGGTCTACTTTGTCTGGTTGAGCTTCAGATCTTTGGCTCTGATGCTCTGCAGAATTGGAGAATCACATTTTCTTTGGGTCAACTGAGATACAAGTGAGAGTAACAGCACCACTGCCCCCTTCTGGTAATGAACTGACCAGAAACTCTCTCCCTCTTGGATTCTCAGATGGATCAGTAGTTGCAGCAGCTGATGCAGTCGTGGACGAAGTACTCAGACGCTTTACTTCAGTTAAAGTACCAATTCTACCGTGTAAGAATACTTGAATGCAAACCATGCATTCAAAATCCCTAAAGTAAAAGTTAAGGTCCATGGAGGAAATGTCAGCCAAAAAGGTTGGGAAATGTGGGATTATTCTCAAAACATATATTTTATTTTAACAGATTATATAATGTAAAATATGAATCTAAAAAATAATTAAACACTAAAAATCACAGGATTCAAAATGTAGCCATGTAGGGTTAATATATTGGGTTGACTTTACGACCAACGGGTTGTTCTGCCCCAGAGTCAGTGTTACTTCTGATATTAAAGTTGGCTTTTCCAAAATAAAATGTGTATTTTGTCAGTAAGTTTGTAGTTTGAACCAGTGTTAAACAAAACAAGTGAATGAACAAATAAATGTAATCGAGTAAAATGAAAATTGTCAAGTAAAGTACATGAATCTCCTATTTGTACATTGAGCACTGTCCACCTGAAAACTATGATATTAACATACACAGCATTGATTTATCAACACAGCAAAAAGTTGTTTTTCAGATCACATGAACATTGTTTCAGGTCTAACAAGATAATATTGTTACTCATCACAAAGACATTTTCCTCTTTAGGTCAGAGCACATTCCTCGGACCGGTTTCACACATTGGGGTGGGAGAACATCTTTCCAGTCTTTGTGTTTTCGTGAAGCTGCTGGGCTGGCAGGCAGCACGAGGTTCATCCTGGACACGTTTACACCCAAACCGCAGCTGCGTCAACACCTTGGCCCACGCCTCAGCAAATACTGATAACCTGCCAGTGGATCAGTGAGGGCAGAGATAACGTGGATAACACGTTTTTGATGGCACAATCGAAACCTTCTTTCCAACTTGATAATATGATTTAACACCAACAGAAAGTGACTCTGACGTTCAACCAAGCTTCGATGAAAGAAGCGACCATATTGCACACGGACTGTTTAATTTACACTCAACAACCTCCTTTGATTGTCCTCATAACGTTTGGTAAGTTCCACTTACGGAGGCGTTGGGAGACGTATAATTAAATGACTCTACAGTGGCCTCCACCAGGCTCTCCTCTCTGAACCACCATATGGAGCTGATCTGCTGGGGTTATATTAAATGGCCTGGGCTAAGGACAGAGGTCAGAGGTGACTGCGGGTCATCGGCGCCTGAGGTCAAATCAGCAGCCTCCGACACGGAGCTCGGCTGTAGATTTATTGGTTAAGGCGGATCTTTTCACATATAAATTAAAAGCCTGACTGCAGTCAAAGGCCTTCTACATCTGAATGTGTTACTGGAGTCCAACTTCAGTGGTTACTGGTATCCTTAAAGGGAAAATAAAGATACTAAAACATGCTTCACTCTTGGGCTCTCTATTGTGGAAAAACATGTAATATTGTTGGAAAATAAAGAAGATATCTGGTTCCACTGAGTGTGGATAAACATCTTTCAAGCAGAGACACTTAATCAGCAAGTGAACTCCGCTACTGGTGTTCGTCGTGTTTACCTTCTCAACTTGCTAAGTGGATAATGTGACAAAGGCCAAAGGTTAATCCAATGAAGCAGACTCTCGGGTAAGAGTTGGATTACTTCAGTTCCTCATGTGAGCATCGCAGAGGGAACATTGATTCGTTGAGCTGTCCAGCTAGGGCAGCAAAACAAAACGTAGGCCTTTAAAGCTGCTATGATCATTATTTTTGTCTTGACAATGGATGAAACGATTATATTGAATTCGAGACGTAGAATACAACCTGCCAGCTCCATGTGAATGTTTGCACAGAACTCCACGACCAAAGACTGAAATATCTAAGCAGAGAACCCGCTTCATCCAAGAGAATTCTCTCAAAGCGTTTCTTGTATGAGGTCACAGCCAGTAGTGTTGTCCTTGTAGGTGCCGATAACAACACTCGACCTGCCACGCCATTACACGGTCAGAGGTCAGTGTCTGAACCCACTACCGCTGACCAGTGCAGGGTGAGTTGAGAGCATGGCTGTGTGTGTTTGTGTTGAGGGGACAATGGGACACAGAAGCCCCCGGCTTTCTCCCATTACTGCCCCGTCCACTCTCTGTTCACCACTTCCCGGGTATCTGGTGTTACGCGTTTCTTTTCTTTTCTCAAACAAGGCTTCCAACTGCAACAAACACTGGGAAGAAACCAGTGAGGACAAACACAAGGAAACACATGCAGCTCCACAGCCCACATTCCTCCTGAGTTATTATCAGGGATGGCTGGAAACAGAGGAGGGGGAGGGGGAGGTTCAGAGAAGCACAGGAAGCAGCAGGAGGGAGAAGACTGTAGGTTTGCTGTCACGAAAACTTTAGGTTAATCCGAGCAGATTTTGGAGGTCATGAGCTAAAAAAAACTACCAAAATTTAAATACTTCACTTCCATAGGCACCTGAATGTTACTTCAGTATTTTCATTTCATGCAACTTTCTAGTTATTGGAGAGGAATATTGCACCTTTTTGCCCCAATATATTTAATCTAGGGCTGAAACAATTAGTTGATTAATCCATTAGTCGATCAAAAAAATTCATTGACAACGTAAGTGTGAATGTGAGCGTGAACGCTTGTCTGTTTCTATGTACCCTGCCTTCCCACAATGTCAACTGGAATCGGATATTTGCGTTTTTCTGGCGCCGTGTCCTCCATTGTAGTCGTTTTTCCGACTGCAAAACTACAACAAAAAAAGGAGAGACAACAAATAACCATTAAAATAATAAACAAAACCGCAGAATGAAATACATAAAATAGAGGGGAAAAACATTCATCACTGAATTTAAAAGGCAGCGGTCGCTGTCATGACGGAGTCATTCTGTGAACGCAGGCGTATGTGGGCTCTTCCAGTTCTGCAGAATGAGCCTTGCTGCTTCAATGAAACCAGTTCAGCCTGATCTCTGTGCTGGTAAGGTGGCAGAAGCGATTTGTCTCAGAGCAGACATCGTTGTGGGGATTCTGGTAACGGCTGTTTGACCCCCCCCCCCCCCCAGCATGGAGAAAAGTGCCCATTTCTTTATTGCATTTCCAGCATTTCTTATCCTGCTTATCAACTGTAAATACTTCCAGAAACCCCCCCCCCCCCCTTCCATTTTAGTAGTTTTCATGAGTGGGGGGCATCACACCCAGACACACACACCACCACACACTTCTGGTTGGTCAAAATGATGATTGAGAGGGTTTACTTTGTATGAATCTATAAATTGTTGTTCAGGAAAATCCTGCATGGTATACCTTTAAAATAATAGCAGCAACAGCATCAGTTGTAGCCCTAATTTGTTCAATAGGTACAGTTGTTTTGGAGATTAAGATTTCTTACACAAAACAGTCAATGGACAAATGTCTGTGGACAAATTCCAAGCCACATGAGGCCTTATGTCCAAACAAACATTACATTTCTATTGGTACACTCTGCAGCCGGGGCACACAACTCTTGTCAACTTGTATCAATCATACATATGAAGCCTCATTGCTCAGTGTAGCTTCACTGGAATTAACCACGAGACAAAACTCAGACAATGAAACAAAATGACCGATAATAAATAAAGCCAGGTAAATAAAATATCCCGACACTTCTTGTAGAATCAACAGCTGAATAAAACATCACCAAAGCAGAAAACACATGTTACAGCAAAGCAGAGACGGTCTCACCTGGAGAGGTAACTGAGTTCATTGTTGTACTCACCTGTCTGAATGTGGCAACACAAACCTCACTGGGGGTAAAAGATGCTCAGTGAATGGAGGACCCACCATGAGCATTTCAGCAGGTAGCATGTCAGCCAGACCCAGCATGCACCTGTTCAGGTAACATCTTGGGTGTGTTTGATTTGGTTCACTTAGCGCACTGGCCGGGTGGTGATTAAATCAGTGCTTAATTTTAAAAAACGATGCCAAAGTTCAAAAATGTTAACCAGAACCAGAACAGAAAGAGGTTGTGATCCATAATTTGAATGTATTTCTATGTGACAATGAATTGCGGCCCTTTGTCAGAGAAGCTGCTTGAAGGCCTGCAATACTTGAGATCAAATGTACTTGAGTAAAAGAATTACCGACTTTTAAAAATAAAAATACTCCAGCAATGGTTGTGTTCCAGTAATGTGAGTTAATGTACTTTATTACTGCCAATATTATTTATAAACATAAAAGCCTATATCACAGATCACAAATATACCTCAAATAGACCAAAATAGCTACATTCCAACATGTGAAATCAGGATTGATCATAAACATATGAAGAATATGGATCTGAGAGGACTTTGAGTCACTTCCAGGTGCTGCCAAACAGATGAGCAGATGACCTCCTCTCCACCATGTGACATAAATAATCTCAGTACTTCTTCCACTGTTGCCAGACTCTCATCAGTTTGTGCAAATCTCTTCTTCATAAAAAAACACCTTCATCGCAGCAGTGGACATGTGTTCGTGGTACATCTGCGTGTTTATTCCCATGTTTGTTGTGCTTGTACTGATCTGTGTGTGTGTGTTTTCGTGTGCTGTGATGTCGTCACGGCTGGCTGCAGTCTTTCATTCGGCTCGCTGCTGGAGAGCCCGAGGCCTTTCGACGTGTGCTTGCTGGCTGCAGATGCTATCGGGTGTGATTAGAACAACGTGTTTGTTGGCACACGCGCTCTCTCTGTCTGAAAGCAGTTACACTTGTGACAGCTGCCCCGAGGAGAAAACCCCTGCACCTGCCTCTGTATCTGTAAACAGGTAACAAAATAAAAGTGTGATGTCGATGTGTGAGCAGGAGGGGATGTGAATGGGGCAATTTGCACAGATGAGATCAAGTTGTCAAGGTGCATTGAGGCCATCAAACCACGAAGAGAAAAATGACACCATCCTTATTAGACATGTAAGATCAGTGGGGTCGTGGGGACGGGGCCCAGAGGATCGCTGATGCAAATGTGTGTGAAATGAGGCAGAAGAGTGGTGTGGATTCCACGCAGCATGTCGGAGCAAAACATGACCTCTGGGGAGGATTCAGCCGCTGTGACTCACTGTTTTACACTTTAAACTGATGAACTGTCGGGACGTGTTGGTCCAGTCCAGCAGTTTATCAGTTCCGCCGTATTTGAGCATTTAATATCGTGGATAGGTTTGTGACAACAGAAGCAGTTCATCTGTACAATATTTCAGTAATGCTGCTGGCAACGCCCTCATAGAGAAGATGTTCTCAAAATAATTATGCAAAAACTGAATTAGTGATTTCAGGTTTCATATTTTGATTTATATTTTTGGTTGTATTGTGGTGGTTGTTGGTAATATAAAATGATAAATGGCATAAAATAAACAGTGTCAACGGATGCAAAACCGACAAGAGCCATTCCCCTGTACACATTTAAATATAGACCAGTCAGAGGATTATCCTGCCACACTCAATGACAATCCATCCAACAGTTGACCACAGCTGTTGACCAACCGGCAAACAGAATGATATTGCCAAAATAAATCAATATATCGGCCTCTTGATGCTTGAAGATGAAGTTGTCATTGAACATGAGAACAACTTTCCTTTACCAAACTTACTTTATAGAACTACAAAAGAACCCTCGTCTGTTTAGCAGCATCAACTATTAACCCGCATTCTTCACAACAAAAAGAATGCCACGGGTGCATCATTGGAGAAATCATTTAAGCTTTTTCATCTCCAGATTTGCTCGTGCTATGCAGAGTGATTTTCTGGGTCTCCACTGGCCGAGATCAGCGAGGGGGAAACAAATGGAAACCTGCCAAAACAGGGGAGCTCTGCTTTTGAGAATCCTGCCTCGGGTTAAAAGACGCAGAACTGTTGCGGTCTTTGATCTGCGTTCATATATCCAGGCAGAATAACGATGGCTCCTTTGTGCGGAGCTACTGATGTCTGTGGTGCTGTATACTGCAGAGGGGGGTTTGTAGCCACATGGGTACCTTTAATGAGTTTTATTTTGTTTTGTTTTATCCCCCTCCACCTCATACTCACCTCAGTACACAGAATGATGAAGAGGGAGGGGCGGTTTAAAGAATCAGCCTTCTCTGCACCTTCATGGGGCTAATTATCCAACCCTCAGAGGACCATCTCACAGCTAAAGGAAAAGAGATTTCCCCTCCTTTCTCGACACATAATTCCATATTAACCTCCTTCGTTAGTCCAAATTGGAGCGTGTCTGGATGAGGCTAATATCACTTGGCATTTCCACACTAACTATTCCCATCCACAGGACTCATACAAGCATATGCTGCTTTCCTGATGGATACGAAGGAACACGAGGTAGAAACTCGAGAAATGAAGGAACCAGAGGAATAGATATGACAAGAATCCCTGGACAATCAAGACTGTCAGGAACTACAGTGTACTTGTTTTTTAAACTTGGGTAAACTTCCAACTTTTGTGTTACTGCTGCGCTCAACTAAAAACACACTCAGAATCTTTCCAGGGCTCAGCATTCAACTTTAATCCATCTGTCCCACTTTTATTTTTGAGTAATGTTCACACTCTCAGAAGTCTGTAATCACCGACGCAGACTGGAAAGTGTGCCCTCTCGCAGCACCGGTCACACAATACGCTCCCTATCTCTCTCTCTGTGCGTCTAATGAGAGCGGATCAAATATAACTGACACCGAGGGGAGACAAAGGGAGACGGAGCCCTGGGTGAAAGATGAGGCGAGGTGGAACAATGGCCCTAAATGTGCCATCGCTGCGGCGGCATGGAGCAGCACCAGTGAATGCAGATGATTCCGTAATGAGGGATTAAGTGGTGGATTATGGGTCTTTATTAAGATGTTTCTGATCCTCATTAGGCTGAATCTCGTATCAGGGCATCGATTCGCCGCTCGCTCGCTGGATTGGCCGTTCTCTGGAGGAAGAAGAGATGAAAAGAGAAAGAAAGAGTGAGAAAGAAAGATAGAGAGGCATGTGCTTCTTTAATCCTCCTCTGAGGCGTGAAACAAAAACCTAATCTGGAGATAGGCAGTGATTTATAATGTATCTTTTGTCTGCATTTATCTTTTTAATAAAAGTTTAATTAAAGTATATTTTGACTTGGAAACATAAAGAACAGCTGAGGCTGATAGGAATGACACTAGCTGTGCAGGTATTTTTGGCAAAAATGATATAGAATAGATGATATAGAACAGATGATATAGAATAGATGATATAGAATAGATGATATAGAATAGATGATATAGAACAGATGATATAGAATAGATGATATAGAATAGATGATATAGAACAGATGATATAGAACAGATGATATAGAATAGATGATATAGAATCGATGATATAGAATAGATGATATAGAATAGATGATGTAGAATAGATGACATATAATAGATGATATAGAATAGATGATATAGAATAGATGATATAGAACAGATGATATAGAATAGATGATATAGAACAGATGATATAGAATAGATGATATAGAATAGATGATATAGAACAGATGATATAGAATAGATGATATAGAATAGATGATATAGAACAGATGATATAGAATAGATGATATAGAACAGATGATATAGAATAGATGATATAGAATAGATGATATAGAACAGATGATATAGAATAGATGATGTAGAATAGATGACATATAATAGATGATATATAATAGATGATATATAATAGATGATCTAGAATAGATGATATATAATAGATGATATAGAATCGATGATATATAATAGATGATATAGAATAGATGATATATAATAGATGATATAGAATAGATGATATAGAATAGATGATATATAATAGATGATATAGAATAGATGATATAGAATAGATGATATATAATAGATGATATAGAATAGATGATATAGAATAGATGATATAGAATAGATGATATAGAATAGATGATATAGAATAGATATAGAATAGATGATATAGAATAGATGATATAGAATAGATGATATAGAATAGATGATATAGAATAGATGATATATAATAGATGATATAGAATAGATGATATAGAATAGATGATATAGAATAGATGATATATAATAGATGATATAGAATAGATGATATAGAATAGATGATATATAATAGATGATATAGAATCGATGATATATAATAGATGATATAGAATAGATGATATATAATAGATGATATAGAATAGATGATATAGAATAGATGATATAGAATAGATGATATAGAATAGATGATATAGAATAGATGATATATAATAGATGATATAGAATAGATGATATAGAATAGATGATATATAATAGATGATATAGAATAGATGATATAGAATAGATGATATAGGTTATATATGGCAGTCTCAACTAAGACGATGTCTCAAACGACTTCAACTTGAATGTAAAGCAGTGCATTGCAGAGCTGATAAGATTGTTTTAGAGTGTGCGGGTTTTTGTGTTCAATTCCCCAATCCAGCACATGTGTCTGCCAAAAGATTGGAGATTGTGAAGTTGTTCATTATTCATATGGCGGGAAATAAGAAACCATTCTCTTTGTGAATTCCCTGTAAGTTACAACCAGCAATAGAAGTCTGGCCAGCTCTGGTTAAACTGTGTGAAGTATGAGTACTCAGAATCTTTTGGAAAAAAAGACACTGAAACACAGCAGCAGTTTAGGTTATGACAGTTTTATTCAGTGCAAAGAGAGTCTAGTAGAAGGAGTCGTTGATGCGCTTCATGCTCATGAACCTCATGCTGCTACTGCCCATGTTCATGAAGTTCCTGTACTCGCCGGGCCTCGCGTACATCATCCTGCCTCTGTACTGGGGCTGCTCGTACATCAGCCAGTGGCCCTCCATCACGTTGCAGGACATGCAGTTGGACATGCGGTAACGGTCCATGATGTTGTCGCTGTCGTCCATCAGCTCAGACATCTGACCTCCGAAGTTCTCCCTCTCGTAGATGTTCATCCTGAAGGATCCTCTGTGCTGTGATGCAGAAGACGGGTGTGTTTAACTCAGAACATTTAAAAACACAATTGCATTTTCTAGAGATGTCATCGAGAGTAAATCTAGCCAGGGAGATGCAAGATCTTACCATGGGGATCATGCGGCAGGACCTGATGGTGTCGCTCATGCCCATCATGCTCATGTAGTCGGAGTACTCGCCCCTCCTCATGAAGTACTGGTTGCCCATGTAGTTGGAGCGGTCGTACACCATGAAGCAGCCTCTCTCCACCCTGCAGGACTGGCACCTGCTCAGATAGGAGGACATGTCGGGGCAGTCGTTCATGCACTCGTAGGTGCGGCCCTGGAAGTTCTTCTCCTCGTAGAAGGTGATCTGAGGGAGAAAGTGTTTGGTTGGCACGTGCGAGGTACATGAGAGTTACAGGTGTCATATGTTCAAGCGGCACGTTTACTAAAATCTTTCATTTTTCTGCATGTGTCCATTGACATTTTTAGAGCTTTTTCAATGAAAACAGCTGCCTGCTGCGGCCAAAGATGACACTGAGCTGTCAGAGTGAACCAAAACAGTGAAATCGACGGCCCAAAAACAATGGCGCTCAAAGACCCTTTAAAGCTTAAAAACAGACGACTCAATGTGTTTAAAGGCCACAAGGGCAATATGTAGATGAGCTGTTCAGTTCTGAAAATGAAAACTACCAGAAAGAGCTTACCTTGTTCATCATGTTCATTCCGGTGGAAGTCATTTTGCTGTTAGTGGGCTGCTGCTGCTGCTGGTCCTGCTGCTGCTCTTGCACCGAACTGTAACTCAACCTGGTTTAACCCTTTGCTTTTATACCTGACTCACAGACTGGCCCTTTTGTCTAAACCCCCTGAGCCAGCATCAGTGCCATAGAAATGCACAGAATATGGAGGGATTGTCCACATTTCCAGCGGCTGGCAGAGTCAGAAACCCTTTCAGCAGTCACAGAAAGGGTGAACGGGTTAACAATTGCAGGTCGCACCTTGACATTATGCTGTTTTGTCAGCGAGAACGTACTTTTTTTTTAATCACATGTGAGTCATTTGCAAAGTCGCTGTATTTAGCTCGTAGTGGTGCATGTGGAACGTTTTTGCGTGTTCAATTGTGTAAGTCTCATGATATAACACTCAGTGAATGACCGACATGTAAATGCATACTAATAATGACTTTCTGAAAGTTAAAAATAGCCAAAAGAGTTAGGTTAATGTCACATCCCGATGAAATATTCTAACTCAATTTTAAAATATGTGAGGTTATTTTGTGATGATGAACTCTAAATAATCTAACTTTAGATCTAATAAGGCTGTTGGAGCATCCTACTTAATATGTGTTTGTAATAAACAGTGGGTGTATCAGACCCTGTTCAAATGTGTTTCATAGTTTAGATACCTTTTGCTTATTGTTGCAATCCACATCGCTTTAATGCATGTTTTAAACATTACGTATAGTATTACCCATATGAAGGATGAAATGTTGATCGATAAGAAAGCCAACATTTAAAGATAATTAGCATATAAGCCAAATGCTGCAAAATGTAAAAACTCTAGATATGATACCTAAAAGTACCTTTACCTTTAGTCATTTAACAAAACTTTAAACTTGGACCATTTCTTTAATTTACTAAAAGAGTGACGCAGTAATTAAATCAATTCTCTCTCCCTCACATATCATATCGTTATGCTTCATGTTTTCTTTGTGTGTGTTTTTCTTATTAAGCAAACTGGGCAACAAACTGCATTTTGTTGCACAACAGGGTTGTGTGGATGAGAATTTCACAAATGTTGTCCAATCAGAAGAAACAATGTCTCAGTAGTAAGTGAAGCACATTGTCCTGTTCAGTTTTCTACATAACAATAATTATAACTTCATATTCACATCAGTTTATTTGACATTGCCACAACAATACATTTTTTGTATACAGTAATCACAGCGTAATCAAGGATTTGAGGCACAAGAAAGGAATAATATCAAGCTGCAAAACAATACAGTAAACACTTGTTATTTCTCTCCTGCTAATGCAAAAGAAAAAAGGTTTAGGACACTGGTACCATTAGGAGATAATGAAGGTACAACATACAGACAGACTACGATCATTTGCTCATTCCTGTCTCTCTATTTAAACACACTCGTCACTTTTAACATTTCATACACTTCACTTGGTTTACAGTCCTGTTATCTGTTTTTGTGTGCACTTTATTCCATATCCTATGTTACATATCTTATTGTACATTTCAAATATGTTTCTATTTCCTGCACTGTGCTGACTGTTTTTGATAGTTAAATGTTATTTGATAGTTAAGTGTTATTTGATAGTTTATGTTATTTTGATAGTTCAATGTTATTGTTTATTGTTGAATGTTATGCACCTTCCGCCACGACAAATTCCTTGCAGGTGAAAACTTGCTTGGCAATAAACGGTTCTGATTCTGATTCTGATTCTGATTTTAGCGGGGTGTACTTTCACCTCTAAACAGAGGGGGGCGCTGTGACGAATGCTCTGCTCTTTGTCGTGACTCTCTTGTCTTGGTAACAAGATCTGTTGTCAAACGTTGCTAAGGAAGTAATTGAGCTACTCTTAAATTAGCCGCTCTGAAACCAAACAGTACACCAGAGGTAACTTTATTTCAACGTGATGACAATGCCAGAGTTATAGAAGACAGAAACTACCCACATCAGCCGTTTATGAATACGGTCTTTTAAACGTTTGCTTCAAACGTTAGCTGAGCTAGCATGTGACGTTATATCGCCTCTATAGCATGTTATAGCTAGATTTTCTGACGACTGTAGGCTAGAAGGTTAGCTAAAGTTAGCATTGTAACCGTTTATATTTAAACGTGACGTGTTGTCTGGATGATAGGTTAGTTAGCTGAAATCACGGAGCTTTTGTTAAGTTATTGGATAACAACGCGACTCAGTCTCGGACTCTTAACTAATTTAGAGCGCTAAGGCTAACATTAGCATAATAAGCTAGCTCACGCAGCTAGTATTTATTAACAGTAACTAAAGATAGTTAGACAGCACAAAGCTATCCCTAACTAATGCTGCAAGTTTAACGACTGTGAACACTGTCTTCTACTGGAAATAAGCATGTTATAGGTTATACAGCAAACCCTCTTTGTATGGTTTACGAGGCTAAAATAAAGGCTAATTTAAAGCCCAACATCTCATTGAATGATTTTCTGCCCTGTGTGTTCAGGTGCATGTCAGTGAGCGATGAGCGAGCTCCACCCACCTGATCGAAGCTGCTCTCAGACATGACAAGAGGATGACTGAGAATGGAGAGCACAGCCAGATCCACCGGTCTGGTGAAGTTTCAAAAGTCAAGACCTCATTAGATCCCAAATCCTGCAAGAACCACAATGAGGCCCTTAAACTCACTGCTAGAAAGGCCGAGGGAGAGATCAGTCCATACCAGCCTCGGCCACCCTTACTACCCAGGCTGTCAAAGTCCAGCAAAAGTGTCTCAGTGGAGGAGACCGTGAGAGCCAGGAGGCTGAGAAACAGCCAGGAGAGTCTGAGTGACCCGGTTGAGACCGGCTCCTCCACAGACTCGCTTAAAGAGGACCAAACAGCTCCAGGTGGGTTCGGTCTCAGCGATGACGCCCCCATCCGGACTGACCAGGACTCCGACGCGAGACTCCTCTCTGCTGTCACGACGGGATCCCCAGTCTTCCGGGACAGAGGTAGCAGTCTCTCCGAGTATGAAAGGAGGCCCCACAGTCAGCAGAGCGACCCCACGGACCACCGAGCGGGGCCCACCAAGCTGCGTCTGTCTCCAGTGCAACCCACAGGGACGCTGCCCGCTCTGGAGAAGAGCTTTGCGTCAGCCCCTTTGAGGGCTGCTAATAGGATTGACAGGGATTGTTTGGATTACGGCGTGTTGCCGAGAGAGAAACTCCGGGAGAGACTCCACAGGAACCTGAGCGACAGCCGGCTTCTGGAGAACATGGGGTCGGATAGTGCCTCAGTCAACTCCATGAGGTCCAGCTACAGCGTGCTCAGCCCCATCAGACCGCAGGACGTGAGGAACAGGTACAGTAAGCAATGGTGTATATCCTGACCATGGAGGTGATATCATCCCCAGGATGGAAGTGAAGGCTCTTTTGGAAGGCTTACTCTTTATGGTGTCAGAGAGAAGGCTTTTAAAGACCGGTCTGTTTCAAGAGTACCTAAGATCGGTCTGAGCTCTGACCAAGCTTCACCTACCTACGCCTTGTGCCAAAAGGAAATTGCTCGAAAGAAAGTGCTGAGGTTCCTTTCCGGTGTGTGTTTTCTCAGGAGCTTTCTGGAGGGCAGCGTGCTGGGGAGCGGTGCCTTGCTCGGGGCTGAGGAGCTGGACCGCCACTTCCCCGACAGGAGAATGGGCGTCTACGTAGCCACTTGGAACATGCAGGGAGAGAAGGTAGCGGAGGACATCGTGACCCAGCAGCATCTCCCAGACTAAGAACCATTTAAAGTCGTACTACTGAGTTGTAACCAAGTTTCTATTGTTTTCAGGGGCTTCCAACAAACTTAGATGATCTCCTCCTTCCAACGGATTCTAAATTTGCACAAGACTTTTATATTATTGGGGTCCAGGAGGGCTGTCCTGACAAGTGTGTTATGTTTTCCTTTGATTTGAATCATCATCACGGAATTAAAGTGAGTTATTGTAACTGATGGTGACTGTGACTGTGAATGTGTGCAGAAAGGAGTGGGAGACCCGTCTCCAGGAGACTCTGGGCCCTTACTACGTCATGCTATATGCAGCATCACATGGGGTTTTGTATCTCACTGTATTTGTCAGAAGAGACCTCATCTGGTTCTGCTCAGGTAATAAACTCGCTCCTTGCTTATATTATGTGTGTTTAGTGCAGATTATTGGAAGATGATTGAAATATACATGACTTTCTGGTACACAGTTAGTTTTTAGTTCATCTTTATTGTCCATAAAAGCATTTTGTTGTGGTGACATGTTTCTTTTATGGACACTGCACATCCTTTATGTTTGAGTCTATCTGATTGCACTGTTAAGGCTCTGATACTGACCACAACATTGTGTGCTGTTGACTCACGCAGAGGTGGAGCATGCCACGGTCACAACCAGGATCATCTCTCAGATCAAGACCAAAGGGGCTGTGGGAATCGCCCTCACTTTTTTTGGCACTTCCTTCCTCTTCATCACATCCCATTTTACCTGTGAGTAGTTCCCCAGAAAGTTGGGGAGGCCGCAGACTGAAGCAGTGATTTATTATACCAAGATAAGTAGATAGATCGATAGGACCAGTTGGAGAGTTGTACTAAAGTCTTCTAATTTCTGATTCTGCTTCCAGCCGGAGATGCCAAAGTTTACGAGAGAGTACTAGATTACAACAAGATCATCGAGGCTCTAGCTCTTCCCAAAGGCCTTCCAGACACCAACCCATATCGCTCCACAGCATGTAAGACTCCATCATCTTGTGGGAAAGACGTGACAAATCAAAACAACTTGGACGGAGTCGTCTCAACATGATCAAACTTTAACATATTAACCCGCAGCAGTCAGCCTCATATTCTGGGTTGAAATATCATCTTGTGGAACATTCTGGAAATGGGATAAATTATATTTTACTCATTCGTCATTTTCAAAAGACAAATGACTTAAACAAGGTATTCCTTCACTGGATTCTTGTCGGTTCACAAATGATGCATTTCTGCACAAATTGCTACTTCTTTTTCCCAAATAGGTTTTTTTAGCTGCAGCAATTCCAACCCATTCTTTGACCCTGCTGTTGACTGCAGAATAAAATGTATTGTTGTTCATGTACGGTACTTAGTTTCAAGCCTTGGTGTTGATAAGAATAATGGCTGGTGGTCTGATGATCACAGGATGTCCTTTTTAATTGTAGCTGACGTCACCACAAGATTCGACCAGGTCTTCTGGTGTGGAGATTTTAACTTCCGGCTGTGCAAAGACCGGGTCGACGTGGAGGCCATCATGAACCGCACAGTGGGCGGAGACATGGGCCCTCTGTTGGAGCATGACCAGCTCTCCAAGGAGATGAAGGACGGTATGCTCGCATGTTCTCTGTGAAAACATTTCTAAAAGTTTATAGAAGTAGGTCGATGTGTGTTTGATTGATTGTCATCGTGCGAATGTGCTGGCTTTCCCCTTCCAGGTTCAATCTTTAAAGGTTTCCAAGAGGCACCGATACACTTCCTCCCCACATACAAGTTCGACATCGGCTGTGATAACTACGACACAACTTCTAAACAGAGAACGCCTTCGTACACAGTAAGAAAAAAGAAAGAATATCAAGCCTCCATAATAAGCCAAACATTCAGCATATTATGGCTCTCAGCCGGGTTGAACCTCTCCGTGCGCGTTCACAGGACAGGATCTTGTTCAGGAGCCGGCAGGCTGATGACATAAAAGTGGTCAAGTACACCAGCTGCTCCAGCATCAAGACCTCAGACCACCGGCCCGTCGCCAGCGTCTTCCAGGTCAAACTCAGGCCGGGCAGAGACAAGTGAGTCCCACTGACCGTCATTTTATTTAGACTTCATAAGTCAGGTGTGTATCATTTGTTTGTGTTGTTTAGTATTCCACTGGGCGCGGGACAGTTCGACAGAGACGTGTACTTGGAGGGCATCAGGAGGAGGATCACCAGAGAGCTGAAGAGGAAGGAGGCCATGAAGAACCAAAGGAGCAGCAGCAGCATCTGCACCATCTCCTGAACCCTTAAAAACAAACTCTCCAGACCGGAGTGGATTGAACTGTGTTCCAGAAACTGGAATGGACAACCAGGCGGGCGGAACAAAGGACCAATAGGAAACCAGAGTTGTCTTAACTACACAGAGCCCAGTGCTGGCGGTGGCTTAGCAGAGTGCGCCCTCTGTTGGTCATTGTTGGGAACTGTCTGTGTGTGGCTGTACCTGAGGGCAGACACAGGTTTGCAGACTCAGTCTGGCCTTTATTTATTCAGCCCCCTCCACTCAAACATGACAGACTGAAGGGGGGGGGGGGCTGCTGCCGTCGTGGCTTACTCTTCAGTCACATGCTCCGGTGTGCACTGATCTAACCTTAAAGGCTCCGTTTCGGCATTCGTTCTCTCATTTTCTTTTTTGGTGTTTCCGAAGCATCAGGAACCAGGATGTTACGTTTTCCTGTTTTCAGATGCCTTGTGAATTTGTCATCAAATATAAATGTAAAATGAATACGAACATAATTGCATTTTGGTGGCACATTGAGGTGCACTTTCTAAATTGAATTTCAGCATCTGCCATTGGTCGATTTTGACGTGAATTTAGTTAGCTTGTTTTGTAGGAGGGAGACGATATACGCCTGAACGCTTCAGTCAGGAGGTTGTTACTTGTTACACGCTACTGTTGAATTTCAGGGAGAACAAATGTATTTGACAGCTTGTATTTAACTATTTTGCAGGAACTCACTAAATATGAAAACGCCTGTCACCTCTTATTGGGCCAAGTGATCCTTCTCAACTTTAACTGTAACTCGATGCCTTACCCTTCAGCTCCAGTGTACATGTACTCTATGTAAGTTACCATTTTAATGAATACTGCATTCCCAGCATGAAGAATAGTCTGCTCTAAAAAGTGCCTGTCAGTGTTGTTTTTATTTCCATAAGACCTTTTAACTTTATCTGCATATTTTTATAAGTCACTCTAATGTAACATCACAAACAAATAAATAATAATTTGTTTGTTGGCTAAATTTTGTACAAAACCATTTATTTTATCCTGTTTATATATATATATATATATATTTTAATTTGAAAGGGCATCTACACAGCCACAAAATACAAAAAAAATTGTTTTCAATCTCTTTACACTCACTGATACACGACGACAGAACACATGACTTCAGTGTGGAGGACTAATTGGCTAGTTGTGAGGTTTCTCACATCTACCCCCAAAAAAAACTCCAAGGATTTCTTTATTCATATTTAACCATCACTTTGTGTCGATATCCTACATTTGTGAAGAGACGGCTCAAGATCCAGCTCTAAAACCAGTCGAGACACTGCTGGGCATGTTAGCCGCTCCCTTCTCTCGCTTATATGCTACTTCACCTTCCCAGTGTAGGCGTCATTCATTCATAAACTTAAAGATAACAGGTTGGTATTGGGGTTTTGAAATGGGAAAAATAACACTTACATTTTGGCTTTTGGGGCGAATTGTTCCTTTAAAACCAAACTCCTGCAAACCACCCCAGTAAATAATGAAATGAGGCTTTCCTGCCCACAATCAATAAATACAGATACTCCAACTGTAGTTCGACAAAAGGTTAACGGAGAGTAAAATGTAACGTTTCCTTTACAATCACCCCTCTCAGAGGTACAGCCGGGAGCGCCGGGGTATTAGTCCCCTCCCAGAGCGAGCTGTATCAAGTCCTGTGGTGGGAGGGAACACGAGTGTAATCTTCCAGTCCAGTATATTTACAGCGATGACTATCGGAAGAGGCGGTACATGCGGGGCAGACGTCCGTCCTTGCTGGACAGGGCGGCCTGGATGTGTTCGTACGAGGGCAGCTCCTTCAGGTCGCCCAGAGCTGCTACTGCGGGCTTACTGCGCAGCATCTTGGTGGTCACTCTCTTAATGTCACTGGCTGTCACGTTGCCTAGAAATTAGTAGTGGACAAGTCAAAAAGAGAAATAAAACAAGTACCTCCAACAGGCATTTTAAGAGCGCTAAATTCTGGTCAGTACTCACTTATTAGATCACACAGTTCGTGTGGCAGCTTTCTCTTTCCTGTGGAGAGAACCTGGCGGCCAACATCTTCAAAAATAACCGGCCTCGACTCGAGGTTCATCATCAACATGGACTTGAGCTGAGTCTTGGCCCTCTCCAGCTCCATCTGGACATACGGGGGAGATGAGAATGGTACACTTCCATTGTTTCTTTGATCAATATCGCTTAAGTTGTGGTGGAGTGCCCGGATAGTGAAACACAGCAATTACCTCTCCTGCGCTGCCTGCCATCTGAATGAACTCTCTGGTTATTATCTCCACCATTTCCCGCACCTGGAGACGAATGCAACAATAAGAACACGAACATCACAAAAGACCACATCAACAAACAGTCACAACAGGAAGCCATGTGCAAGTTTTGAAAACAGAACAATTTGTAACCACGTTTTGAAGGGATAACTGCAGCAATTTAACTGCGATTGGTAACAAAAAGTCCTATTTGGTTCAAAGGGACAATAAGACATTTGAACGCCGCTGTGCTGAACCGGAACCAACCTGTCTGGGGTCTGCACTGGCATGAATACACAGCAGACCACTGTCCTCATAGCTGTGATGGTAGGCGGTGGCATTGTACATCCAATGATGCCTACAACCGACAAGGAAAACCAACAGACTATTAGTGAAACTGATATTAGTGAGTTAACAATTAGGGATGTTCCTCACTACTAACTGTCCTTGATGTTTAAAAAGGAAGATTAAACGTAGAGCAGTCGACTAGTTTAAAAGTTAGAAAACACTCAAAATTGAGCACAATTTAATCTGTAAGATCCGAAAAAATATGGAGTCTATTATAGCCCTTTGAAATCACATTTTTTAACAACCAAAACTGTATATTAAATGCTGCTGACATCAATGTTTATATTTGATAAAGCGGGGGTGTGGTCTAAGAAGAGTCACAACTTTGTTGACACGCTAGGCCGCTAGCTTTAGTCTGTAGCATACATGCTAGCAGCTAAGCTAGTTTTCGTCAGGCGGCAACCTCCGGTGCTGCCAAGGGAAGCCAATGTGGAAGTGTCTGAAACCGTGCACTCTCTCCACTGAACAGCAGGGGGCGACTCCTCCGGTTGAAAGAAGAAGTCCAATTGTATGGAAGTCAATGAGAAAATGTCTACTTCTCACATGATATATTGCCTCATTGTGAACATGAGTTTATGGTCTCAAGCGCTGCTGCAGGAAGAGCAGTGGCTCTCCACAGCAACAGCTGAGACAGCACATGCAAACATCTAATTAAAATAAGCTTAATTAACCGACTAGTATTTCTGGTGGCGACTAGCAAGGGCAGCAACGTTTAATCGACTAGTCGCGTTGATGTTTGTGAGACGCTCACCTGTTGAGCACGTTCAGGTAAAGGCGGGTGAACATGCCTTTCCCGGGTCCTCCTGCCGAAAAGGAGCCACCTCCACCCATCATCATGTTGAGCACCGCGAACGGGATGAAGTCGTCCTCCTGCGAAGAGAAAACTTGTATTTAATATTTGGGAGCTTGTAGCTCACATGCATCAGCCCCCCCAAGTTGAGACTCTTCAGGACAGCCGGGTACCGTGAACACCCACCAGGAAGGAGCAGCTCTCCAGGCCGATCATGATGTGGGTGAGCTCTGGGATCGGGGTGGGGCCGAGGCTCACATCCGACATATCCTTCTCCATCTAACAGCATAAAAGAAGAGGTTATTATCCTTCCAGACGAACTGTAGCAACAGTTCTGTAGCAACAGTATTACCCTTAAATAAGCAGCAGATAGAAGACAACATACAGAACCATATCAGCTCCAAACAATAAAACCCAACCTTGACGATGCCACCAGTGTACTGAGCCACAGAGAGGTCCACGTTGGCCACAGCAGTTGCTCCCCACACCGGCTGCGCACCCAGCAGGTACTTCCTGGCACATTCAACCAGCTGCTCGTGCTCGATGCCCACGCCGGCCAGCACCATCCGCTCGGGACAGTAGTAGTTACGCAGGTAGTCGTGGAGCGCGCTCTTGTCGATCTTGTCCACGTTGTCTACGGGACAGAAGCGAGGCAGCCCGACCGTGTTGCCTCGATATGCGGCCTGGAAACGAACGATGAACAATACTCTTAGAACTCTATCATAGTTCTAAGAACCGCCATTTTTATTGTGTCGCTGTCTCACAGGGAGCTGCTGCTGGAGGGTTTAAAGAAACGATGAGACTCACAGCGTGGATCATCTCAGTGAGTAAAGGTTCAGGGTCTGGCCTCATGCTCAGATCTTCCAACTCAAAGCGTACGGCCATTCTGGTCATCTCGATCTCGTCATCTGCACGGAGACGAACACAGACAATCTCAGGCCGGCAGGAGACACACAGACACTCGGTACAGTTGCCGCTGATTTGTAAGTTGAGTTAAGTGAAGAAGAGAAGACAGTAACACTAATACATAACAACAATGAAAATGAATACTTAATACGAACACCAGTAACAGGGTGAAGAGTGGATTTACCCAGCAGGCGAGGCTGTAGAACAGCATCAGAGAGAAGACTGACCACCGTGTCCAGACCCTTCACTTCAGCAGACACAGCGTACATGGTGGTATCCCTGCACATCAAAATGAGTCATGCATCACACGTACAACAGCTCTATATGCATACTCTCCAACAGAAGAAAGGCCCCCAAAGGAAGGTAATAATACACAAACGTTAGCTTTATAACACAGAAACAGACATTGAGCTGAAAGACTACCTTGATGTTTGGCAGTCACATATCCCTCCGTGTTTTTCCAACGTGAGGAGGATTTCATCTTTACTCCCGTACTGAGCTGTGGACTACAGATTTAAAACGTCATCTCACGTGCCTCAACATGCTTGACATTTCTCTTTGTGGTCTTCACTGTGTTGTACTTACAGAAAAGGCGAGTTTCTCTACGAAGTGGCTTATCCCACTCGGGTACTTTGCTTCATGTCTGGATCCAGAATTTACTAAAACTAAAAATAAGAACGAGAACAAACGCATTGTATCTACTTCAGCCAGATCCCAGAGACAAGAGGATATTGTGAAGTGCATATAACTGCTGTCACTTACTTCCGACTGTGCAGAACTGACCAAACTTGTTTTGGGAAGCGACTTTGAGGCCATTTTCTAGAGTAGTGATCTTGGTCTCGTATTTCTCCAGACCATCCCCAGATGCGAATACAGGTTTGGGGATCCCAGGCAGCGGTTCAGAGAGGGAGATATTTGGGTACCGGCCACCGCTGCTGTACTTTCTGTAAGCTGCGATCCCGAACCTTTGAGAAAAACAAAGCAATGCTCCTTTAATGTATTTCAAGCGACGTGAGGCCAGTTGTGAAAACAGTGTTTGAATCCATAACTTCAGCAAAGATAGAACAATAGCCACACATTAAATATTTAGTGTGTGCTGTTTGAAACAATACCTCAGGTCTTTGTCCCTACACTGTGTTTTATTTCACTGTAAATATTGGACTTTTCCTACAGAAAATTTAAGAATTGTTGAAGGAATATACCTGGAATTTACCTTTAACTTGTCAACCATCTGTACTTTTTATATTGTTGTGCATTTTTAAGTTGTGCTGTGCATTGCAGTCAAACATGTAACGCAAAAAGGAATAAACACCAGTTTATTAGGTACACCTGACCTAGCTCAAACGAATGCCGTCTTAATAAGATATACCGGTAACTTCTAATGTTCAGCTTGTGTTGAAACTGTTTCAGAGAGTTGTTGATTAGACTGCATGGTCATGTTGAAGTCTTATACTGAGGAGCGTTTCTTCATATTTAGTCTAAATTCATTGAAAATGTATGAAATAAATGGAGTGAACTAACGTTACATTTTAGACAACCCTCTCAGTTGTAGTTATGAGAAGCACAACCTCGAAACAAATATCACCTCTTTAAAACGGTATCAATTAAAGTGTAATAAACGGTAAAAGCACAGCTACATCACCTACACAATGTACCGTCTTTATCTCTACAGCCCCCCTCTAAACACCGGTGACTTTATTTACTCGTGATGCAACATTAGTCATCCTGACAGCAAGACCACCGCTTCTTAGACGGCTAACACTTAGCATCGAGCTAACCGAGCGAGCTAACCGTGGTGAGGAGGACGTACAGAAGTTATGACGCTGCAGTTGTCAGGGAGATATTTGACCCCGGCAGTACTGAATGTACCGCTGATGTTGTTTCCCTGTTTTTAACTCGAGTCTGGCGCTGACATAAGAGCATTTATTTTAAAAAACAAATCTACCTTTGAACACCACTCCAGGTTCTACATCCTGACATGTGAGTCGCCATCTTGGATCCTCTGTGACCAGACAGTAACCCGGATGATGATAAAAAGTTTCCTGAAGCACTTCCGCCACAAACTGCCCCCTACCCTTTCTGACTGTAAAGCACAAACAAACAGCTATATTTATTATTTAGTTTGACAATATATTTTGCTGTTTTATAACCTTAAAGAGTGCTTTAGAGAACTGTATTTGTAAATGGTTAAAATGTATTGATTTTAATCAAATCTACCTACATCAACCAAACATCTGACTTAACACAGATTCTGACCTAAACGTGTTAAAATGACAAAAAAAACCGACATAAAAGATCAAATATGGATCTCAGTGAGCCGCAGAGTTGATGTGAACCAGACAAATGCTGCTTCAAACTGTAACACATCTCATGTTTTCATCCTCTGACTGTTTTTAAACGCAGTCTGATGACTTCTGTGGGTTGGTAACAAACTCAAAGCTGTCCTGTGATTATAGCTCAGTGCCAAAACACATGATAATGGAGGTACATGACTCAAGTCCCAGCTACAAACAGGTACAGCAGCTCATTAGTAACAGTACGTAAGTTCTGACACAAAGACATAGCTGTATGTTCACTCTAAATTCCTGCTTTTATATATAAATATATATATATGTATACCCCTTGGTCTTCCTCATGCTTTGTGTCACTTTACGATTGGCTAATGGGAAAATAGTGTGCTTACTGAAAGCTGCTTGCAAAGATGAAGGTTTATTAACCCTTAAAAACGACTCTGTATCTTTGGGCTCTGGGATCCAAAACAGAACAATTGATCCTTTAGAGTGGTCTGCAGGCCAGGAGCATTTAGCTACACAAATCAATTCTGACACAGAAGTAGGCCAGCTCTAACATAACGTCACCACTTCCACCTGATTTTAAAACATTCAAGAGCTGCAGGATTTAACGGGACATTGACAAACAGCAGATTTGACTAACTAAGTGAATGACATCCCATTAGTACCACAATGTTCTCCATCTTGCAAGCCAGCACAGTTTTATGGTTGATTTCTCAGCTTTCACGCTGCAGCTCAGCCTATGAGCTCCAGGATACCATCCACACTCTGAAAGAAGAGAACCTCCACCTGCAGCACCGACTGGAGAACCTCACCCGGGCTCTCAGGGACTTGAAACATCTGCTGAAAGGTAACAGCTGAGAGCTATCTTGTAATTGAATTTTAAATGAGTAAATTGTCAGGATGAATAGCCATTTGTTTCACATTTAACACAGTTTCTGAGGGAGAACGTGGCGCTGAATTCCTGCACGTCTGGAAGGAATGGTCCCAACACGGTGAGGTGAAGTTTGACATTATGGAGCAGACCCGGTTTTGGTGGGTTACATTTGTCTTTATCTTTTCCAGGCATTAGTGCCGAGACTCACCAAACGCTGGAGCAGGCCCTCTGTTTAACTGAGCTCCATGGAGCTGCCAAACCCACCTTCATCACTTCGGGATTCCTCCTCCTCTCACCGTTTGTCTCTATGAATCTCCTGCTGCTGTCCTGACTCCGAAACGCCGACATCGTTCAACAACTCCACCTGGATCAGTGTCTCTATTAGGAAAGTATTTGTAAATGTAATTATTATCCTACAGTTAATAAATGAAATGCAGGACTAGACTTTTTTTTTAAATAGGCCACTGAGGTCTTTTTTTGGCCTTTTCAGTTGTATCCGCTGTAAATGTTCTCTCTCTCTTCTCTAAACTGTCGGTTATGCAATTGTCGTCGACAATAAATCTTTTAAACTCCTGTCTTTTGTTAGGATTGGCTTTACTTCCTCATTGTTTGCGATCATATGTTCATATGGCACAAGGATTCAGACCAGAGGTAGCATATCAACAGTTACTTCTGTAGCCAATGGGTCTTTACCTCAAAGAAACCTCTTCTAACATCTACGTTAAACTGTGCTCTCACACAGATTATTTCTGGAGAACTGGGATGCTACACCTCCTTTGGTGGATTTATGTGTTTGATGTCCTGAATCCAACAATATTGCATTTCGCCTGCTAAATCAGTCTTTGTCTGCTTAATTAAAATGACCCCTCCTGCATAGATTATAAATCGGTGCATTTGTACTTTCATTTCCATTTGATTATGTTGAATGGATCGTCAATTTACATTTGCAAGGACTTCATCTGGCCCCAGTAGACATGTGGCAAGACTGCAGTGTCTTAGCTGCAGCCAAGCATGTGAATAAACGAGACAGAAGCCGCTGCATGCAGCTGCTTCTTCACGTACTCGTCCCCCCTTTTAACGTAAGACGTCACTTCATGGTTGAAACAAGACTCAGAGTCGACACTCATACCAACAGCTCTGTGAGGCTGTACTTAGGTATGTTTACTGTCCTACTTTGCAGACGAAAGTTTGCTCATTATCAAACAAAGTCCAGCGGATGCTGATGTGAATGTCATCAGTTTTTCAGGTGTTTAATCATAAAATACAGTATTGTGAATGAAGATTTTGACTCAAAGATGGTGATAGATGAGAAGTCACAGCATCATCAAAGGTTGTTACAGTTCATCCTGAGGGGGATATGAATGTTTGTACCATATTTCATAACAAACAGTGACGTTTCACTGTTGTAATTGTATAAAAGGATAATCATATAAACCTATGAAGACACTAATCGTTGTTCTTTTTGTTCCTTTGTTGTTGTTTTTCTCCCTTACATGTGAGTGGTGGGAAGAGGCGGGTAATGTTCCTGTGTCCTTAACTGCTTCAATGTGTTGTCTCTTTTCTCTCTGAGAAAGGTATAAATAAGTATAAAGTTACAAACATTTACCTCTGAGCACCAACATCTATTCAGTTCATCCTTGAGTCCAACACGACGTTTGTGCCAAATTTGAGTAAATTCCCTTTCAGGGGATCCCGAGATATTGCGCTTAAGCAAATGGGACGGACTCCCAGAAAACATAATGGCTTCGTCTACGGTTATTGCCGGCACGGTGGAGTGAAAAGGAAAGTCGGGGGAATGACCCAAATTATTAAGATTCATCATCTGTACTAAATTGCGTGTGCTTAAACTCCATCTGCTGATGCAGATTGTGTGATAGGGTACCATCAAAGCTCAAGAACAAGCAAAGGGGCTCTCAAGCTGAAACTTTCTTGACAGATGTACTTTGTGTTAAATCAATCTCATCTAAGAAAACAATAATCTGAATATGAGTTGAGTCACATCTTTTATAGTCGCGCTGAAGAGCCACCTCCCTAAATGCTTGTCCTCGGTTTCTCTTCATAGATTGATTGAGTGTTGCAGCAGCAGTCATTATCATCCCCCATTAACCTACATTTAAGAGCAAACAGATAAACTAGCACTTACACATTAAACTGACAAATCTGCTGAGGCGTCGATCAATGAATGAAGTTGGAATATAGGTCTGTTCCAACATCAGATTGAAAGATGTACACTTTTTGTGGAAAACCTTCTCAGAACAGCGACAATCACATATGGGTGTTATCTTAGTATGTCTATATGCAGATACACATTTTATAGTACCGCACTTCTTCACTCACAATCAGTGGACTTTTTGTGTGGAGAGTGTAGTGTTTTATCATTTCTGCTTCTGTTTAATTTCTAAATAATGAGTATGCACGTAATGGTTTTGTGCTTCAGTACAAGCTGTTGTCTTTTAATGAGAATTCACGGTGTTGTGTGTGTGTGGGTGTGGGTGTGTATATGAAAGGAGTGGGTGGAGGTCGTCTACTACATGCGTGTGGCTGTTCTCTCCCAGCTGGAAGCTCTGCAAATGCATCAGGACAACAGAGGTTGTGCTCAGACTACAGACAGACAGACACTGACTGAAGACGAATGGGCTGATTGCAAAGCAACACAGAAAATAAAATCCTTGGACACGTGCAGAGTAAGTATCAATACTCTCAATGGAGTGGATGAAAATGTGTTGCAACATGAACATCTTGTGAATCTTGTCTTATATTTCGTCCGAAGTGCTTTTTTTTGACTGCTTGTACCTTTACACTGATTATTCAGTGTAGTGTGTTGTGTTTATTCAGCTGTTCATATTTCTCGTTTTCATATCATATGCAAATTAGGCTCTCATCTAGTTCCTGAGGGCACCATATTGTTTTTGCACAGCATGCACTAAACCAGCATAGAAACAAGCACTGGATGTGTATTTCTCTTGTTTATCTGTTGAATGCATGTAAGCAGTTTACTTTGCTAAATTCATCTGGTAGTTGTCAGGATGATGATAAAAGAGAGTGCAAACCAACAATGGTTGTATTGTTTCCAAATGCTTTTTCTGTGCACACATTGGCGATAAAACTAACCAAAGAAAATAATTACATGCTTTACAAGATGGAGTAATTCAAATCATAGGTTGTGTACTATTAGCAAATAACAGTATAAATGACCAAATAACATATATTTTGGTGAATACATGCAGCAGTGCCACATTTAAATGCAACTTATTACAAGGGAAAGCAATTTAGACAACATTACTTTTTGTCAATGTTGCTCTGAAAACAAGCCAAAATCAAAAGCAAATGCTTCAATGAATTGTTTTTTTGTCACTTAAGCTCCACATTGAAAGCAAACTATGAACGGAGATCTGATATTAAATAATTACAAACAGAAGAATTTCAGCTTTATAGTTGAAAAATACTCTAATGCAGGCAAAATTAAATGTAATCACTGCCCCACAATCATTTCAGGTGCTGGGGATGAGGTTTAGATTGTAGATTATAACTCCAGATTATCGACCACTTGATCTGAAGCGATGCATTCAGCTCATTCACTGCAGCTGTAGCCCATTTTAGTCCCGTTTACAGGCAACCACTTCCTCATAAGTACCTGCCAGACTTGAATTTTTTCTATTATTTCTGCATTATTTGAGGAGTAAAACGACATTTGGAGAAATGCAACAATGTGCGACACAAAGTTAAGTTTTGTCACAGTGCATACTAATTCAACATCTCCACTCATCGTTTTATTTAATTTAGAGATTAAGTAAATCAATAATATTATGCCTTTGACACTCTGTATTAAAAGAAAGAGCATAAGAGTCAGTGTGTGGGCTAAAAACACAATAATGACATGCTAAACTGTGTAAATGATCTGTTATGAGACAAACAAACACACACCCACAGGCTCTCAGCATTATGTGAGTTTAACCAGCCGCTGAACCAATGATTCATTGATGTGTTTAGTTCAACAGTGATGACAAATACTAGTGTCTGAAATCAAGGTGTTTTGTGTTTTGCTTGTTTCGTTTTCATTTGTTCAAGTATGTCATCACTGGTGGGATTTACACATTATCACATCCTTTGATTTATTTTGTTCTCTAGAAGCAGCAGGGCCAGGGGACAATTATAAAATAAAAGGTGATGATATTTGTTTTTCTAAACCTCAATATTGATAATATGATGCTTTCGTTGGTATGATTGTAATAATTGAATACAATTTTAGTCCAATTTAGGGGTGGCTGATACGTTGTTTATTCATTCATATTTTGAAAAACCTATTGAAGACCAGTAGAAGACGATTACGTTTTATAATAGTATGACCAGCAGATTTCCACACAATAAGTACGTTTCTATCCACCTCAATGCCAGAGTGAGAAAAAAAGTTGAAATATCAAAAACAAAACATCAGATAGAAACAGTAACTTTCCTCAAATTAAATCAGGAGGCAAAATAATGCAGAACTGTCATCTGCATGTTCTTTTTAAAAATGTGGCTACAAGCTTCAGACAAAGGTTGTCTGTAAACCTTTTGATGATACAGTTTTTGCGAAACTTGCTAAAGTGATCAATTTGATACAAAGCATCTTTTTATGTTTCTCTCTGGTTTCTCTGTGCAGCGCTCACATTCTTGCAAAGCACACCGAACCCATTACCCACACATTCAGCTTTAACCCTTTAATCACGAATGAGATCAAAATGTGTCTTCGGCATGTTTCCCGTCAATATCTCCGAATATTTACTTGTGCAAATTCAGCATTGCATTCACAACATTTGTGGCAGGCTCAAACAATAAAGGATCAGCCCTTACATGGCCTTATTGAGGATCATGAAAGCCTATGTGATCAGACGGGTAGCTTTCCTTGCAGAGGACCAATAACTGATCTTCACAGTACAAAGCTCCGCAGCCTCTTTTCATGTCACTTTCATTGAGTGGAGGGCCACAGTGGGAGCTCTATAATGTGGCTGGGCCCATTCAAGGGACTAAATAGGACAAAGCTGTGCTTGCTGCGGTGCCACAGACTCACAAACAAAATAGGAACGAAGCAAAGCGAAAAAAGGGAGGGGAGGGCATTAAGAGCACGAGGGAGAGTGATGTTGAATTCACCTGCTGAATACATTTGCTAGAAACTGATCAAAAGTGAATCTATGCATGCGGCGGTTGAAATGACAGCTGTTGTGGTCATGGTGCAGTGAGAGTTCATGAGAAAAATTAAGGATGAAGTCATATTGTATCACTGAAGAATATCTCGGATTTTCACATATTTTTCTATCCTTCTGCGCACCTAAAATCACAAGGTTGACATTTGGGTAAATATATTCAACCAAAGCTTTTTACTGTTGGGACTCAATCTTGGTGGGGTTGCAAACATGTCAACTTTTCTTTTTCAGATTGATACTACCGGTAATATTTGTTTCCTTTGCAGTTCTGAATGTCATACGCACGTTGTTTTTTACAACTAACAATACACTTTGTGAACACCGGGTCAAAACAACCTGGTCTCTATTGAGAATGAGACCCCATGTCTCAATTCTCATTCTAGTCTCAATGACATGCCGGCAAAAATAAAAGTAAAAAAAACAAAAACACATATATTATTTTGGGTAAATAACCCAACAAAAATATCAGCACTAACTCTAACTCTGAGTCAAAACGACCCAAGTAAACCCAGTATGCATTGGTGCTGTATGCTGACCCGAACTGGGATAATGTTGAACCCAGTAATCTTTAAATTAACTTTAATAGAAGTATTTATGTTGCGCTTACCAGGATGTGGGGCTTTAAATACCACAGAGTTAAATAATACAAATGCTGTAGAGCGGATGAACAACACTATACCATCAAAACAACATGACATGTACTTTCCAACTTGCTGAAACTGTGCATTCTGCTTCTGTACCTCCTTGTCTGAAACTTAACCATATGCATGTTCATTACCTTGTGCATGTAATTACATGTTATAGACATGCTACAGGTGCTTTGGGGTTCATTTTTAGCCTGTCGGTTACCTGAGTAAGTCTGCATCAAATTCCATGACGACAAGGGTTGAAATTGACCACATTTCCAACACAAACTCTTTTATGTGTGCACATTTTCAGCTGACACCATGGATGAAGCTGTGTGGTGGTTTCCTCAGGGAGCTCTGCAGTAGGATGCATGTCTCTGTCTCCGTTTGGACGCTTCCACAGATGACTTCCCACCTCTGCCTACTCATCCTGTCCAGCTTGGCGGTCTCATCCGAACTGAGTGAGTCCATGAACTTTTTTTTCATTGTAGGTTCGTCCAACCACTCGATGTTTGCTGTCCCTTAACATCATGCGTAATGTCGACAGACTGATTCGTGATTGTCTCTAACGTTCACGTTCATGTTCTTGCTCATACTGCAGGTTTGGAGGATGTTTTCTTTAGTCCCCAGGACCAGACAGTCAGAGAAGGAGAGGGAGTTTTCTTCCAGTGTGTGTCAGGGGAAAGTTCACCTCCTGCGAGCATCACCTGGCTCAAAGATGGGACACTGGTCACAAGAGGTAGACACATTCAGGTGAGCTCCGAATGACTGTCAGCTCCTGCTCTCTGTCTCCTACAACACTCGGAGGGATCCGATATTGCTAAAGACTTTTACTTGGACTTAATTTGTAGTGCAACCTATTTTGTAAAGGTACACTTGAAAACACAGCAGAACTATCACTAAGAGTGGTTATATAATCTTCACAAATTAACACCATTTTTATGATTTTTGAAGCCTAAATGCAATCGTCAGAAGAAAAACACTTACCGGTACATTAGATCATGAACGAAACACACCACAGTAAGATGAGCTTTAGTGTCTCCAGGATTAGGGCGTCTTTATTACATAATTAATTAGGTGTTTGATTACTCTTGAGTGTTTCAAACATAAACCAACGCTCCCTGGCACTGCAGTTTTTTCCGGTGGCCGGGAATAGCCAAAGTAAAGCAAAGAGAGAAGCCGCTCCAATGATGAAACTCCTTGTGCCTGTATAGAGCTTGCACCCTAAACAAGACACTGACTGAAATGTGTCAAGAATCCACAAGCCTCAGATAGCCGCTGAATAACCTCATTAGAGGGCAAAGCCTGTGTGAAATACAGCACAAACTCCACTTGTCTCATCTTTTGTTTAATCAGGGCACAACTAATTATGCAAATTGGAATATTATTGTACCTTTCGACTGAGACATATCATACGGCATGCTTTAAACTTAAAGTGGTTGTTGTTGTTGTTCAGGGTGAGTATGGAGGTGGTAACCAGAAGAAGACCTCAGGTACTCTGCATCTTTTGCACGTAACATTAGAGGACGATGGGATGTACGTATGTGTCACACACAGTCCTTCACTGAACATCAGCAAGAAAAGCAGCCCAGCCAAACTCACCGTGCAGGGTGAGTGCGTGTACATCTTTTTGTTTTCCCTTTTACATTTGTCAGTTCATACCAGCAAATCACTGTTTCTGATTCATCAAAAATAACAAAAATCTTGTCAAAAAATGTAGATTTGTAGAAGTATACTAGTTTTAAGACTCTATTATTCTTAAGTAAAGTGAAAACTTTCATCTTGCATTTTATAATTCAGTTACATGTTTTGTATCAGTATTGAAGCAGGGCCGCATTGGCAGATCACTAGCATCACGAAAATGTTGCTTTCATCTTAAAAAGTATCTTAAAAACTCAGTGGAATCAAGAGAAATGATCCATTCAAAATTAAAGGACTTGTATTCTGCATGATTTTTAAGAGTCAGCACTGCATTAAAGGTCTCATTTGAATTGTATTGTCTGCAGCGGGGTTAATATCTTGAAGCGGTGTCACTCTACCTTGCAGGTGTCCCTAGAAGGCTGCAGATCATCCAGGGCCCTGACAACATCACTGTTGCTTTGGGAACAGAGGTCTCCATGCACTGTGCAGTCCGTGGCTTCCCTGTTCCCATGGTGCACTGGTTCAAAGACGGCTGCCTCCTGTCGAACCGCTCGTCCTCGTTCGGCCTCCAGAACAATGGACAGCTGCTCACATTCAGGTCCAACACTGCATGGGACAAGAGGAATATTAATTCTTTATTGTCAAATTGTAATGATGATACGAGAACTATGCACTGTAAGAAAAACGATGTAACAAGTTGTGATCCACGCTGTCTGGAGCTTTTATACTGCCAGATTGAATTTAAATTATAATTTTTGTCCGTCCTCACCAGGAACGTGACTAGGGAGGATGAGGGCTCGTATCACTGTGAAGCATCCAACCAGAGAGAGTCCATCAAGTCCCAGCCAGCCTTCCTACTTCCAGCCGGTACTGTGTGCCAACGTCTACAGTAAACTCAACCGTTTAACGTCTTTGATTCAGACTTTAATTGATGATTTTATGCAAAAATAGCATTTGTATTGTATTTGTGACTTTTTTGTTCACAAAATAGATGTACATTTTGTGCAATATGCAAGTTATGTAGCAAAAATAAAACTTGAGGTAGTAGTGGGAAGTAGTAATGCAGTTAATATCAAATAACAGTTTGCAACAATGTCTTTCTCAAACAGGGAAAGAAACACAAACTGAATCACAGATCGTAATTTAAATGAATGAGATTGATTTTGGGGCTTTAATAGCTTAGTCCTCTCAGGATTCTCTTCATTACTTTTACTCACAAAACATGATTATTGATGGTTGTGGTTCGACAGTGAAACTGTGAAAAGTACATACTCAGTCAGACCGTGACTCGTGTTTCCAGAAATGGACTGGAGTTTCATCCAGCAGCCCATCAACCTGACGGTGAAGAGCGGAGAAAATGTTACAGTCACCTGCAGGCCTCCATACGGCCGACCAGCAGCTCAGGTGTCCTGGTTCAAAAACAACCGACTTCTCGCCCCCACAGCTCACGGGACGGTGCTGCCCAGTGGAGACCTCTTCTTCCACAGGTTTGAGTGCATGTATGCGTGTTTAAAGACACGCCATGTGTGCAGTTTAGTTTGTGAGTTCATGTGTTTGTCGTTTCTCTTTTGTGTACATTGTCGACAATATGCTACATTGCTGCGAATAAAGCTAATAATATATAACATTTGCGTTTCTAGAAGTGCGTGTCTTGATTTTATTCTCTGCAGTGTACAGGAGTACGACAATGGGAGCTACTTCTGCAGGGCCTCCAACATCCACCTTCAAAGATTTATCACTTCCAGAAGAGCAACTCTGACTGTGCTGGGTATGACATCACGATATATCCACAACACTGCCTCACTGGACACGCTTCAGACTGTTGCTTCACCTACATGTGTAACAACAGTCATTGTTTTCTTCTCTTCCTGGAAGCCCCTCCATCAGTGAAACTGTGGCCCCAGGTTGTGACGGTGTCTGTGGGTGCTCGGGTGGTGCTGGAGTGTCAGGTGTCCGGTAACCCTTCACCCTCCATTAGCTGGATGAAGAGAGGCCACTCCAAGCAGACTGGAGGCAAGATCGTTTTGGGGTACGCTAATATGTTGTGGCTTTATTTAAAAGGAAAGACGGTTGATGATATTTTCTGTCTTGTAACCCTGTTTGCTCATCAGTGGTGGAAGAAGTACTCTTTCCTTACATCAGTAAAAGTAACGATACCAATGTAAAGGTACTCTGTTACAAGTAAAAGAAAAATGACATAGTATTACAGTATTAAAATGTACTTTAAGGGCAGTGTGTAGGATTCGGCAGCTTCTAGCAGTGAGGTTGCAGAATGCAAACAACTGAAACCGATGTCAAAAGGTGAAGGGACAGTTTTAGTTTGTCCGTTCTGGGCTACTGTAGAAACATGGCAGCCGGCAACATGAAGACGAGAAGCCGAGACTAAAATGGTTCATTCTAAGGTAACGAAAACGATTCTTATTTTCAAGTGATTATAACCTAAAGAAAAGAAATCTAATAATATAATTTTCCCTTCCTGTCAATAAATCCTCCTAAATACGAAATACTCTTTATTCTTTATTATTAAAAGTTAAATTACTGACTCACAAAATGGTCCCTTTCAGGGTGTTAGATTATTGAGCTTTCAAGGTCCCAAAAGATGACAAATATTTTTTTTACTGATTGACACAAGATAATAAATTGTTCACAAGTTATGTGCTACAAGATTAAAAAAGTTTTATTGTGGTGTTATTCTTTTAAGTGCATATGTCTACACAATACCAAATGTTCCTCTGAGACGTAGTGGAGTATAAGTACTTCAGTAAAGTATGAGTACCTCAAAACTGTACTTAAGTATACAATACTTACTTTAAACCACGGTTGCTCACCAGCAAAACTACACAAAGTACTGTGACAGCTGCGTTATGACCATGTTCGTCTCTCTCATACAGATTGAGAAATGCCACTCTCTACATCCAGTCAGCCCGGAGCTATGATGAGGGAGTGTATGTGTGCGAGGCCTCCAACGCTCTGGGCCACAGCCGCAACACGGCAATGCTGAGAGTTGCTGGTAATTTGTAACACAAACTAATGTTAACACTTTCAGTGTGAGGAATATGCACTGCTCTGTACAGTATGTATGCAAGTACAAACTAGGAGTGCAGACCACATGGATTGAACCATGATATGATGAAAGATGCTGTGCACCAATCTAGAATTGTACCTTCAATAATCATTATTCCATATCCCAAAGAGAATTGGGATATAGCATATCTTACTGGTTTTGCAATAGGAATGTGGAGCGGTGTCTTATTTGGATTATTCGATATTGGACCTGACAATCTCCTTAAAACGAATGTGACATGTACAAAAGTACATTGTGTCCACTAAACAATGATCTAGTTGCAAAAAATTGTATTTCCTTGCAAAGAAATGCTTGACACGTGTCACAAAAGTGTATTATATTCCACAAATTGGTACAATAATGACAATGTAATTATGTTAAAATAATGTTAATTGCATTTTCCTCATCTTATGGCGCATAAAGCAGTACGTGAGGGTGCCTGTTTTGCCTAAAATGCACAATATGACTACATGTTTCTCTTTCCTCGTCCCAGTGAGTCCCATCATAGTGACCTTCGTAGGTCAGGTGAGCTGCAGGATCGGGGCTTCAGCGGTCTTGCCCTGCAGGGCTGTAGGTATTCTGCCCATCACCTATACCTGGACCAGGGGCAGAGAAGAGAGCCAGTCCCCCATCAGCCTCACTGAAGACAGACACACTGATGGTGAGTCCAAAGTGTCACTGGAGCTGTTTTATTTTCATCAGGTTCTCGTTGGAAGTTGTTTTCAGCAGCAAAACAAATGTACTTTAATCTACGGAGACCTGAACCGGATGTGATTCATGACTTGTTATCTTATGGTTCGTGCAGAAAATGGAACTCTTCACATTTCCAGTGTGCAGTATTCTGATGTAGGGGAATATTACTGTACTGCTGAGAATCGAGCAGGACGACATCAGAGACGCAGCATGCTTGCTGTTACAGGTATGTCGATATCTGCTCATCATAAAACCTGTTATTTCTCCATCATCGGTAGAGTGACAAATACCTAACATTATTAAAAATATACATGCAAATATTGTCTTATTATCACAGTATATTCAGAGAGAGAGAGAGAGTGTATATGTATTTAAAGTATATTGTTATACCACAAGCTGCTTCCTTGAACCCATACACAATCTTGCTGATTGTCTTTCATGCTGTCCTCTGTCCTAAGCTGAACATCGTCCAGCTGATAGAGGCAAGCAGACAAGACTGGTTTTGTCTGCTGTGAGTAAACCTCTGCTGTGGCTTATGTGGTGACACTGTTTGGCTCTCAGATCAGTGTGGCTTCTGTCCAGAAGCTGTAAATGATTCTTCAATGTCTTTGCTCTTTACAACGTTACGTGTGTGTGACTTTTCATTGGCAATGGCTGACGTTGCTGCTCTGATATTTGTGGCATATAACCTGCCTTTTACTTGTTTTGTGGCTTAGTTCATTTCTGATTGTGTCAAACGCTACACCTGTCCTGGAACTAAGAGTCGTTCATATTTTCTAGAGCACCATCACGAGCAAAGACCTGCCTGCTCCCCAATCCAGAGACTCTTTGGCTGAGCAACACCTTGGGACAACACACCATCCACATGTGCAGACACAGCATGAGGAGGCCACGTGTATGTAGTTCAAGAAAAACTTCTATAGGTTATGATAACTTTGTACTCATCAAAGTAAGTGCTGAGCTATTGTAACCATATCAAGAAAATAGGAACAACAGCGAACAGTCAGGTTGAAAAGAAGCCTTCATGTTATTCATATTTATCTTAAAGCAAAAACAAAGGCAAACGATAAAATTGCAACCCAAATTGTCTCGGTCCTATATGTCCTACGCCAGGTGAGGGTGAGGTGATGGAGACAAAAGAAGCATCTGTCACGCCAACACTAACCTAATGCTGCATTCACATGGAATCAGGCAGACGGCAAACCTTATATCATGTTAGTTGAAGAGATCAGGTTGGTGAAATAAGGTTAGACCGGCAAGCAATGTCGGCCAACGCTTTTGCCGTCCTTAGCAACAGACTTTATAACTGGGACGTTACGATAACTCCCTCACTCAAGGAGAAAGTTGTTTAAGTTTGCAATAGAATATTAACAGAAAGCTGCATTTTATAGCTACATGCATTACTAGAATAATTAATTGCCCCATTGGACCACTTTTTAGCAATGTTGCTGTGCGATTGAGCCATTACATTGATGAGTTTGATGTTAACCAATAGAACTGACGTTTGGAGCTCCAGAACATATTTTCATTTTTCATTTTCATTTCCAGGCTCCTTATCACACTGTGATGCTACTACAAACAGAGCCACCACACTGTCTACGTTTTCAAGAGGAGCAGTGGCTGAGCTCAAGATGCCTACGCTACGATCACTCGGCCATCTTTTAAAGCACCGCCTGAATCAGCCAACGACCAATCCAAGCCAGCCGTTAGTCACACAGATGCAGCCTCCAATGTTACCACCTCCTCCACATCCAAACTTCCAGTCAGTAGATCTCCACTTCCAACCGCCATTGACCAGTGATCCTCTGTTGATTTCAAATAGTGAGCCACCAGTAACATACAGTCAGACATCAGTAGTCACTAGGGGAGTTTTGAGTACAACCCTTCAGGATATGCTCACTGAAAGTCAATCCCATTGGACATTAACATCATCGCGTACACAATTTCAGCATAAAGTCAGTGACGGATTGTTGGTAGAGCCTGATTCTCAGGGCTCTAACATCCGTGCTGTGTCTCTAGCCAGTCGACTCATAGAGCCCTTAACTGAGACGTCAAGCGCTCCAGTGGATAGACCCTTTGGCTTTCTTAAGCTGGATTTGTACTCGCCGACTCCAACACAGAGTCCAGCGACCCAAACTAAGACGAGCCAGTCTAGTTCAATCACCCAGTCTTCTGCTTTTCAAGCTGAACTGCGCCAAACTCAAACTCACCAGCTGGTTACAAAAAGTACAATTTACCAATCCGTCCGTGAGCCAACCTCAACCCAGATTTCTCAGACCAAATTCGAGCACCACGGTCAACATCTACACCTGGACACACATCTGCAGCCTTCGCCAACTCTCTCACAAATATCTCAATCTGATCCTAAACAAACTCTCACTCAAAGTCTTCTTCCAAAGTTCCATCTTGAGCTATCGACAAACCCACATCATCTGCCTTCCACACAACCTCCACCGTCTTCAGTTACAAAGCCTCAACGATCCCAAATTTACAGTGAACCTTCGCCCACCCTACCTAAACCAGCTAAAACCATGTCTACACTTCCTCGATCATCTCCAACACAACATCCACTGCTCCACTCACAAGCTTATCTACCTCAGACAGAAACCTTTCCACCCCAGAACAGAAACCCTCTTAAAATCCAGCCTTCAATCTCAACCGCCCATCAGACCTCTGATCCTTCAACGCTGGGCCCTGAGATTCCTGTTGTCCATCAGGTCAATATGTCCGATAAGGTACAGCTAAATACGAGCCAGAAAGGTGACCCAGGTCAGGAAGCTAAATCAGCCAATGACACGGAGCTTACAGAGTGGCTGAAGAGGAACACCTCCCAATCACCTATGACCAGCAATGATCAAAGGTAGGTCAAAACATGATATGGTGGAGTGATAGATATTGTGAAGAAGAAAAAACAGAAATATTTCAGTTAAGTTTTGTATTCCACACAGAGTAACGCAGCAGTCTCCGTCATGGTTGCCCGTGCTGGAGAAACATGACATTCCCATTGTGGTGGGAGTGGGTGTATCTCTGGCCTTCATCTTCATCACTGTTACCTTCTATTCAGTGGTCCAGAAGAACGAATCTGCACCAACAAGCCGAGCAGGTCAGAGATCCTCAGCCACATCAAATGTCAGCACACCTATTTCACACTCTGAACATGGTAAACTTCGGAAAAAAAAATCATTACTCTTCAAGGAATAGTTTAACATTTTGGGTAATATGCTTTTTCGCTTTAGGGCGGCGAGTTACATAAGAAGATTGATACCACTCTCATGTCTGATTGTAGAAAGAAGAGCCTCGCCTATTTTAGACATCAAAGTCTGTTTACAGCTTTTGGGGAATTCTACTGCAGTTGTGAATTTGTATAAAGACTTTTGCAGGCGGCAACCTCCGATTCTGAAAAGTTAAGCCAATTCGGAAGTTCCTTAAACGTGCATCCTCTCTACTGGCCATCGAGGGTTACGACTCCGGTTGCAAAAAGAAGTCTGATTGTATGGATGTCTATGAGAAAATGACCCCACTTCTCACTTGATTTATTACCTTATTAAACATTACAAACATTAGTTTATGGTCTCAATTGCTGGTTTTAAGTCTTTGTCAACACAGCATGATGTTCATTTTGTAAATTATAGTCCCATTGGGAGTAAAAGAGACGATAAAGCAGGTTATGCCTTAGGACGTGGCTAACTTGCGATTGTAATATTACTATCACTACCAGCGATGTATACGGGGTCTCTGTGTCACTCATCCGCATCCGTTCACTTTACTGTAAAAGAAAACAAGAAGGTGAACTCGGAGCTTTGAAACCGCAGTCCACAAACCAATGGATGACGTCATGATGACTGTGCTCTTCATATATACAGTCTGTGGTCTTTTGTGGGCTGGTCTTTTTTTTTTTAAATAGTCTGTATAAGTAATAATAAGTTTGACAATGAAAAACAAATATGTGTGTAGAGAAAGAAATCTCTGGAGTCAACTCCTGATCTCTGCTTGAGGCTAACGGCTCGAGACTACGTTAGCTGCTAGCATAACACCATCTCAAAACTGTTGGCTTCGGAGTTGCATTGTGGGAAATGTAGGTGCCAGGTTTCTGTTGCACCAATTGTTGTCGTCTTTCTGTCCATAGTGAGTCCAACAATTTGTGTGCCAATTACATGTAATAGACAAGTATTAGAGTGGTGTCAATCTTCTCTCCACCGAAAAGCGAATAAAGCATATTTACCAAAATGTCAAACGACTGCTTTAAAATTTAAATTTCCTTGACAGCTCAGAGGAACGTAGACATCCCCATACGACAAACTGAATGTCGAGCTGCAGGACGTACGTATGAAAACAGGTAAATACACTAATACAAGACAAAGAAATGCATGACACAAGGTCAAAATATCTTTCTGTCTCTTTGTAAAAGATGCAGGAGCCTAGAGTGTTTTGTGTCTTGCACAGAGCTTTTGAAGACGATGATTGCATGGCAGTGATTGAGCAGAGCCCCAACACATCAGACACCCAAGCCCGACCTCCAGGGCCGAGCCTGGTCACGGTGCAGATGGAGCCTACATTTGAGGAGCTTCAGGAGGACACACAGCTGGCTCTGGACAATCATTTCGTCACCGTAGAGACTTATCCTGAGCCCATTCTTGACACAAAGGTTTGATTACACAGAAACACATTTTAAGAGGATTGTCGGTCCTCAGGGCATGAACAGATTGAACAAACAAGGCAGCCCGGTTGTAGCGCAGAAGAGCAAATCTGATACATTTCCTCAAGCGATGTCACTTGAGTCAACAAAATCTGGGACTTAGAATGACTCAAGTTTCCCAGACCTATTTACGGTAGTCCACTTGCCATGTCTGCATGAGGTTAGCGGCTCAGGGCTACATCTGCCGTTACTATAGCACATCCAAATCTCCATCCAACCTGTAAGCAGTGAAGTTGCATCGTGGGTAATGTAGGCGCTAGATAAGGAAAAATCACAAGAAATCATATCATAAAAAGGATCTTTGGTTCTGTTGCAACGATTTTTTATCAATTTTGCTTTCAACTGTCCAGTCCGAATGTAATTAAAGAAGTAAATTCCTAAATCGAATTTAAGATAATATGGCAACGGCATGTCCTCTAGTGCAACCCTTTGCCTCACAAGTGGCAACGATTTAACAGCATCACAGCTATCTAGCTTTTTGCAAATATTTTTGTTTTCTGATGTGTAGTTAGTGCAAACCTCATGATGCCATCTGGCCTGGTACCCTTTATTTGATCAAATCATATAAATTACCATTAATATTGTTTTACTATTTCAGATTGATCCCGCTCTGGAGGATGAGAAGGGCTGCAGTGTGTCGCAGCCCAGCATCCAGCTGCAGTGTGCTGAGGACTGGACCAGTAACAGAGAAGACAACCGCTGCAGCCCGGGCCAGGACGCGTTGCCGCCCCCGTCATCCTTACCCTCTCGATCGCCTTCCCCCTCTCCACCATCCAGACGTGAGGAGGGTCTGCGCTCCTCTTTAACCCTGCAAAGTGCAGAGGCATTTGTAGCACCCATCCACCACAGCCTCAGCATCTCGCATGGCAACCCTCCCATGCTCCTTTCTCACCACGTCTCCTTGGGCCTCACTACCGTGGCGGTAGATGTTCATTTTTACCCAGCAGCCACTGCTTCAACGGCAGTAGGCACGAGCACCCATATCAGTTCAGTCTCTAATTCCGCTTCAGTGGCTGCACCTCTGTTCAGTCCTCCGGTAGTTAACCGTCAGGAGAATGACCAATCCACTGCCAGATTTCATCAGAGTAAGTAGATCCAAATTAGGGCATCAAGTCCAGGACACGCTCATATGAACAACCAGTTCAACAGTCATCCAAAATATTTTATAATTTTACAAATATATTTCTTTGACATATAGTCCGAATATAACGACTAAACAGTTTACACAGGGCTGCAGGATTAGAACTCGAAAAATATATTTTTACGTAACAGTGTCTTTAAGTGTATGGGGTCAGAGCCTGGAGGTGGTTAGCTTAGCATAGCATAAAGACTGGAGGCAGGGGGAAACAGCTAGTCTGGCTCTGATGAAGTTAAAAATACGCAGACTAACTCATTTA
This sequence comes from Melanostigma gelatinosum, assembly GCF_949748355.1. Lineage (NCBI taxonomy): Eukaryota > Metazoa > Chordata > Actinopteri > Perciformes > Zoarcidae > Melanostigma > Melanostigma gelatinosum. Next base: position 6,061,147 of record NC_136639.1, read on the forward strand.
AAACATTATTTATCTCCTTTGTTGAATCTGTACACAAACTGAAATGTAAAGACAGTTTGTCCGTTCACCTGTGCAGCATCTCTGCAGCTCATGACTGTTAACAAGAATTGAAATTAAATTGCGACGCAACCCTGTAACTAAAATGTGCATTTTTCCCAAAATGTTGAACCATTTCTTTCAAAAACAATTGTGATACTATGGGGCTAATATATTCTGTATAAGCATTCACAACTTTTTTGTAAAGCGTATTTCCTAGCATTAGCACGGTAGTTTTTGTGTTACTTCCTGTGTTACATTAATTATTATGTGACAGTCTGACTGTAGTTCAGGCCTCTTCTGAATTGTGGGCTTGCTTTCTACTCTCTTTATTTCACTGCTGAAACAGGAAGGTGAAAATGTGCATGCTGAATATTGTTTAAATTATTCATTATATAGGAATCATGTTTCATTGTGATGTTATGGGTTAGTTCAAGTACAGTAAGACTTAAATGTGTTGTACAGTATTGACTTATCTAGTGAAACAGCCAAGGATATTTTACTTTCTCACAAAATACTGTATTTCTTTTTGTTCAGTGACTTTCACTCTCTTATATCAAGCTACTTGACTGTTAACACCTTTTTTGAAACCAAAGGTAAGGGTAAGAGGGGCTGTATCAATAAATATTTAGACATTATAAACGTCTTAAGTGATATTTTAGACAGGGACTGGGAATGTTATTTTTAACATAAAGTAAGTTGCTGAAGCCCAATAACTATGTGCTCCAAACTTCATCAAAGCACATCCTGTATCAGTGTTTTATCAGAATGAACATGACTTGGTGTTGAGGCAAACCAGTTTCTTCAAAGTGGAAGTTTTGACGACACAGAAGCCGGTCTCTCTTTGGAAGGTGCTGGGCTTCCAGTACTCAGGGGAGCAGATGGGGTTTCCCATCAGGCCTTTCAGGGCCTTTTTTTTTCATAATAAAAATTAGCATCCCATCCTTATTCTGGTCCCGTTTTATAAATCTACAGTTTTGGGATCTTGGAGTTCAGTATTAATCTGACTAATCTTAAAATAGAAGAGATGAATTACAATTTTGTTCATGAATTTAATAGTTGCTCTAAACATTTGGGATAAAGTACAGGCTACAAGCTACGACTGAAATCCATTAGAACTCATTTACATGTGAGTTTTTACTTTATCAAGAGCTCTCTTGATACTACATTTGACTCTAAAAAATACACAGTTGTATTCCTGTAGCTATTGAAAGGGTGAATCTTTTAAATGAATGTAGTGCAGAGACTTGTTTTTTTCAAAAGGTAACATATTCATATTCAAATTTGACTCAGTCAATTGTTTTGGGTCACTCTTTGTAGAGTTAACGGCTTTTTTAACAGCAGACATTTTGACTTTTCATAGAAGGAAAACCACAGGAAATAACATTAATGATGTCTCTGTTTTATGACAGTGAGCCAGCATGCACACTATCTGAAACTGAAGCAGCTAAATGGATATTTGTTGCCCTCTAGCAGCTGAAATCTGCTCAGTGCAGCGATCACACTAGTAGAAACCGTCTTGAAATGTATCCCACAGAGGTCAGTGCAACCACACTTTTCTGCCATTATAGACAGTTCAGCACATCATGCAGTACAAGGTAATCCAGCCCAGAATAGCTTTGGTGTAACTTCTCAAAATAGATATTTAATTTAGATTTGTTTGCAGTTCTTTTTGCATCAGAAGTAGTGCACATTAATCCTGCAGTGTGTTCAGCATGCAAGCCCCCATGATATGATGCCAGTATTGGTTTTACTTATTGAGTTAACACTAAATACACATGAACTAATTACATTTAAAACAGAGAAGTACTGCTGACAAAACCACAGCAGTGTGTGATCACTTTTCTCACACATGCTGTGAGGTGATACACCACCCTCTGCATCCTGTTCGTCAGTCGAGAACTCGTTTAGTATTGGGATTGTAGGTTTTTTATTAAAATTAAAATCACTCCTCTCGTAAAATCCAGTCCAAATGGGATTATGACAAAGAAGTAATTATATTAAATACAACTACAGTATCTCCCACAGTCAGTATATTAATAAACTAATTATGATTATTGAAATCGTCATTAAAGTTCAGTAGGTAATTTCCTTGGTTTTGTTTCCTCCTCTTTGTTCCGGGGAACATGGAAGTCCACGTATGGACACCACTTGGTGTTGAGGCACACCAGTTTCTTCAGAGTGGAGGTTTTGACGATATTGAAACCCGTCTCTCCCCCAAAAGTGCTGGGCTTCCAGTACTCAGGGGAGCAGATGGGGTTTCCCATCAGGCCTTTCAGGGAGAAGGGAGCACCCATCTCCACCATGCTCTCACCAAATAGACTGTTGGGACGTGTTTTCTCCAGCAGGACGCCGGGGTAGAGCTCCAGAGCGTCTATGTCACCATAGAGCTCCTCCAAACCTCTGGCCATTTCGATGTCATCTATTTGGAGAAGAGAAAACAGCAGCTAATAAACTGTTGGCCTGATCAATCATGTTACACCAGACCGCCCCGTATGTGTCACACAGATTAAATGTGTTTTTTCTTTAACCACTTCAAAAACATAGTGTGCGAAAGCATTCTCAGTCATCTCGACACCTATTGCTTTATGTTTCGATCCACTATCACAGCACAGCTCCAGTGATGCTACGTCATCGTATGTTTCTGCAAACAACTGGATACTGGTCATAGTTTCTGAACCAAAAATATATTTCATAAATACATTTCATATCTCGGATCACACTTGCAGAAATGCGCAATGCCACGTGGTTAACATTTTTAACTTTTATCAAGTTATCAGTTACCACAAAAATGAAAGAGGAAATACCGACTTCATCTCTGCAATGACAACGTTCGTTCTTCCACAAATCATTTGACATCCAACTGTGGCAAATAAATGTCAAATTTGAAATCCAAAGCATAAATGCAATATTACATTATTCCTGCTTACCAGTGAAGTCATAAAACGAGGTGTATGGCTTGAGGTTGAACTTCTTCCTGTATTCATTAAAGGGCTGCACGCGTGTTGCTCGGGACTCTCTGATGACCATTTCTGCCACCTTGAGCACTACTGCATGAGAGTTGTGACCTCCACCTATCTGAAACACAAACAAAGACGTTACTGCAGTACTGAACTGTTCGTAGTGACACCATCAGCCAGATTTTTTAAAAAAACAAACACTCACTGATAAACACTGTTCATCTTAATTCTCCGCAAACAGAAATAAACCGTTGCAAGAAAATGATGCTGCTGAAAGATACGAGAATATTGTCTCTCATTTGATTTTAGGAAGTGATAAAGAAACACAGCGTGCACACAGTGTTTAGAGATACGTGTCCTGCCACATGTTTCACAAGAACTGCAGTAAAATGAGAGGTTTTATCAAGGGAATCTGGTGCTAGAGACACTACTGCTTTAGTCTACAGGACAGCAAAAATCAATACAAGAGGAAATTAGTTATTAAGTTCCTCTTAGTAGCTTTAAAGAGAAGTACAAAAGTTCATTTTTTGGTACTTTCTCTAACCGTTCTTTTGTTAACGATTGAATGATTTGACTTATTTGGGACTGAAACAGATACTTAAATAAAGTAATCTGAGAAGTATAGAGTTAAAATCTCTCCATCAACACGTGAATATCTAAAGCGATAAAGTTAATGTAAAATCTTAATTTGAAAAGTAACTAATAACGACAGCTGAGGGATAAATGTAGTGGAGTAAAAAGTACAATATAGTATAAAGTAGCATTAAATGTACATACAAGTACAAGTAACTTCACATCTAAAAAGCAACACTACCCAGGCTGTAGCTGCATTGGTACCGCTATCACTGGATTCTTGTGAACAAACAGTAGAAGGTACTTATCTACCTGTCCTGCAGGTTGTTTGGAGAAGGCATCCACCATTTTCTCCACACCGTAGTGCATGAGGAGGGAGGTGTTGTAAATAAACTGGGAGTACGGGACTTCATCTCCGTCGATGAGGAAGCTGTCGGGCATGAGCGGGTGCCAGTGGTAGATGTGGCAGAACTCCAGAGCGATGCGGTTGCTGTACTGGAAACGTGTGTTGAAGAGCAGGGTGGGGTCGAACTTCAGATCCAGCAGGTAACCACTCAGATGCTGCACGTACTCTTCTATTATGATGTTGATGATCTCTCCTGGGCGGGGCAAAGAATATCATCACTTGATGTCACACACTGAGCTAAACCTTATCAAAATGACTGATAATTTGTCAAACAATTAGAGCTGAAACGTTAAGTTAATTCCTCTATTAGTTGATTGACAGACAATTGATAATCAACTAATCTTGCAAGTCATTTTGCAAGCAAAAATGCCCAAAATGATACAGTTCCAGGTTACAGGAATTATGTGCTTTTCTCGGTCTTAAATTATAATAATTTGAATATTATTGTGATTTGGACTGTTGGTCGGACAAAACAAGGCATTATATGAAGTCACCTTTGGTATGTTTTCACAGTTTTCTGAAGTTTTAAACACCAATAATTAAAATATACATTTGTTCCAATCCCTCTGTCACAGAGAAAGAAGATTTGCTCCCGACGCCCTCACCAATGATGATGAGTCTGGTGGTCTGGAAGAGCTGCTCATCGTCCCAGGTGGGATGTTCTGCCTTCAGGATGTCACAGACTCTGTTATGCTCCCTCAGCCATACGGTGGCGTACATGGCGAGGCCCGGCAGGAGGCCGAACACCTCCTGACCGATGACCAGGCGCTTTTCTGGAGGGAAGTTCTCAGGATACACCATGTGCACGGGGACCTCAGATGCAGTAGGAGGGTACATCTCACCATTTACTGTCTGTGAACAAACAAAATAAGTAATTCAGAGAGAGATAGTTTGAAGATGTGATTCTGAACCATTTAAACGTTTTAATACCCCATTTTCTTCACCATGTTTCGGTAAATTTAAGTTTTGTTGTGCACAGGTCATGACAGGACTTGTGAATACCATGCTGGTAGAGTAGGCCTACCACAGAACATCCTCAAGCAGAGTGGCTTTTAGATAAAAAAATAGTTTGAGGAAGTTCCCTCTCAAACCCTGATAACAAGCATGTCGAAGGCACGCTACCAGTTAGTGTGACACAGGAAGTAAAAGTTTATCAAGACTGACAGTCTTACCACAAAATACTAATATTTATAAAATATTTTGGAATAGCACTCATATCGTACAGTTATAAGATTACTTTTACTGTCAAGATGTCTGATATTTCAAAGATAAATGCAAGAAAATGCCCATATAGCTTGTAAGTCTTAATGTAGATGTGTTTGACATTTTGGGAAATATTCTGAATAGCTTTCTTGTTAAAATTTAGATGAAAATATTGGTACCACACGTCACTGTTTTTGGGTGGATTAAACAAATGAGATGCTGGTAGGTGGATTTTGTTCCGTTCAGACAGAACCAGCTGTTTCTCCTGATTCCTGTCTTTATGCTAAGCTAAGGTAAGCTAACCCGCTGCAAGGCTATTAAATGTAGCTGATACACTGCTTTGAGCTATACATGCGCAGGGTAACAATAAAACGTTTGTGTATCTGTTTTAAAGTTATTTTCAATGATTGCAAAATTGTAATTTTCACCCATAAAGTATAGGCTACACTGGACGCCGCAGTGAAACCGATCAATCATCCTCATGTTTTATGATTGTGTGTCAGCTAGTGAGCATGTCAGTAAGTGCAGACCACATTTAACATCATGACTCATTATAAGGCTGTCACCTCTCTTCTTTTAAATCTGCTTGACTGCTTGCTGGCTCCTGCGATGTATTTACAGTAAAGACGTGAGCGATTAATAAATCTTCTCATCTAACTCTCGGCAAAAAAGACAACAAGCATATTTCTTGAAATTAAGACTTTCTTTATTACCTGATATTTTAGCTTTCCATCTTCATGAAGCCGGAGGTGATGCTGTCGGATGAGGTCGTCTCCGTAGATATTGCTCGCATCCACCTGGTGAGAGAAAAATACATAAATGTGTCAATAGATTCATAAGTCAAACATTCACAACCCAACAATGAATTCATAAAAGGTAACAGGTATTTACGGTTTAATAATAATTCAATTCTGGTTGTGGCTGACTGCTGAACTGCCAGTGCTGTGTGTGTCTCACCCCGTGTCCTAAAGCCTTGGTGAAGCCACCTTGAACTTTATAGGCTGTCTTGAAAAACTGGTGGGTGAAGTGTTGGGCCATGAAGGCAAACATCAAATTGGTTCCCTGAGGATCTGGCCTAAATGTCTTCCTCCTAAAAAACCTCTCAGTCAACACTTTGGGATCAGGCAGGCCATGTTTACCTGTTGAGAAAGAAACATTTCAAGATTTCCTCAGGAACACCGCTGTCTGTGTGCAGTTGAGCAGGTCTCACCTTTAGCTCCCATCGGTGGAGGGCAGTCTTCAGGTACCGGAGGGAGGAGACGGGTGTAGTAGGAGATGTTGTAGTACGACTCCCAGCTGAGGTATCCATACTTGGTATTGTAGGTCGGAGGGCTTGGAATTAGGTCGCTTCTGGCTTTGTGAGAAAATTTACAAAATATTGTGAAATACAAATTTATTTTATGTACATTTTCCAATTTTACTGTCTCTTTGAAATGAATGAAGAACCTTGTTTGGACAGCTGATTCATATAAAGATTTAAGGGATAAGGCTGGTGAGATACTACATGTAACTTATTGTCAACAAATCCCATGAAAAGACCAAAACCAACAATGGATCCAACTAGCATGCTACCAGCTACAACGCCTGATATTATTCTTCGGCTCTGTGGAGCTCAATTGTTGCCCAAAATCTATTAAAAATACATAAATTTGCCAAACCGGAAGCACTGTATGTATTTCTCAGCCCACAAACACTGATGTAGCAATACTTGCTAGCAGACCAAATGTGTATTAATCCGCAGCTGAACATAATCCCAAACAAATGCACTATTTACTCCTGTTTAAATAATGTTTTCTTGAAAACAGTGCCCTGCTGTTATACGAAAATATTTAGCTTGTTTTTTTAGTTTTTTGAACATCTTTAGTCGGCACCAATGGGCATTTTCATGGGTCTTTTTGGCAATAAGTTAATTATAGAATAACAATAGACTTCACCTGAAACTATGCTTTCAGTTTGCTTGCAAAGAATACAATAGCCCAAAGTGAGAGCGTTGAACTATGAAAATATAGAGCAAAGGAAACCGTAATGCTCATAGTAACCCAGTTCCTCTTTTGTGGGTTCAAATAATCTTTTGCACGCTCTCAAAACTTGTCCTGCATCAAGGAAAAAACCCTCTAGAATGCACTTACTGCTCACATTTATTTAGTCTAAAAGCAGTTTTATACACGCATGTGCATGCAAACAGCTTTGTGTCTATGGATGAGGCAAACCCACTCTGACCTCTCTTCCTTGCTTCTCATAAGAATATTATGACAATTAACCCACCAGGCCTTATCTCAAAAAGCTTTGAACTCAGCAATATATTCATCAAAATGTGTCTCCACCTTTAAATAAATCAACGTCAATAAAACCCAAACTCCTGGACAACACTGCGTATCAAAGTGTACATGCTGTGACAATAAATAACAGCGAAGATCTGTAGAATAATGGAGGGAAGATATTGGCTGCAAGCCAGTCGTGTTGATTTCTCTGCAGTGGTCCGTGTGATTCATTGATTGACTTGTTTTTTTTTAACCTACCCGTCAGCACCAATGTCATGACTGTGTCCCGCAGGAAAGAGCTGTTGACGAGGTCCCAGAACCAGTGGAAGTGGGTGAGGATGAAGTGAACTACTGAAGGGCTCGGCTTCAGCGTGAGACGAACTCTGGTCCAGAGCTCCGCTGCACACAAAGATAGAATAAATATTCTTTAAATGAACTTCTAATGAATCAGCCTTGGTACAGGGTTTATAAATTGTGACTATTGTAAATAAAGTATTTATCAATGCTTCATAGATCACATTAATAAGAGAAACCTTTGTGTTTTCACGTTTGTTTTGTGTTTCTTCTCCTTCAAAATGCCCCTTGCTTTATGTTTTTAGTTCTTTCGTTCATTAAGTGGTGAAGGGTCAGGATGAGGATCGGTCCATCGGACTGTTTGACGTTCACCCTTCTGATGAAGAGCTGCAGGAACTGCAGTCTTTATAGATTATTGTAAAAACCCTTTCTTAGTGTTTTAACTATACATAATTTAACTAAACTAAGAAGAGCATTAGAGTGGGTTAGGGTTAGGGTTAGCATGGTGTTTACGTAGGCTTAAATGTAACATTTAATTAGCACTGGAGCTAACAGGTACTTGGGAAGTTGACCAGCCGTTCACTTGAAGGGTGACTTTTAAATAATGTTTTCTGTACTTACGAACAGTGCAGTTGTCTCCATAGAAGCCAGTGCGAGTGCAGTCACATTCGTAGCGATCTGTACCAAATCTCACACACACTCCTGAGTTCTGACAAGGGTACCAACAACAGGGATTCACTGCAAAGGAAGAAAAACATCAACTTACTTTCTATGAATGAATAATTGGAAGAATGTTGCCACTGCTGAACTAAATGACAGTGCAGATGATGTATTGCCTGTCATTACCGAAACCAAATTCAAACACAGACAACCTGAAAATGTGCCGTTTGTGCGCGTCAAACATGTCCCATAACATCTTATAGCTAAAAAACAACTCGAAACTTTTATTATCTCACATCATCACTACCCCAAACATGTAACCAGCGGTTGCCTAAGGGTTAGGGAAGTCGGCTGCCCGCCCTCATTACCACCACTGGCTCAGAATATACGCTTCACAGAAAGTCTTTTACGAAATTAGGACTTCATTGCTTGTAAAAAGTTGCTGCTGCATAGCACCAACCCCAACCACCTTCCTCATATCTTCAACACTCTGCTGTTGTCGTACGGCTTCCTGTCCGCCCTTCAGACTTGCAAAAGTCCAATGTGATGGTGAGACGCTGCAGTTTTTTCTTCCTCATTAGCTATGAATGAGAGGATAGATAAGCATGCCCACCCTACATGAACGACAAATAAATGTAGGTTTCTAAAAAGGAGAACTGTATGAATGCATGCATGAGCTGTTAGTTAGAATAGCACTGATGTGTTATGTAGGTCTACATGTTTACCAGGAAAGCAGATAACAAATGTATTTATTGCACACATGAGTGAATGCAAAATGGTCCTACTTCTATTTAAATTGAATCACCATAGGTAGGTATTTCATCACTATTTCACACTTTTTCAAACCATTGCTTATGATATGTATGACACTCTTTTATCAAGGTTGATCAATGGTGGCTTCATTTGAAATAAAAAAGTCAGTTTATTCATAGATCCATTCATGGAGCGTTTCCTAAAGAGTACTTTGAAGTTTGATACTTTAAGTATATTTTGCTTTTGTGCTTTTACTTGAAATGATGAATTATGAATGCTGGACTGTATTTGTATTGAGTGGTATTTCTACATTTAATAAAAAGATCTCAATACTTCATCCACCACTGCTGCTGCTGCCGCTGTTTTCTAATATTTCACTGATTTTGATACAACAACCTGATATTTTCTGTGTTTAACTTGAATTTACATTATGGGCTTCTTGCTATCATTCATTAATTTGCTGTGAAAAAAGTGATTGTAGTATGCATGTCGAACTTTACGCGACAATATTAAGATAGGAAATGTAATGTAATGTGGTAAACTTGGCATTTCTTTTTACTTTCTGTCACTATGTCTGTCTCAGTTGTCTCAGACTCTCCCACCTGTCTCAGTCGCCCGTCTCTCACATCCACCTGCTCACCCATTTCCACTTTCCCTCATCAGCCCTGCAGTATACAACAGGCCTATTTCCACCCATTCTCTGCCGGATTCTCAGTGATTCTTTGTGCCTTCCTTACTCATACAATACCCTACCTATTAACCCTTGTACTAGCATCATAATAAAGAAAGAATGTATGCATCATCATGAAATACAGTTAGTATAATCACTACAACCTCAAACCACATTGTTAGTCTGAACAATAAAGACGTGTTGTGATGAGGTCTTACCAACACTTGATTCAGCAGCACATGATGAGCTCTCCAGCAGCAACAGGTTGAGAAACCAGATGGAAAAGATGCTAAACCCTACAAAACATAATTACAGGTCAATATTATCTGGCAGTAAAAACATCAAATTCTATCTGCAGGTGTTTAATAATTTGAGGACTCACCTTTCATGGTTCCTACGAGTGGATCGTTCTCCGGGGGCTCAAAATGAGTTCCTAGAAAGTAATTTGAGAGACATGGGTTTGCTACTCTCTCAACAACCCAAAGACCTGCTGATGTGGTCGAATGGGCTTTATAACCACAGCTGCAGGGAATGGGTGGTGACACAGCTTCCTCCACTTCCTCCATTTAGTCAGCAATACATTTCAAAGAAAGTCTGCTTCGTTTTGATCGTTTTGAACCAGATGTGGTGGGCAAACTGGTCTCAGAATTACATCTGGTGTGTAAAAAGTATTCAAATGATGAACATTAACTTTAATGTGTCATTCAATTCATTGCAGTGAAAGAAAACAGTGAAGGATGCGCAAGGAAGATTTCAAAGCGCTTTATCGCCGTCTGCTGGTGAATTAATATAACATTCAGGGCTTTGCTTGTTTAAATTAAACCATTACATTTCAAATTTACTTAATTAAAAGCAAAAGGGTTTTACAAAATTGACCCTAACACATGTCGGTACTAAGTATCCCAGTAACCCTTAATGCTCTTGTGCAATAGACACCCTCATTACACTTCATGTGTGTGCAAGTGTGTTTCTTGTGTGTTTCTTGGGAATATGGGGGTTGAGTCACAGGACAGAGGACGTCCTCTTTTTAAAATGAACCAAACATTGCTGTTGAACAGCCAACTTCTGATCTTTGATACCTTCCACAGAGACATCATCTGAGCCAAACCTATATGTGAGATTTTTTCCTGTTGAAGTAATTTCCTGCATACTGTAGCAATTTTAGGACTAGCTTGTCCACATGGAGATGAGTCAAATCTTGACCAAAAACATGTTCAGCTAATTTTTTTGAACTTCGCAGACCTTACCTTCTGCTCTCTCTGAAGAGTTACTCAATGTTTCTTATTTCCAACAAATGTAGAAAAATAATTCACTTTGTCCAGATGGGCTTAACTAAATTCATTCTAGGAATACAACACTTATTAAAAACATAAGCAGCTGATCAGCCTTTGCCAAAACAAAAACCACAACAGCCGTGGAAAAGGTTTCTTTTATGTTCTATTATCTGCGAGGGGATTATAGTATGTGTCGTGGTTCATGTAAATTAAAATCATATATATCATTGAATACATACGCCGACGTTTTCATTTGCATCTGGCCAAGGGACAGCAGTTGAGTCCTTTGCCCACTGGCACATTTACAGTGATGTTGATCAATGATCTACTTTGTTACGGTAAAAATAGAAAAATGTTTGATGATAAATTTAATGTCATATCAGAAGAAGCATCTAAAATGGATCATATTACTTTACCATAAACAATTTACAGGTTTTTTATGCTTTCTCTAGACAACAATTGTATTAGTCTCTTTAGACAATTTATCCTGCAGGCTATTCTACTTAAAACGCCTGCCTGATGTTTGTGCTGAATGTTTATCTATTCGCCATTTGTAGATAATAATTGTATGCAACTGATTCTGTAGGCTTTTTTTGTCTGGACGTTATCTCCAACACCTGTTTTGTTTGAACCTGTTGTTGTTCCTATATTTGGTGCACTGGGGTATGTGGTTTCTTGTATATGAGAGAAAGACAAAACCTTCTGCCTGAGGCCTTGAACTGTCATTTTGTGTGTTTCAATGAAGATTTGACCTTTTTAAGAAATAGATTTTAATAGTCCTATATGTGCTTTCTTTCACTAAGTTGCCACTGCACCTACAAAGGAACACTGATCGGGTTCCTAAAGTAGAAAAATAAGTAAAACCTTTAATCTTAGAAGTGGGAGGAGCACTTTCATGTAGCATGAAGTCATTTTACCCTTCTCACTGCTTAAACAGGGGATTTCTGGGAACTGTAGGAATGTATAAAACCCATAATTCTTGGAAACTGCAACATAATTGTGATATCTTCGCCCTCAATACATTTTAAAACATGTCAGTGCTTGGTGAATTTTTTTCTTTTCATTGTTTAGTGTTGAAATGTCACAATGGAAAACCGAGTGGACCGACTATAGAGCATCCATATACATCACTCTTCAATGGACTTTCAGTTTACCAGCCAACCGCTGCAGCTTCAAACTATATTTGAGTTGCATTCTGTTTCCTTGACATGATTGATATGAAAAAGAATGAGAGGCATCAGGAACTAATTATCAAATCATCATTCCCCCGCCTTACAAGTGCCTGAAAGGGACTCGTACCGGCGCAGGGCTCGCAGACGGGCTGCGGGTTGCCATGGTGCTGTTGGCTCAGCCTGCAGACCGAGGCTTGCTGCTTCCTATAGCACTCCTGGTAATTGAGATCAGATGCTCCTCTGAGTGGAACCTGGACTGGGAGTAACCTGGAAGCATTTATTTTATGGCGAAGATGTTTAGTTAAGCTATATGCTCCCGCTCTAAATGAGCCTCGGTCCGGCTCTGGTGATGAATACGATTGGTGAAAGCACTGAAGGCTTTTTCCTGACATCTCCCCCCCCCTCCTCCGGATCGGGTTACAGATTAGCAGACTTCCTGTCCAGTTGGGGAACGAGCCGACCCAACTGACGGAGAGGCGATAGGCGTACAGGCAACGTGCATCATGTGTTATCTCAGATGGGTTTTTTTGCCCGACACACAGCGGTAGGTCCTTAAAACAGCCAACCAGGTATCATTAAAACTGTTTGAAGAAGCAGCTGATTGTAAAAGGAGGACAGACCTCCTCTGGAGTCAGCTGGTGGTCCATTCATCAGTGCTGGAATTAATCAACTGTACTCAGGCCTGCACCAGTCGGTATTGTGCATAAACAATGTATTAAATGGCTATGTGTAATGTGAAAGGTGACAAACCCACAGAGAATTATCGTCCGACTCTGTCGTCCCCCTTAGCCGTATGGCGCTTGCACATTTAGCTCATTGTTTCGTTGAATGGCGCAAACAAATTGTCTCTTCTCTGCCAGCCGCATAATATAATCATGATGACCACCCAACAGTAGGCAGGTAGAAATATATCATCTTAAAATACCTCATTAAAAATGGCACTTCATTTTAAAAAGGTTGCCAACCCCCTGCTGTAGATGATCAGTCACTGGGTCCTCACATTGTACTGTGAGCTGGGCTCAAGTGTTCACAGTCCTCAGGCCTTTTACACGACACGCTACACAAAGGATCTGAGATCAGTGGGAGGCGCGAGACTCGGACTCATTCATCAGCTGTCTGAGAGCTGGCACGGTTCACCATCGAAAACACGAGAGTCCCCTCACTGTAATTTAGTCACTCTGCGGACTCACCACATCGTAAGTGTTGACGGTTTCAGGCCCTCACAAGTTTAAGGGCCCATGAAACGCAAACACTCGTAGCTGAATATCCATCCACGAGTCACTTGACCAGAAGGTACCATACGTCTTAAAATGGATAAATGAACTATGCCACCGTGTGCACTCTCTGCTTTAGAACACATGCTCCTGCTGAATGACCAGGGTTACTCCTATCAAAACAAATAGTGAGGGAGTCCTGGTTGTGCTCCGAGCAATAGCGCTCTTTACTAAAACACTCCTCTGTTTCCTGTCCCACCTTCCATACTTCCTCTTACTGATCGGAGTGCGAGCGTGCCCGGCACCAGCCACCCCTACTTGACACAGCTCGACTCCGCCACTCTACAACCGGAGCTGCAAGGATCAGCAGTGCTGCAGGATATTGCAGTCGGCATCAAACTAAACACACAATGCGTCCTGCGCAAGTAATCTCCACGTTTGAACCTATGTGATGTGACAGTTTAAACACTTGAACTCGGGAGTTGGCCTGTCAGGTGGGGGAGGAGGTTGGGTGGTGCCGTGTGTGGGCTGTGCGTGTACTGACCTAAAGGAGGTTTTTTTTCCGTGATTAGGAGCCCCGTTCACCTCTGATTGCCCCGGGTCACTGCAGGTGAGTGCAAGTGGTCGGAAGGAGGTAATTTTCCTTCTGGAGCTGGTTACCTGATTGGGTAAGTAGCTGATCTTTGACATTGGCCTGAGTCCTCAAACACATCAAGAGCTGGATACTGATCAGAGAGGCAAGATAAACTGCGAAATCAAAATCAGACGGAGCGATCACAACAGGTTCACGAAATTGGACTTTGCGTGTATTGTCATATTTTGGCTGTGGAATGATTGTTCCTAAAGGAAGCTGATTTAATTAGATACTGACTTTCTCTGTAATGTCTTAATCTGTAATGTCTTAATCTGTAAATAAGCAATTGTTTGCTAAAATAAATTGCTAGATCAACTTAGAAGGTGATGATATGCCAGTGTTGTTGTTTCAAGTGGCCAGAAAATGTGTTAAAAGGTTTAAAAATGATATGTATGTCACTCTCTATTGTGCCTTCGTTGATATTGACTTTAGACTGTAATGATGGGTTGATTGGGCTCAATTATCAAATGCCTTGTTGACACTGCTCGACTTTAGCCCTGATTTTCCACTCGACAACAGTCTTTGGAGTTCCTGACAAACAAAAAAAAAATCTGAAGCAAATCTACGTTGGCTTGTCGCTCGCCGATGATGCACCGCAGACACATTCCAGATATCTAGCAGGCTGAATATCAGGACCTGTTGGGGAGTCTGTCAGGGAGCTCCAGCCAATGAGAGTGCAAGACATAGGTTGAGGGGAAATCTAGAGGAGGGGGACGCCTGTAAAAAATAGGAATATTATCATGTGTTGCATTTGCAAAATGGACCCAGGGTGTTGTTGCACCACAGTTGCTGTATGTTTGCATAAAATGTGACTGATCTGCATTGGGTTAATAGTAATGACGTGTGGAAACAGGCAGATATGTAAAAACATGCCGACTGCAACATCAAATAGCATCGCTGCGCCAGGGTCACTCAACCAGTGTGTGTTTTTGCGTGACAAAATGAAGTCTGGAGACCTTCGGGGATTCCTCCTGTGACAGATCTTAATGTGTGTGTGATCCTCTGTCTCACCAGTCAGTCATGTAGTGTGAACAACTTAAAAGACTCTCAATTATAAGACAGCAATTTGTGTAGTGTGAGCAGTGTGGCAATCTGACGACTATTAAAGTTGTGAAGTGGAAAACTTGGCTTGAAGAAAGAAACTGTCAAACGAAGCAGTATATCGACTCAAGTTTAGTTTGCTCTAGTCTTAATAACTGATTCCAGAAAAATATTATTTGGAATGAACGGTTTATTGACGATTGCTTTTTACCCTTTCAGTTGAAAGAAAACAAAAACACAAATTGCACTTATCAAACTCTATTAAAATTAGCAAATCACTTAATTGCCTGAAAACAATATGCAAAACTGAAATGGGTTACAAGATAATACCACAAACACCTAAATCTAGTTTTCTCTCCATTTTACCACTTTTTTCTTGCAGCAAAATCAGCTCAAATACTTCACCAGACTCTAAACCCCACATTGGACTCTCTGTCACACACACACACACACACACACACACACACACACACACACACACACACACACACACACACACACACACACACACACACACACACACACACACAGACTCCCTCACTCGAGTTACCTACTAGTAGCACAAGCTAGCTTAATAAAGAAACTGCTGCTAGCCGATGCTACAGTACACTTAATTAGCAGCCTGTAGCTGCTGAGCAGTTAGCATCTTTACTCCCGCTAGCTTATCGGCTAACTGCTACGCACAGAATTCAGGCTTGTGCAAACACAAAAATAAACACGAACATTCAGGCTAATTAAACGAGATTAAATAGAGAAAAAAGTGTGTGTTGGTGTCTACCTACTGCTACTATTTTAAATTTGCTTTATCTTTCTTGTCCTGTTGACTGTGATTCTATATGGATACAAAAGTTGTGTATAGGGATTAGCAACTAACGTCTTTTAACCTATTACTTTTACACCGGGGCTACATTTCCAAATTCAGTTTCATCACAAACCAATATCAGTGGTTCGGGATAATCTCAGGACATCTGTGTTTCTGGATGTTGTCTCTTTTGGTGTGGTAAAACAAGACGCAAGAGAGGATACACTTAATTTCACAGTGCTCACTGGCTACTTGAGGGGTTTGTTCTTTCACCCAGCAGAGGAAAAACATCAGCGTCTTTCTTCCCTCCGTTAGTGGAATTGATCAGCTGCTTCCTGGCTGTAAATAAAGAGGCATACTGTAATCCACTTGATAAATATCAAGCAGAATACGGCAATCAGCTGAAAGCAATTTGCGTGTCTGTGCTCAAGCCAGCGGCTCGTGATTTTCTCTCCTGTCATCTATCATAGACCACACGCTTGGGCCAAAATACACAATACCCCCAAATTGCTGTCATATGGAGTGCAAGCCCTGAAAAAAAGGCCTTCATTTTTCTTTGTCTGTACTCCAAATAAACTTGCATTTGTTAAATATCTGGAGGGGTTTTTCTCTCTCTCCAATACAACCTTTCAGAGAAAGGGATGGTGTAATGTGCCATTTCCTTTGTTTGTTGAAAGCTTGGCTGCAGGACTGTAATCTAGATGGGTTTGATCTCAGAGTAGATGCAGCCTGTTGAATGTTGGACGCTACAAACGTCAAACTGATTCTGCAACAAGCTCCCTATAGGCAAACATTCACTGGCTGTCTGAGTTTTCTGCTATTATTCATGTGCTTCTTCACGTCCTCAGCAGTTACTCCCTCTGAAAAATCGTACATTTGCATGCACACATCACCAAGAAGGATTTAAACAAACAATTGGTGGATCTAGCCGAAGCACCTTTCAGCAGTGATTCTCAACATTTTTTGTCTGACAAAAGGCCTTTCAGATGAGCTCATATAGCCCATCATCTGTATCCTTCCATCGTCCTAACACATGAATTATCAACCGGGTGTTTTTTAACACTAATAAACAAAAGTGGTTATTGTCACACCATTGTTTTCATACAATTGCATTGTCTGTTTGTTGCCTCGGTCATGTTCGCAGGCTACTATTACCACTTTAGTTTCAACATTTATCCATCACTTCAAGCTATTTGGAGTGTTCATTCTTTAACTATTTAAACGGTTTGTTCCTCACTTTTAACTACTTAACTAATTCAGAGTGTATCAATGGGTATTTGGCTAACTATTGCAATGATTTTGATTGTTTATTCATTAGTTTTAGCTAAGTATTTTAACTGTTTCGCCATGCTTTTAGCTGATATTTCAACTTCTTATTAATTACTTTTAGGAATTTAAACCATCAACCATTACTTTGGGGTATCACTGGTGTAGGGAATCGGTTGGGAATACAGGTTTACATAGGAGTTAGGCCAAAACCACAGTTGCAGCAATGAATATGTTCAAGCCCTGTTCTCACACAGCCTGGCCTTGATCCAACTCTTATCTCAAACATCTAACAACATTCACATGGACTTCAGTGGCAGAAGTTCTACAGAAACAAGATAAGACCTCGGGTGTTGCGTTTAGGGCTCGCTCCGCCCCTCTCCAAACATTTTATTTCAGCCAACATGCCAAGCAGAGCATCAGTCATCCCTGTTACGTGGCTTTGTGCCGGTTCTCCGTAACATGCAACCATTGAAAGAAGGAGGTATGAATCATGCACATTGCATTTTGTCTGCACCTCGCCCCAAAATAATTACAGAAAGCTGAGATGGAGAAAATCATGAACTGCATGCACTCGACCTGACGAAGAGAAGACATTGTTGTTCATGCTTGACCATGTAATATCATAATTACAAATGTATGTATCTACACTATCGATTCAACAAGGACAATACAGATTAACATTGTTATAGGAGGAAGTAAATGTAAAGCGTTGTCGTAAAAGTCGTTTTTTCATTTGTTATTATTTCCCTTTCTCAAATTCATTATCACCTGCAATTTTGTACATAGCGGAATAAACAATGACGAAACACAAATTATGTTTGATCTGCTGTAAAGAATCACATTTCACTGTATCAAATACACGACACAAGCATAAAATAGACTTACAATCGGTTACTGAACTCATAGTTACTGAACTAATAGAATTGATCTTGATCTCTCGTGTGCCAAGTGTGTAGGACAACTACGGCTTGAAAAGGCAAAGGCCCTATCTAGAGCCAGTGTTTGGTTTGTCCAGTCTGGGCTACTGTAGGAACATGGTGGCTGGCTCTGTGTATAAACATCTCATTCTAAGGTAACGGAAACACAACTATTCTTATATTCAGGTATTTTTGTGGTTTCGTTACCTAAAACAAGCCGTTTATATCTACATGAGAGCAGGTCCTCTTCGGGTCTCCTGTGTTCGACTACCATGTTTCTACAGTAGCCCAGAATGGACAAACCAAACACTTACCTGTTACCTGAAGGCCACCGTAGTTCTACATGCTTGGTGCAACCTCACCACTAGATGCCACTAAATCCTACACACTGCTCCTTTAAAACTCAGCTAATCTGCATCATAACAATAATGTCGTTTTTCGGGACTTTAATCATGAGGAAACTGAATCTGATATTTCAAGATGACAAAGTTAAGTATTGTTTGATATCAAGAGAAAAGGGTTATTTTATGTTATAAATTAACATTTGTCACCAAAGTGGCAGCTGTTACCCCTCATACCAAACGCTGCAGCATATAGTGACGATTTAATGGTCAAACCCAGCTGAGAAGATAATTAAATTAAATTAGGCTACATGTTTTTTTCATTGATTTTTGAACTGTTATTAGGACCTCAATCTCAGACAGTAGTGCCTACTGAGAAGTAACAACTAAAAACTGTTGAAACTGCTTCAGAAAAAGGAGTCAAACCCCTGTAACAGGAGGAGAAAACTAACTTCTGCCAAATCAAAGCAAAAAAAAAAGCTTCTATTATTTAGCTGTCACATGACGTATTTTGGCTGCTCGACTCCACAGGATATTCCAAATCAATCCACTGAAAATTACATAAGTAGCTTCTTTTACACTGTTTTACCACCAAGACCTTCAAGATTTTATAGGCTTTACCTCTAAGTGAAGGCCAGCATGTTATAACACCATTGTTATTCAGTTATGACAAAAGGGCCACGCCTTAATGCTGGTTGTTTACCAACGTTTAGCACAGTAAATAAAGATTTTTCCCTCATTTGAACTCCTCCGCACCTCCACAGCGAGCGGACGACACACGTCATACATTGTTGACATACCAGCCATCAAGCTGTCCACTGGGGCCCATTGGAGGAGTCTAATAGCTTTAGCATGCGGTAGAGTTTGTTATTATTGTGGCAGCGTGCTGGTCACTTATTGTTTGTGCGGATCGCAGACAGCTGTGCGTAAAGGAAGGTCAAGGGCTGCAGGACAGAGCAGTCACACACACACACACACACATCCACAGAGCTCTATGGGATGCAACAGGTTACCCATCCTCACATATTACTATAGTCAGGAGCTTGTTGTGCGTTTCATGTTGCCAGATCGTCAAGGAGGAAATTCTGTAAGGAAGAGGAAGAGGAAACAGTTAAAAAGCCTGTTGCACAATGCATTCTTTTCTAGATAACCTTTACAAAAGGTGCTATTCAAATCTCATCAATGTTTTATTTCTTAAATAAATAAATATATTGGGCTGACTTTCATAACCTCCACTCAAAGTCCACTTATTTCCAGTTTCTGGAGCTTCTGATCACATTGAATGACACCAACATTTACTCAAGTACTGTACATCAATTTTGGTATATTTTGGAGGTAAATATTTGTTTTACTCATTTGCAGATTCATATTATTATTACAAATTATCATCAGCTATCATTATCATCTAATGAATGTTGACGTCTAATAGATTAAACTACCAGTAGTATAGTTAGAATGAACCCCACTTTTGCCAGCTGCAAAACTAATTATGATCCAGTATTCTGAAATGGACCATTCTGTACAATGAATACTTTTACTTTTGGTTTTCACACACTGATGTATTTTTACTTGACAAAAATTCTGAATGCAGGACTTGTAATTACAGAATAGTTTTACACTGGTATTTCTAGTTTACTTAATTAATACTTCCTGTCATTAGATTATTATTGGATTAAAATTGTCTTCATACATCTGGCTGATTCTCAGATTTTATTAAGAACTATTTATCTACACTGGATACTGTTATAAATGTCAACAAATGTTCTTTACGTCACCCTAAACTCTTTTTAAAGAAGTGAATGATAATTGAAAAACAGCTTCTCCTAATAATTACCTACCCTGGATTATGTATATACCTCAAAAATCACTGTCTCAAAAAAACTCATTAAGCTGGTCAACAACCTGCACATCATCACGAAAGAGCGACCATCGGAGAAATAACACTCTTCCCTCCTTCATCTTGACCAGCTCACTTCCAGTTGACCCTGCTCCACCTGGTAATTACAGTTAATGCACAGAGCTGCTCAAGTGTGTCACACTGACTATACAAAGAGTCTGACGTAATGCTTCTGCTGTTTGAGATGCTTTTTCAGTGATCAATAAGAATTACAATGTCATTGACTTCATGGAAACCTTTACTCTAAGTCTATTCATTCTCTCTAGAGTGGGAGTTTAATGACGATTGTGAAATACATTTAAAGCTGGGGTTTCAGTTTAAAGGTTGAAGACAAAATGAAAGATGCATCCTAAAGGTTCATTACTTGACCTGAATTCAAAATCATCTCAACTGATCAGAACAGACAAGTGGACAAGACAACGAGCACTTAAAAAAAGAATAATTATTTAAAAAATAAGTTATATATATATGCTGAATAATTAGCTGGCATCATTATCATCTTGAACACCTCTTACCCTCCATCACTCTGCAATCAGCAGTGATACACTGAAGTGATTTCAATGAAGTAACTCTGGCCTCCAATCTGCACCATTTTCGGAAAAAGAAAGAAATTTAAGATAATTAGTGGGTGTTTCCAGACAGATTTTCACCATTCTCTTTTTGTTGTTGTTGTTGTTGTTTTCATAAATGCATTGCCTACGTGTGAGCCTATACAGAAAGGAGGGTACAAACCCGCGGGTCTGCTGGTCCAATGGGCAGCATCACATCCTGTCTGACTGAACTGGGTGTAAACTTTGAGTCGAGGCGGAGAGAGGGAACCGCAGCGGAGTCTGAGGCTCACACTGGTGCCACTGGGTTTTTGAATCCCCACAAAGTTAATGAAGTTGGATTATTTTTTGGTGTTGAATACAGAAAAGAAAGAGAGGAGAGTTTGTTTAAAGAACGATGTCTCGCGGAATCATTCGGATATTTTGTCTGTGATGTTCTGGGGAAACTTTCATTGGACGATGTTTTCGCTGTTTTTGGGAGGTTTTCCATGTATGAAGTATATGTTTTTCTATTTCCATATAGACCGTCAATTCTTATTTTACTGCCTCCAATATTTATACCCTAGCTGGTAATTAACATAATCTTGCATTCCTGTTAATTTCGACAAAATGAAGGACAACACGGACTCCGGATTGCCACCTAAACGCCGATTTTTTTGGCACTTTCTGAATGCAGCTGTAATCACCCAGGGGAGCCTCAAGTACTTAAATGGGTCCATCATGACAACGACACAATCAAGCTCCTTTATGCCTCGAGATCAGCTGCAGTTTCTGCACATTGTCTGTTATGAATAGACCGATCTCCAATTGAGCCACTTCACTTTGGAGATTTTTCGATTTTCGATTATACAGCTATTGAAATTAGGATGCGCCGCTTTTTCTCTCTCTCTTAGCTTGGTGGCTCGGTTGCCTTTTCTTGATTGCCAGATGAAATTGACACTCGGGTTGCCACTTAACAAGCGAAGCATTTCAATCCACCGCTAATTGCAGATTTAGTGCCATCCTTTCTTTTCACTGCGTTTTGATTGCATGGGAATACAGCCTCCTATTGCGAGGAATGATCGATCATATATGTAGGGTTTTTTTTTCTTCTTCTAATTGCATCAAAATGTCTTTTGTTGCCAGGGTTTAAATGCAGGAGAAACTGTTATTCCTTGTTTTGGACCGGATATAGTGTGGGTTGGGGCAGAGATGCGTAATGCGCAGAGCAAGCTCCATCTTCTCTCCCAATAGGCAGCGTTCAAGACCCGAAAATGGTGAGTCACAAACATCTGGACGAGTTTGCTTTGCAACCTTTTGATTTCTTTGTCTTTCAGTCGGTGTAAGCTTCTTTGATTCCTTCTTCTTCCTGGACTTTTTACATGCGGGTTAACCACCGCAGGACTCTGGGTTTGGCAGAGGTTCTGGTTTAAACCAGGCTCGACTGTAACTTAAGGCTGTATGCGTGTATGAACAGGGATGTCGTGGAGAGTATAGCCACATCAACTCAATTGATCTGCTTTTAATTTGCGGATTGGAGTAAAGAATGCAGCATTTTTAGGCTGAGATAAATATTTGCGTTATAAAATGTAAATGAAACAGAACATATTGTCTTATCATAGCACATGCGTGGATATGTAAGTAAGTAAGTCAATGATCAATGTAGACTATAAATATAAATAATAGTCACTGGATAAAAATAAAGCCAGTAGTCTGTAATAAAATAAAATAAGAAGTTAAATAGGCTTATTAGCGTTTTTTCAAGACTGAATCTTCAGGTCTGACATATTTCACGGACTATTTTTTTCAGTGACTCCACTCTTAATATTTCCTAATACAAATCAGCAAGAGACGATGAAACTATTCTTGTCTTTGGTATGAAACCGTATTTTTTTAACGCAGTCTAAGTCGGAGGTGAAGAAGGAGTCCGGTGAGTCCAGCCCGTCGGAGGCCGCCTGCCTCTGCTCTCCGGCGGCCAAGAACCAGTGCGCCAGCTGCGGCATGGAGATCCATGACCGATACCTGCTGAAGGTGAGAAATAAGAGGAAACGTGATCAATATTTACACTCTCAGTCATCATAAAATGTATCGACGAAGCTTCAAGAGATTTAAACTCAAACTGCGTCTCCTAATTTGGTTGGTAGCTTTACTTTTATTCTGTATTTCTGTCTTTACACCTCAGATTAATTTGAACAAAATAGGCGCATAAATAGGTGCAGAAGGTAAATGTGGTGATGGTTTTGCTCTGGCATTACAATGCATTTTTTTAGTTCCTTCGGTTTTTAGAAAAACAAAAACACTAAATAAACACATCAAACGAGTTAGTTGAGTTAATTATAAATAAGAGGCTCAATGCACTAGTTATCGCTCACACACACTCAGACGTGCATTGGTCCGAGAGTGATTGCATTTTATTTTGAATCTCCACAGGTCAACAACCTGAACTGGCACTTGGGATGTTTGGAGTGTTCAGTCTGCAGAGCGTCTCTGCGGCAACACAACAGCTGCTACGTTAAAAACAAAGAAATCTACTGCAAACTGGATTATTTCAGGTATACAAATCTGCTTTGTTCTGATTTATTATTTGTAAAACGCGAGCATATTCTTAAAAGTTACTGTCTGACGAGGCCTTTATTCTTAGATCATCAGTGATTTTATCTATGAAGCTTAAATATGTCAAATTTATAAAATTACAGATTATTAAAAATTATTAACATCTTTTGAATGGAGTTCAATTCAAATGTGTCGATTAACACAATTGAACTGAGGTTATTGAAACGTTTTTAATGTAAGTATCAAATTAAATAATTATTTAGTTTTTTCCCACGCCGAGTTTCTCCTGATAAATAAACTGCAACTTGCCAGTGCATACAGTAATACTGTATATGGTTCATCACATCATTTCACTGCAGATGTTTTTAATAAATAAATAAAATAACGAATAGGCCTACTGGTCTGTACTCTATGGCGAAAAAATACACATTAAAAATAATACCGGAGCGTTTTCTACCTAAATATTCCTGTTTCCACGAGGTTTAACTGACTTAAAAAAATCTCCGAATCACCAAATTCATGTGAACGATCACTAAGGGACAAATGCTTTTGATACAATACTCGAAGAGCATCCTTCCTGTTGTTTTTCCACGTTAATAAAAAGCCATGCAGACAAATCAAACATGCATAAAAACAAAATAATTAACTATTTCTGGAAACCATATGCAGGGTGATTTTTCAATGCTTCTCAATCCTGATAAAAGTGAACGTTTTTTATAAGATATTTCAGACGATCTAAAAACCATTTAAGAGCTCATTTATAAAACACTTGACCTTTACACCTGAATGGAAAAATAATGAATTTCTAGTGACAGGTGAGCTAAATCAACCTGGCAACCCCCCCCCCCCCCCCCCCCAACGTCACAGACAACGTGCTGTCTGACACGCCCACCACGGAAAAAGAACAATGATTAATCATTGGACATCATTTTGTTTATTTTTCTGTGTATTTTACAGCTAATTTATCTTTGCACCCCAATATACATTTTTGGATTCAAGTATAGGATTTGGCTCCTCGTTGAACAATATGTTCTGCACAATGGCCATGATGGGCTTTTGGTCTACAAGAATATATGCTGTATATATACTAACACAACCAAGTTTTTAAAAGTGACTGTAAAAGGACAGATGAATGCACTGGGTGAATTACCAACCAGGCAAAGTGGACTACTCCACTAAACCCCCCACTGCATGCCAATTAGTTTTGGTAATTTGATTGAATGACAATTGGTTTGAAAATTTGCACCACTGATGTCCAATATTAACTGCAATATTTGCGGATTTGACCAAGCTTCGTATTTGAGGAGTTGGGAACGTGTTGCAGCAGGTTTGTAATATTGTGCTGACATGGTGCTTAATAAAGTTGTCTTTAATCACACTATCACAGACTCACAGACACATAGAAACCTGATTGGAATTACAGACGCTCATTAGCACGGACGGATTAAAAGACAATGAGCCCCTGGGCACAGACTTTAATCAGCCCCCTCACCACCACCCAACAAGACACCCAGACTCAGAGACGCAGAGATGCTGTTGGTTGAAAAGCTGCAGCTGAACTTCAGTATTTAGTTCAGTCTGGAGAGGAAGAGAGGTGGTCTGACTCTCCACAGTTCCCTGCCACAACAGATCAACAATAACACTCTTCTGCAGCGATATTACACAAAATATACAGCAAACTATAAATATAATGGGATGGATGATACAACTTCTGATGTTCTGCCTCAAACTGCTTTATTAGTTTTACTATTTAAATGTGCTGTGTAGCTGTAATAAGGTGGTCAAAATAAACAAATATTGAATAGGGTTTGGTTGGCAGATACTCAATATTAAACGATTCTGTGAAGGATCTGAACATCTGGTCTGCAACAGCCGACTTTCACCTGCGTTTCCTTCTCCTTCCTCACAGTAGGTTCGGCACTAAGTGCGGCCAGTGTGGCCGGCAGGTGTACGCCAGCGACTGGGTGCGGCGGGCTCGGGGCAGCGTGTACCACCTGGCCTGTTTCGCCTGTTTCTCCTGCAAGAGGCAGCTGTCCACCGGGGAGGAGTTCGGCCTGGTGGAGGGCAGGGTGCTCTGCCGCAGCCACTACGACATCATGCTGGACAACCTCCGCCGAGCTGCAGAAAACGGTAACAGACGACATCAAACGTGCAAACGTAATGATCCAGATTGGATTACCAACAAAAACATGCCAGAGTCAACAAATGGAACAAAATATTCTGGCGAGTCTTGATCTCTTAGGTTTCCAAATCTCCCTTTAAGTTTCCCCTCAAGGAGCTTTTTCCACTCTGGATAACAACTTCCAGCTCTTTGTTGCAGTCACGTAACTATTATTAAGTGAAATATTAAAATACGAGAACATTTTCAAATGCAATTCTCTAAATTTCTTATTTTCACCATGAAATATCATTTGATTTGATGTTAACTTCTCTCACTAAAGATACATATCTGGGAGTCTGAACAGTGGTTCTTCACCCAACATTCAATTATGAACCTGCAACATCTGTAAGGTTACCTGGACATTTTGAGGAGTTCTAACAAAATCACAATACAATAAGCAAGAGGAACAAAGCGTTATTTCACCATCAGCTCACCATGTGATACTTTGGACTGTGCGGTTGTTGGCAAGAAAACATCTTAATTGCGTTACATGGGTTGTTTGGACAAATGTTGCTTTGTGTAACTTCACAATATGCTGACTCAAACGTAATTATGGGGAGAAGGAACAGAACTGTTGCGATTGTGCTCTCTTAAAGGGACAGGACTCACTCTGGAGGGAGCACTGCCCTCTGATCAGGACTGCCAACCAAAACCAGCCAAGAGGGCGCGGACATCGTTCACTGCTGAGCAACTGCAGGTGTGTGTGTGTTATTGCAGTCAGGGTAGTATTACATGTGTGTACATAAATATATGTATATATGTGTTTGTGTGTGGATTCATGACTGTGTCCTCGCAGGTGATGCAGTCTCAGTTCGCTCAGGACAACAACCCCGACGCTCAGACTCTACAGAAACTGGCAGAAATGACGGGGCTGAGCAGACGAGTCATACAGGTAGGAAATAACAAAACACAAGATGAAGAAACACCAACGCAGCAATTTCTGAAGGAGTTAAAAACTTGGGGTTGAAATACTTTTAAATGGTTGTGAGACATTTAGTGGAATGAGACAAATAACAACAGATGTTCACACAAATAATCCCCCTAAATCCAGAAAATGTCCCCCAGAGTTCAGACATGTTCTCGCTTGTAGCTCCTTAAAATGAAGCATTGTCTACCTGAGACCAGGTTTTCCTTCTGAAATTGACAGATTTGAAGGATTTTTGGAGACCAGACGAGGTAAAGTATCTGGTATTTCAAAAGAAAAGAGCAAATTTTGTGAAAGTTTTCATTTTCTTTCCATTTTTATCCCAATTTAATGAACCTGTGACTCCTCAGATGTGTGTGGGAACTCATTTAGACCACTTTAAATAGATAAACTCTCTGATGACACACAGGCCACTTGTATGCTTTGAGAAAAACAATCAGAGTCGTTTCATTGTAGGCTACACACTAACACCATTAATCTGATGGCTAAAATCCTCCCACACCACACTATGACAAACAACTGAGGTCTGGAGAGAGGAACGACGCTCAAACCCTCATTACCACAGTGTTGTTGAGTATATCCCTCCCTGATTGCTGCATGTTCACTATCTGAACTACTTCACCAGGTCTGGTTTCAGAACTGCCGAGCTCGACACAAAAAACTGCCGCCTCTGAGCGGCTTCTCTCAGAGCGGCTTCTCTCAGAGCGGCTTCTCTCAGAGCGCTCCGATGTCCAGGATGCCTCCGTCGCTGCCAGACGACATCCACTATTCACCGTTCAGCAGCCCGGACCGACCACATCTGCTGGCCCTGCACGGATACCTGGACAGTGAGTTTAAGGCTCTTTAAGTCAGTGCCACTTCGTTAGGGACGTTAGCCAATTAACACGCACAACAATTATACATTTGTTAAATAGCAATCACTATAATTAGCTAATCAGTAACGTAGCACATTTACTTTCTTTGAGGTGCTTGTACTTGTGTATCTCTATTTCCTGCTACTTTTAACTTCTACTAAATTACATTTCAGATGGAAATATTGTACTTTACTTCATTTATCTGACAGCTGTCATTACTAGCTATTTTACAGGTTATTAAGACTTAACATAAAAACATCCGTTCAGAAATTATGATGCACCGTTACACATACTGTAGATGTTCCCAACTGTATCTATAATAGATCAAATCAGCGAAATCTCCACCAACTATGAATGTAAAATGCTACTTACATATTAAGGCATCAGTGATAATAATCCAATGATATAATATGGAGTCGTACAACAATGAGAGAGCTCGAGTAGGGAGATACAGGGTGAAATAGGTTGTGATTAAATGGCTAGTTTGCAATCAAGAACAATCATTAGAATAAGGGTATGAATAAGTGTTCGAAAAATACATGCCAAGGACCAAAATTCAAAAATAAAAATGTATTCATATTTGCAAAACAAGTATTAAAGCCGTATTTTGGTCTTACATGTAAAATCCCACACAGTGATTTGGGGCTACACCATTAAAATGACTTGAAAGTATTACAAAGGACATCATGATAAAGTGTTGAAGGCCTGAGTTAGAAACACCGCATTGTAGTTTTAGAAATACGCATTCTGAAAGTATCCTGAAGTCTCTGTGGCTTCACTCAACATTCAGGAGTTTGTTGTTTTTCCGTCGTCAGCAGAATTTTCTTGAACTAAATGACATTGCCATGCTCACGTTGCTCCATAAACTCACGCGGTCTCTCTTTCCTTCATGCAGCTCATCCCTTCTCCGTCCTCGCCGCTCCGGGCCACTTGACCCATCCCTCCATCTCTTTACCACAGCTTCCCATCAGCCGCTGACCTCCTGCGTCGTCACCGTTCTGCTGTTGTGAGAGGGGAAAAAAAAAAAAGAATCCTTTTGGGACGTACTGTCAGTAATCTGCTCTGTTTGGGAGCCTAACCCCTCGGGGCGTGCAGGACCTCGGCGATTTGTTTTCAATCAGTTGGATTCTTCTTTGCTGTGAGACCGTCTTTGAAAAGACAGCAGACTGGAGAAATGGCTCACCTTCATGCCAACATGGGAAATAAGAACACCACTTACATTTTATTTTTCCTCTTCTTGATGGGACTCAAAACATTGCATCAGGTCAGGATTGTTTTCCTTTTGTTTCCCCGCTCGACGTATTTTAATGATTTTGCTGCAGCATGAACACAGGGAGTGTTGAAGCAGAATTACAGTAAAACCTCAGCATTTGTTTTTTCTATTGGTGATGAGCACGTTTGTAGCTTTACTGTTTGTTGTTGTTGTATTGTTGTCAGAAAACTCCTTATTTATTCAGAACAAAACTTCACTTTTGAAAAAAAAAAAAGCACTTTTAAATGTGTCTTGAAATGAAATAATTCAGTGATTGTACATTGTAAATACTGCTACAGTTTAATAAAAATGTATCAGAGCCGTTATGAAAATGTTAGTGTTTGAATAATTGAGGATCAGGATTTAATTTACTCGTGCAGAGAGAGCAAGAGGGAGAGTGTTGTTACGTGTGTGTGTGTGTGTGTGTGTGTGTGGCTAAAAATGTCAGGAGAAATGAACGTTTTCCAAGACATAAATGTGAATGCATCTCCACATTACATTAGGGCACTATTTTCACACTAAGTGCTACAAACATCAAAAGGTCGACTGTCAGAGGCCCAATAACTTACAGTAACCTATTATTGAGCACAATGTCCTGCACTTCATCTCCAATTTACATGCTGTACGTAACAGGAAATGTGATCAATGCTACTGTGAATGCGTGGCCATTGATCTGGCAGCTTGTTGGCTTTCATGAGGCCTTTTAACACAGATTATCTACAGTTGTTACATTGATTGACAGCACTTAAGGAGCTGCAATGTTAAGAATGAATGGAATACTTTGAGTTAAAGGATATCATTAGATCTAGATTTTCCAAACTGGATCAATGTGCCCCCCTTTTTTTACACTTGCACTTCTAGCTTCACAATCCTGAGAACAAGCAGCAGCCCAGCATTGATACAAGATATCTGATGCTGGATGAGACATTGCTATTTGAAAGATGAAGAAAATCTGTTGCTTTTGTCTCTGCCAGCATACATGTTTTATACATAAACACATAACTTACACAACGGGATCCATTACATTTGTTTTCTTTAAACAATAGCTTAACATTTTGAAAAATATACTTCTGTGCTTTGCTTCCAAAGCGTTGGAGAAGACAGAAAGGCTGTCGGCCAATTAGCTTAGCTTAGCAAAAACTGGAAATGGGGAAACAACTAGCCTGGCTCTGTCCAAATATGCAATGAATACATCTGCACACCAGCGACTCTAAAGTCTATCTTAAACGGTGTTATTAATTGCGCTTGGCTCCAGAGGCCGCTAATTGCGGATAGCCTCACGCTCACAATCTCAAGTGCTACGAATGCAACAATGTACATGCACAAAGCTGATCGCCACGGTTGTGTCGAGATGGTAACCTTCGATTTGGGAAAACTCTCGCGAGATGGCTTAGGTGAGGCATTGACCTCAACCGATTAGAGTTAGGATAGGTCGACAGGCAGCAAGTCTCGTGGGAGTTTTTCCGCATATTTCGGGTGAC
Source organism: Melanostigma gelatinosum (assembly GCF_949748355.1). Lineage (NCBI taxonomy): Eukaryota > Metazoa > Chordata > Actinopteri > Perciformes > Zoarcidae > Melanostigma > Melanostigma gelatinosum. Next base: position 6,091,277 of record NC_136639.1, read on the forward strand.
CATCTAGACACGACTGATTGCCAGTTGCCCCGCTGCAATTTGAGTGGCTGTTTGCCAAGTGCTGTGGACCTCATTTGTATGCAGTTGGCAGAGGTTAGTATTTATTTTAAAGACAGAAAAGGTATAAGATTGTGGCCATCTTTAATTGCTATGATTATGGCTATCATATATTAGATTATAATGGGTGTAACACGAACTACATACAGGGATTTATGTGTGCAGTGAATTTACCTGGTTGTGCTGGTTAAGCGTTTTGTTAAAACTTTAGTACTGTATCCTTGAACTTCCTACATAAAAAAACAATTATTTTAAAGGCTTTAGTGTGGAAATACCCTGATTGTTTGTTGCTGCTTGTTTTTTTTTACGTTTGATTAGTGAACACGTTTTCTCTGAGGAATTAAAACCGGTGAACACACATCTAATTTGAGTAAAAATACGGAAAGAGCTCGATCACATCTGCATAATACAGTTTCAAGTGACGGCCGTGTTTCTCGTGTTGCTTGTGGAGGAACAGCAACAGATAAAAACACACACAATGGTTCCCTTATACCACTCAGAGATTTAATTAAAGATCCCCAAACGTTGACTAGACCAGGTGTATGAGAGTGTGTGTCTGCATCGTTTTTAGGTACATGATGTATGCGTGTCTTTGTGTGGGAGCGTACGGTAAGTGCATGAGGAAGAAGAGCACAACTTGTAACATAAAAGACTGATGGAATACTCTTATTCTTTCCTAAACTTAACCTAAAAACCAAACTTTCCCCTCATCACTTCTAATCAATTCAATCCAGGAGGAAACCTGTTTAGGAAAACGATGCTCCTCCTTGTGAAATCTTAGAACAAAAAGCCGTCAATATGCTTCGCAGAGAGATGATTATCAGGCTGACACAGTTTGGGCCACCTGCCAGCACTACACTGTAAAAACGCACATTTCTTCCCCATTAAAGTCCCTGTCAGATACGAGCGCTCGAGGCAGCGTTTAGGCATGTCTTCTCTGCATGCACAAGCATCCCTGAGCATTTAAGCCGCCCCGTTTTTGCCATCATGTCACGCGTCCGCTTTGGTGATTGGCAGCTTCAAGTGGTTACAGATGAAAGCGGGCCCCCCATGCTAATGAATAGGCCCCTGATTGCAGAGCTGCTCGCTCTCTGAATTACAGCGTCGCCCACCTAATGAGCAGATACACTGCAGTGCCCCTCGTCTCTGCGTATTCACATTTCTCTCCTTCGTACTGATGAGCTCTCCCCTGCACAACAGTCAACAAAACCTCTGTGGAAGATTGCAACCAACGTGAGCCATCTTCATCAGAACCCTCCTCAAGTTTATTTCAGACGCTGCCATATGCTTCTTGTTCTCTCCCCCCCCCCCCCCCCCCCCCGGCTTCTCTTGAGGATAGTATTCGACATTGCTGATGATGGCATGCAATGTAGCTGATGAATGGCTGATGAGCATGATGAAGTCTCAGTTTCAACTCTTAAATAAAAGAATATGGAGAATACATTTTCAGAATTACTCATGAGATTCATAAAGATATATAACTGTACCAACAAACTGACAATGCCGGGGTGAATCTAAGCACAAAAAGGCTTTCTTTGTGTATGTATGACTGTCAGGAGTAAAATAATCAACAGGAAACAAGTTATCAGATATATCAATGCAGGCTATACACAACTTTGCATTTCATTGTCTCCTGATGAAGTAACTACTTTAGGAAATGTACAAAAATATTGGAGCTTTGTTGAAAACCAAGGCCCTTCCATAGGCGTGTACTTATTGTATTTAAACTCTGGCCATTTGACATCGTCGTCACAACATGAAAGCTACAGCTGATAGAATCTACCAGCAATATGCAGCCAACAAATCAATGGTTACAGGCTAGAAATGAGAGTACTGTGTATGTCCACCTCTGGCTGAATCAAGGACCCATTGTTTCAAATATTACAATAAATCTTGAAGAATAAACTCAATGTTTAGTGTTTTAATTCTAGTTTGTTCTCAACAAAATGAATGTGGCATTCACCCTTGAAACGCATAGTTTTGTTGTTTTCCTCCAATAGAAACTGCTTATTTCTGGAGGCACTTAAAGCATCATATCACATCTACATGTCATTTCGTCCATCGGCTGTTTCGTGAGCAAACCAGCAGCTTGAGCTCCTTTCCCACTAAAAGGTGACTCAATTTGTTATTCAGAACTCGACTATCCGAGGCTTCAGAACAGGGCCACGTCAACAAACAACAATGAGAGGGTTAACACTATGAGTGAACAATTTTCTGTGAAACTTTCTTTCTTTAGGCAAACTGGACCACAATGAATTTACTTTGTGGCTCAGGGTGTTATGTTTAAATGTGGATGTTGCACAGGCCTACCATTTAACCCTGGCTATAAAAGCTCCTCACAACTGGATCCAGGATCAAGTTTCCAAACAAAGCTAAATGAATTCATTTGACTCCGGGTCGGTACATAGTACACTGGAGAAATTCTGAGAAATAAACAAAGAAACTTTCTTTCATGTGTAAACTATGACTCTTACAGTAGCACACGAGAGCAAGGAAATAGCTGAAACATATGATTCACTCCAACCAGGCTGACGGCCAGCCGTGCACCATGCAAAAATAAACACAGGACTCCACGGCAGGTTCCCAGAATGTGTTTATATTGGGGGAGACGACAACGGCTTTTGAAATATCACAGCACTTCGGTTGATTTGTAAGAAGCTGGAGCAGGATCTAAATCACTCTCCTGAGGCATGTCGGAGGTAGAAATGCCTACTTGCTGTATATTAGGAGCTTAAGGTGACGCTACTGTACAACACACTGTAAATCTGGGTATTCTGGTGAAAATATATGCTTTTCATTACTATTTAGCTGCAAGGCAAAGCTCACGATTTCCCAGTCCATCTATGTTTGCACCCTCACCTATCGTCATGAACTTTGGGTAGCGATGGAAAAACTGAGATCTTAAATACAAGTGGCCGAAATGAGCTTTCTTCATAGAGTGGCTGGGCTTCTTGAAGATAGGGTGAGGAGCTCGGACTAGAACCGCTGCTCCCTCGCGTCATAAGGGGAAATCTGAGGTGGTTCTGCACATGCGTCGTCTATGATACAGTAAATAGCATATATGTTGTTATAGCAGCAGCAACTGATCTGTACATATTGTGCAGTATGTCTTTGTACCACTAGGCGGTGGTACATCCACGCTGCATCCTAGTAGGGCGATTAGTTGAAGATACAGGCAACATGTGGTAATAAGCTGACAGAAACACACTTGAGAGGCATAACATTCATGTAATCACAATAGTTATTTAAAAAACGATATGGCATTAATATGTAATGATATATTCTGCAGTATGTATTTGATATTAATATTGCAAGAGCTGTTTACATTGTCACAAACACCTGTACAACGTTATGCAATTCAGCCCAATAGCCCAGCAATCTACAGGACAAAGACAGGACATGGTACTTTTCTTTTGTTGAGAGCATGTGAGGCACTAAACCAGGTCAGTGTCACTGTGTGATCTGATCCTCGAGAGAATAATGCTCACCAGAGGAATGTTATAATACAGTAACAGGGGACAGCATACTGTACAGCAGGAGAGGGCTGAGAGATAGTTTTTCAAATGTACAAAAAGGTGTGTTTCTGTCTGTGTGCGTGTGCGTGTGCGACTACAATCCAGGTTTAGTTCAGCCACAGCTACGCCCAGCATTTCTCAGGGGTCTTCGCTTTCTTTTCATTCAGTCCCTCCATTGTTCCTGCTTCCTCCCACCGGGCTGTCCTCCGGTGAAGCCGGTGTCTCACCTCGCTGTGTGCATTGTGTCCACACTAAATGGGATCACTGTGGAGACAGCAGGGTGCCTGTTTCCAGTCCTGCTAGCCCACACCAGTCTGTCCTCCCAGTTTCACCATACAGGTCAGATAAACGCCTGAGGAGGTGGATGCCACTGTATGATGGCAAATATAGCTCAGTCAGTTTGTGTGCTAACTAGTCGTGCAGATAATAGGCTACACCAATGTTTTACAGCACTATAGTGACGACTCAAGGTCTAACCACTTATTTTCTAGCTAGTCATCCATTCTTTCATGATTATTTCTAATTTTATTATATTATTAGCTCTAATATTCAGTAGTTTATTTGTCATTTCGTACATTTGGTCAAACAGAAAATGAACACGGTTTAAATGCCCTGAAGAAAACCTCAGTACACCGATAACAATTCGTTGTTATACGACCCCCCACAGAAAACGGTCTAAACGTACAGCACGAAATTAACTGCATTTAAAATTTTGACACCGACTTGTTAAGTTCATGGGGACAAGTTATTTTTTTTTCATTCCTCTACAAGGTGTCAAGTTGCATCCTCCTCCTCGTTGCTGTGTGATTGGACACACCAACAGCAACTCCGCCCCGACAAAGAGACTTCTGCCTCCGCAGACAAACTCACCTGTGAAATCTGGTCCAGTAACAAACAGTCACTCGCACCATCCGGGTCGAAACCTGACCTCGCAGCGCAACAGAAGACCCACTGAAGAACTGAGAGCGATGTAAGTCCTATGTTATCTTTCTCCTCCGATTTTACTCATCAAATAACAACTTCATGTCACTGAGTTTTCAATTTCACACAGGAAGAAGCAGATACAGTTCACAGTGTTAAGACACCGATAGCTGGAGGCCTTGAAATCAAATCGATCCTCTATATTGTTGTGTACTTTTTAGATAACCTTCTGACAAAAACCAAAATATTGTGTTTTATATTTAGCACTTGTAGTTTGACCATCACCAGTCACGTTGATAGTAGTTGTCCTGAGAGAAGTATAGATTACTTAACGAGCACGGAGCCTGTTTGACATAACTGTTAATCAAGCGCCCACAAAGACGCAAAACAACAACAAAGAGATGCAAAACCACTACAGTGAGATGCAAAACCACTACGGTGAGATGCAAAACCACTACGGTGAGATGCAAAACCACGACAGTGAGATGCAAAACCACTACGGTGAGATGCAAAGCGACTAAAGGCAGATGCAAAAATGCCTACAGAGAGAAACAAAAGAACGCAGCGTTTCGTCCCTTTTCTGAGCACTTTCTGTCCATGTTGGTTCGAAGGATTATGCCGTTTCCAAAGTCAAGAACCCACTTTCAATTTTACCAATCAATCAAATGCATGAACGAAGGTCTGTGATTAAACGTTCATCTTAATCTTCTGCAGTGGACACCATGGCCTCCACCCTCTCTGTGCGCAGCTACTCGGTGCGTCAGCCCTCCTACTCCAGCATGTCTGTCAGGGACAGCGGACGCAACATCCGCTCCAAGCCCCCCGTCTCCGTCGGCATGCTGTCTCTGTCCCGCTCCGTCTCAATGGGCAACGGTCTCAACATGCTGGGCACCAGCCTCTCCTTCAACGGCCTCGGTGGCGCCGCCAGCGACAAGGAGACTATGCAGGGCCTGAACGACCGGCTGTCCAACTACCTGGATACGGTGCGCTCGCTGGAGCGGTCCAACGCTGAACTGGAGGTGAAGATCAAGCAGCTCATGCTCGAGAAGGTTCCAAGGGGGCACGACATCGAGGGGATGATGTCCCAGGCACATGCCATCGGGGAGGAGGTCAGTGTTTGTCGATCAAATTCAAGAGCTCACTTAACAGAGGACGTTCTTCAGGGAGCAACTGACTGCACCCCAGTGAGCTTGATGTTTACTTGTTGATCGTTGATGGGCTTGATTGTATTTGCCTTTTTACCTGCACACCTGAAATCATATTGGAATACTCATACACTACTTTCCAGCACGATGAAGAAGTCAAATGCAGGATATATGTTTCGGGTTGTTTGATTAAGCAGAAATGTTTACGCTGACATTATGAAAAGCACATATCTCCAGTCCTTGACGCCGGATCTTCATTAACTTCCCACCATGTATCCCCGCTCAGGTGAGAAAGAGGACGCTGGAGAACGCCCGCATCATGCTGGAGATTGATAATGCCAAGCTGGCGGCCGACGACTTCAGGCTCAAGTGAGTGTCACACAGTGGGTCCTTTCTTTTACTTGCCTGCGAGTGTTCACACGCGAGCGCCAAGACTGCAAAGCAATGTGAATAAATGACCTTTATGTCAGGCTGTGAAATAAGAGCGCCATTCCCACGGTGCCCAGGCAGCCGCAGGAGATGAAGATGGCCATCGGCGAGCGCAGGATGTGATAGATTGTGCGGGTCAGAGAGACATCTTCAGTTACAGAAGTCCAGAGTTGGCAAAGTGAAGCTGAATGAAAGCCGGTGGAGTCACCCACCCACTGCTGGTGTTTTTCACATTGTGTTGATGGTATGTTCTGTGGCCTGGTGTGAAGGGGCGATACATCAAGCTGCAGTTATTTATGGTGTTGGCAGCAAAGTGCACCTCACATGCAGCTCTTTGCATGGGTTTGGATGGTACTTTTCACACGTGTGCATCCACTCTGGAAAAATTCAGGAGTGGTTTCATGTGTCTGCTGTTTGCACAACCTGTTGCATTATCCCCAGATTGTGCCTCTCATTCTTATGCCTTATCAACGGTAGAGAGTTATGAAGGACAATTTCAAGGTACTTGTACTTTCCTCGAGTATTTCCATTGTATGCTACCTTCTACATCTATCCCACTCCATTACAGGGACAATATAGCAGTTTTACCCCACGATATTAATACGCAGCTGTTACATTGCAGATTAACATTTTACAAACAAACAGAAGCTAAATTAAAGATTATACATGCAGCATGTATGGAAGTTGTGTAAAGTAGCTGATAATACTTCACACTATTACTTCTAATTAAGTATTTTTACAGTGCGGTAATAATAGTTAAGTAAACAAAAGGAGAACTTTAAGCGATCTGATTAAATGATGATGATTCACAACTTTGAAAAAGGGTTAAAAATCGTATAAATGTTACGTAGATAAAGGGATTTATTTATACTGTAACCAAAATGTAATAAAAGCACATTAGCGGCACAAACTGTGACGAGTGTTGCTAGTTACTGAATGTCTGCTGATGACCTGCTTTCCTCCGCTGTGTTTTTCCTGCAGATGGGAAGCAGAGGCCACCTTGGGCCAGTCGGTGGAGAGGGACTGTCAAGCTCTGAAGAGAGCAAAGTCTGACCACGACCAACTCATCACCACTCTGCGAGGAGACCTGGACAGCCTGAAGGAGGAGCTCTACTTCCTGAAGAAGAATCACGACGAGGTGAGATCCTCGCCGAGCTGAAGGCCACGTCAAGACATGACCAATGAGTTTTTCTCCTCAAGATAATCACTTTACACGTTGTCAAGTGCAGTCTTGCTTCCATGTAGGATGTCTTTGAAGCACGGCAGGTTTACTGAGCAGCATGAAAACCAGTTTCCTGCATCTCGATAGGACGAATATCATCCAAAGAAGTTGTAATACGTTCTGTCAGCGACACAATAGCAGAAGATTTCACAGTATTCAGAAGCTGAAAGGTGATCATTTTAAGTCTGCGGACACACCTCTTTTCTTTGTAGCCATGGTGCTACAAGATAGCAAGACAACACCTGTGTAAACAACAGACAGGAGCATTTGAGCCCATCCAGCCATGGGGATTATGTGTGTTTAGACTCTAAGGCGTGGTATCCGGGATGTGGACTGTAAACCTGACCAGACAATATTTATCTTGCACATGCAGAGGTCATAAAAAAAAAAATGTAAGAAACAAAGGAGTTCAAATTGACTGCAGCACAGCTCAAACTGGTTGTAAATAAATAATTGCTATAAAAAAGAAACAGCAATACTGTCCAATATACTTATTACTTTCACTACTTTGCTTCAACCCCTCAAGTTACGAGTTATTTTGCATACTTTCACTGTTAAAAGTTTGTAAAACATGACGCAATATTTTCTTATATTGTAATTTTCATAATTTTAGTGGAGCAAACTCCTATTCCTTCAAGTTACGGAAATTACATTCCAGACTTTTTTTTTTTAAACAACTTAAATTAAATGAAGTAGAAAAAATATCCTAACCATCTTTTCAGTGTGCAGGATGATACTTTCAGTACATTTTGCTGATAGTACTTCAGTACTGCATTCAAAATCCTACATAAGTACTTTTAGTGCTAGTGTGGTAATACTACCGCTTCAACTAAAAGTAAAGGTTCTGAATAGTTCTTCTGCCACTGGATAGATAAGACGGCGCCAAAATCAGATGGGTCGCTTCAGGGTTGCCCGGAGAGTGGAAACGTAGACGTTGCAGCATTAAACACCGCTTTTACCTTTTCCCTCTTTAAATGATCAAAGGAGACGAGTCTAATGAAGTCTCGTCTGGCTACCGAGCAAGTGACCGTCGAGGTGGATGCGGCTCAAGGTCCGGATCTGGGAGCCATCATGGCTGAGCTCAGGGTCCAGTATGAGGGCATCGCTCGCAAGAACAAGGAGGACGCCGAGACCTGGTACCTCAAGAAGGTCCGTCACTGCACTAATCGATTATTACTTGCCTTTTCTTCGTGGATTTATAGACTACATGCTCAACATTATTACGTTGATGTCTCCAGTTGGAAGCAGTGCAGTCGGAGGTCAAAGAAAACAACGAGGCCTTGCGTTGCAGCCAAGGCGAGCTCAGTGAGAGACGACGTTTCCTGCAGGCTCTGGAGGTCGAACTCGACAGTCTTTGGAAGCAGGTACAGCACTTCATTCAAAGACAGCAACAGAACTCCGTACGTTATCACACATTTCTCCAGGAATAACACTTTAACTTCTCAGTAAATAGTCTTTTTCTTGCAGAAATGAATCTAGAGTCATAGTAACTACCATTCCTCTACTTCTTTGGAGCTCAGCCCCGTCCTGACCCCTTCTCTTCTGAACACGTTATCTGTAGACAACAGCTGCTTTCTTCTCGTCAACAAAGAGCCTTTAGCGGCACAATGCACACAGCAATTTCATTGTGCTCCAATAATCAATCAGCGTGACAAGACGAAGAGCCAAACAAGCCAATGCTTTGTCCGTGTCTCCGCTTCATGTAAGCACAGGTTAAGCGAGCATATAGAGCTGTGCAGCGGAGGTAAATATAGCTCGTGGATGTTTGCCTAACAGATAGCACGCAGTATTGAATGCAGAGATATTACGGCGCTGACAGTCTCAAGTATCTCTGGTTGAGTGGTGGTGGGGGGGGGGGGCGCGCGAGTGGATGAGCTCAACAGGTAAACATACATAGAAATAATGGATGGTAAGAATGTACACTGTCTGACAGCGGTGACACATCTATCAACCTAATAGAGGAATATTATGTATAATACATCATGCTTTGTGTGAGCCGTCTGAGTTTAAAAAGGTGCCCTGTGGAGTTTTCTCATAAATGTATTTATTCAGTGTTGGCCACCAAATCGCATCTGTGTGTATCCGTGGATTTCTTCCACATAAAACATTTGCAATGCCAATTTCTTTCTGTTTACATGTTTATTAGTGTGAAGTCGTCCTAATCACGGCCTTTGTTGGGGCATTGCAGCATATCTTGGCGTGTTACAAGACAAACAAAACAGGAGAAAAACATCTCCATAGGCCTCCTATTACCCGTGGGGGCTAAAACTCCACAAGGAACCTTTAACCGTTTATCAGTGTTTACCTTTTATTGTCACATCTTGACTACACTACCAGTTAAAGCCGCACTTTAAAATACGTTTATAATAATGCATCAGTTCCCCTCAGCTCTTTGGAGTGCTTTAGCAACCTTACCGTTTTGGTGCCGCGCTGTCATCTGCGTCAATTCCAGCTGCAGCAGATTTCAGGAAAAATGACCCGATAAACCCGCTGAATGCTTCCTGTAAAACAGCAGCAGACAGTGAGCGACAATGTGGCGAACTTTAAAAACATTAAATAAGTATTTTTCTCAGGAGTTGGTGCAGACCAAAACAGAGCTTAAAGAGAGTGCAGGTAAATTAATTTGGTTTCAAAATGTATTTTCCAGCAAAAGAAAAACCAGCAGATTTAACATTTAATGCTTTTGGTGAAAATTGTTTTTGCATAAATGTTGTGGATGTGAAACTGCTCCAGGTTGCACCTTTTAATACATATGAGGGGCTGACGGGTGACATTTCAGAACAAACGAAATGTCTTCTTCACGTCACATTGTTCTGTAATGTACGAGACTGTACAGTACGTATGTTATTAACGGCCACTGATCATTACCCGTTGGCTCCGCTGACAGGTCGGTGTGTTGGAGGGAAACCTGGGAGAAACGGGGCACAAGTACTCTGTGGAGATGGACCGTCTTCAGGCCACACTGACCCATCTGGAGGACGAGCTGTCTCAGCTACGTTTGGACATGCAACGCAACAAGACCGAGTACGAGCAGCTGCTGCGCATCAAACAGAACCTGGAGATGGAGATCGCCACCTACAGGAGGCTGCTGGAGGGAGAGGAAACGTAAGTGAGGGCCGACATTCCACCATCAACACTCAAAGCTACATCGTTTTATAACAACATATTTTTAAGCAAGAGCATTTGTACATTTTTTTCTTTGAGTAGTGCCAATATCACAATAAAGAAAATGGCTTTACGTATTCACGAATATTGCTTTCACACAGGAGCACATGTAGTTATCCTGAATATGAACGTATTGTACACACCAAATGAAATAGTTTGACATTTTGGGATTTACAGTACACTTTCTTGGAGAGTTGGATTAGAAAATCTATACCACCGACCACATCGAGGGTGGTATCCATCTTCTCTTCACACTCAACAAGAGGAGTAAACATAAGTCCCATAACAAGGAACTATTTCTTTAAAGTGTCCTACTTGCATCGGATGTTGAGTGAGCATGGTGTCAGCCTGCTCTCTTGGATGACATTGTCATATTATTTTATCCCACAGGGTAAAAGAAACACCTCCACCTCCTAAAAGTAAGTTCAGACTATCTTTATCTTTCCTATGTATTTCAGACTCTCCCTTTAGCCATTTAGACAGTCGATCTCTTTCCTTTTTCATCCCCTTTGTATATTTCTGGCATAAAGTTGGTACACACCAGCATGCAGGTTGCCGACATTAGTTACATTTGAAGGTTACCAATTTCACCCCCTCCCCTCCGGGAAAAAAATGAAGTATTTCTGATACTGAAGTTTCGGTTCAGCCTCATAACCTCAGTATGGATAACTAATACTTTGCTAGTAAGAGGTTTTATTGTTGTTAGAGGACTGTGAATGTTATTTTTCAGTGCTGTTCCAGCAGACAAGAAAGATTAAGTTGTTTTGTTTGATATTCTGTGTCACAGAAGAACCCGATATAAGGACAAGGAAGATAGTAAAAGTCGTCACCCAGACCATGATCAACGGCAAGGTGGTGGATGAGTCCAGTGAGGTGGAGCAGATCGAGGAGCGCAGGAAATGAGCCAAAGTGTGCGAAGAGAAGGAGATTCTCTTAAACCCAAAGCCTGCTGACTGAGGTTCAACATCAACCTTATTTGATCCAAAAATAAATAAATTAAAAAAAACAACTTACTACTTGGGGAGGTTTTTTCCAGAGCTTTTGACCACATGCTATGGTCTTCCCCAGCAGATTGATTGCTCAGTTATCGGCAAAATCTGAAACGTCCACTAAAAACTGCCTATTTTTTGCTCAAACTGCTGTTTTCAAATTTAAGAATGTACTTTCACACTCATTTGAATTTAAAGAAATCGTTCACCTTTTTTGGGGGAAATGGGCTCATTTTCTTTCTTGCAGGGAGGACGACGAGGAGACCAATTCCACGTGTCTGTATGTTGGATATGAAGAGCTTGTAGTCGAGGACTAGGACACAGGCAGCGTGGCTCTGTTCAACACAACCAGCATCTCTAAAAATGTCACAAAATAACATGTTATATCTGCTTTGTTTAATTCATACAAAAAGAGTGTAAAAAAAGTATTTATGCTAAGCTAACCAGCTGTAGCTTCATATTTAATGCACAGACATGAATCTTTTCATCAAGCTCTTGTCCTTTAATACTGACTGAAGCTTCTAGAAAATGTACTGATCCTGCGACAGTATATCTACTACATGTGCATGATAGTTTCACTGTGAAATAGTAATGGCCGTCTTGTGCTGTAGTTTTATTCTAGAAATTAACAAATCAACCAAAGCAGCTGTACAGTGTCAATAAAACAGTGTTTCAAAATAAGAGTCTCTGTTGATTTTTAAGAGAGTTTCGCACAAACAGAAACTTTGACTGATACTCGAGGAGCATAATAGGACTTAGCAACAAAGACACACATGATTCTCCACCAAGAGGGCAGAAAGTACAAAAACCTTCACACAACAGTTTCAGGTTACAGGCTTTTGTGTATTCAAGTGTTGTGTTTCAGTGAGTTTCTAACACACATATACAAACAGCATAAAGTCACCAAAAGATGACAAAGTGAAATATGACGACCACAAAAAGGGACATAAAGTCTTACAGTACTGTGATTAAAGACCATTGTGTCATCTTTCTGGGTCGCTGTGATAAAAAGATCACAGACAATAAACCCACAGTTCAACAACAAAAGTTAAAAATGGGAAGAAAAAAGATGTTTCGGAAAACCAACTTTAAGGATTCTGGTGATTTTTGAGGTGAAACTTTTGAAACCAAGTTGTATTTCATAAAATTTGATCGTGACAAAACACTGAATTGCTGTCATTTGGGGATTTCAACTATTTTGAGTTTTAAAAGCAGATAATCGCTGAAGTGTTTTGAAGAACAGATGTTTGTGTGGTAAACAGCATGTGCATGTGTTTATTATGTGTGAGCGTTTCTATACGTTTGGATATCAACGTTGTTGTAATTGGAGTCCCTGCACTGCTGCCATCAAAGACTGAATGGACTAATTATGAAGTGAATAAAGATAGAACTGAAGTTCTGCTTATTGGTCTTAACTTTTAAATCTCATCATCCCCATCTTGGACCACTAACAGCTAACTTAATAAAGGATACACAATTTTGAAACACGAATAAATATGGAAGTTTGCTGCACTACAATTATGAAAAATAAAAAAATACTTTTAAAAACAAAACAAAAAAGGTTGGAACTTGCCTTTAAAAAAACTAAAATAAAAACGCACATTTGACAGATCGTTCATGTTTTGAATGTAAAATCTTAGCATGCAAAATAACTTCATGAGTCAAAAACACGCAGTAAAGTATAAAGTAAAAATATGTCCCTCTGAAATGTAGTGGAGCAGACGGATAAAGGAGCAGATAGATTTAATACTCAAGTAAAGTACCTCAATATTATACTTAGATATAGTACTTGAGTACTCAGTTACTTTCCACCAGTTCACTGACACAGCTACAGGGATTTTAAGTGGACTATTGTCCGCGTTGTCTTTTGGTCGGGCAGAAAGAAAAGTGAGAGACATGATTTCTGTTAAACTGACCCTTCACTAAGCTACGCTGACCAACGGTCGCTATATACACATGAACAACAGTGGCAGCTTTAACAGTCCCAATGGGGGGTCATTTTATATACAATGGGTCCATCATTTCACACAGAGGTCGACAGCAACAGCAGTAAACGGACATCGTCTGAGGTTTAACAGTTGCAGATTTTTTTCCCCCCTCAATCCTAGAATTTAAAAAAGGACAGGTTGACAAATGTTCACGCCTTAAATCAATCGTCACATTTATATGAACATTGAAACAGGTTTTGCTGGCTGTAATTATACCTCCTGTTCATATTGGATATTAAAAAGATCCTCTCATCTTGTCTACTGAGATTTATTATGCACTTCTTCACCTCAAATGTCCATATCTATATCGGTGGCTGAGTTAATTAGGCTCATTCACCTGATTAAAGCCCTTTGTAAGGACGACAGAAACGTAATTTAATTTTAATCGTATAGTTTGTTGAACAATTCAAACCGCATAAAACAGTTCATTTTATGGATTGTAGCTTTTATCGAGTATTTTATTCATGGGTATTTATCTTCCATCTTTTTATGGGAGAATACATTAAACCTTGACCCTGCATTGTTTTTGGTCTGTATTTCTGACCCTTTTTTAACTAATACAACCAAATGTTCAAATATACACCACCTGGGTTGAAGGAGGATCATGTTTTTAGTGTTTTAGCTCAAGATGCCTGTTGTAATTTGGTGTTTCATGTTAGTTTTATATTTTGTATTTTATTTTTTCCATCTCTTCTCTGAAAATCGTAGAATTCCAATCTTAAAAAGGTATTGTGAAGAGAAAACTCAGCTTACATCAGTGCTCATTTACTGCAGTTTCTTGAAAATGTGTGAAAATAAAAATGTCTGTCACTCCAGTGTGAAAAGTTTAACTACGACGCTGAAAAAAATAAACAAACACGCATTCCCAGAGTCGGATGTCACTGATAACGTCAAAGCCTGAATCTGACGCCTCGTCATCCGTGTTGTTGGACGTGAGATATTAACATTGTAACCTCAGCTGCCGTTCTGTCATGTCAGCGTTTCACCACTTGAGGGTGCAAGAAGACCAAGCAGACCAACTTATCTTATCACTTGACTACATGAAGAAATGAGACGGCAGCTCTTCAAGTTCTCCCTGTGGTCTGTTCTTCCGTTTTTGTCCAATTAGAAATTGTTTGCCGACAGATGACCTTTGCCCTGTTGCTCCAGCCTTCACCTCCTGGGAGGACATCAGGCTAATATACAGTGGTGCTCACGATTCTATCACAATGGTCTCCTAACTGGCCTTCCCCAAAGGCACCATAAAGCAGCTCGTTCAGAATGCTGCTGCTAGTTTGATTAGATATAAGACTGCCACCTATCCGACCAAAATACAAAAGAAGTAGAGCATGATAAGTTGAAAGTTTGACCGACAATCACACCAAAGGGCAGCAAAGCTGGTTTGAGGCCATGGTTGTATAGAGAGAGCTGGACACAGCGATGGAGAAGGGGCCCTGTTCATTCCCATGAAAGTTGCTCAGTGGCACATGAAGCAAAAAAATATATATTTGACTTTCGAGTATAAAATTACCCGGACCATAGCGCAAGTGCAGAGACATCTACTTTCACGCTGCCTCCCGGCCCTCAGTCCAGCCTTGTTCTCATAAGGGAGGGGAAAAACGGGATGAGTGCACTTTACAGCTTTTAGCTCACAATGGTTTGAATAGGGCTATTCAAGTGCTCGTACTGGGAAGTTTATTTACCACAACAAAAAATGATCCACTGATTTAAAACTGTCTCTTTACTAGGAGACTTTTTCAGTCCTTATAACCAGTACAGAGTATGGATCTGATCCCAGTGTAATTAATAAGCCGTATACCTCACTGTGTGGAAGTGACATCATTCTGTGTAAGGCAACATCAGGCTCCAGTTATTGCTTTCCTAACTTTTTAAAACAAAATGTAACAGTAAATAAATACCAATTTATTTAATAGATATTTACTTAGAATATAAATTCATACACCAACAAATTTGTGTCAAAAAAATTAAAATTTTAGAGTAAACCTTTTCAATGCAGCAACAAATTGGTCAAAACTTACAGTAATTAAAATCCCACGATGTAATGTATACATGTAGAAATGAAATGATCAGCCCAATTCAGCTGTTTGAGTCAGTATCTAACGTTACATGATATCAATATAAATGATCCCAATTGCATCACATGACAGACCCAGAAGTTGTGATTCCACCCTTTAGCCACTACTTAAAATATGCTTCAAATCCGAAGTAGATCAAAAATAATAAGTACAATTCATAAAAACAAGATCTGCATAAAACAATTAACCCTTGCTCTGTGTCACCTTTTTCCCCACAACTATACAGAGTACTGCTTCCATGTCGTGCTACACATGCATGATTATTAACAAACATTGGCAGCAAAAAAAGACTTGTTTTTTTCACACGGACTCTGATCATTTCGGTTTTGCCCGTCTGCACAACAATACATGACTTACATTTAGTTGGAGGCCACATAGATGCTGCCTGTCCACATGTAGCGCCGAACGGCACCGCCCAGCAATTAGGCCACGTGCATCGTTGAATCGAGGGGACACTCTTGTTGCTGTTGCCGAATAGCGGAAGTCAACACCTTGGTCCAACTGATAAACGTAACGTTGCGGTACGTTGTCACCCTTAAACAAGCTACGGATAACAACGTCAATGAACCTTGAAGCTGCAGGATACGGGGACCAAACAATTGGCCGCTCACCGCGCTGCAGTGATGCCAAAGATAACATGCAAACATAATATTAACTACGAGCACCGCTGCCACCTAATAGGGCAGCTATAAAAGTGTCACCTGTTCAATTCTGATGTTTTTCTTGGAATGTAATCATTAAAAAGCCCCAGGAAACGTAATGCTGTACAGTATATGACCTTTAAAAAGGACAACAACGGTCATTTTTCTTTGTACCTCACCTGCGAAAAACCTAGAATAAAACAAAACGTCTCAAAGCGCATGCGTTGAGGAAGTGTGTCATCCGCAATAAACGCTCTTTGGCTGATCAGCCCCTGATGGACACTTCACCTGTAAAAACACCTAACTTACACCACTAAAATAAATCGTCGGCGATTATTATGTAAGTGTATAAAATACCTGATTACTTACGTTTTTATTATTTGTTAAATTTGTGCTGTTGGAAGTTTTAGTTCCATCAAAACCTGTAATGAGTTGAAGGACGTAGAACACGCTAACTAGCTAACTGCTAAATAAGTTACTCTGCTAGCTTAACTGAACGTCACTTGGAAGAGATCGCTAAGCTAACTTTAGCTAAACTAAGCTAACTTTGTCAGATTTATCATCTGATAGAAGCACTAATGTTAGGAATTTACCTGTTAATGATCTGTTTAATATTTTTCGTTTAGACAGTGATGATTATGCAATTAATGTTTCCTGAAAATATTATTTTTCATTGAATTGCAGTTTTTATGATTATATTTTATGATGTTTAACGTTACAGGTCTGAAAACGACATCAGTTCTCGAATGCAGACTTTCCCTCCAGTCAGATTTAAAGCTCTCGACTATGTTTTTGAGGTGAGTTTAGTGTTTTCTTTTTATATTTACCTCAGAATAATATCATTTAACCTCAAAGCTATGTTGCCCTGCTCTTCCTCCTCTGTCCTTTTATTTCAGACCACCACCAGTCTGAAAGTAATGATGAACTTACTGGCGCTGCCAGTACCGTACCTCACTGGTACCAGTGACCTGTACCCGCACAGGGGCAAGCTGCCTGACGTCACCTACAGGACACCATGGATCAGAGGTAGAGACACGGGATAACCAAGGTCACAATACCACTAGGTTGACTGGTTTCATGTGTTTTAAAGAGGGTTTTTATATTAAATGTAGTCCAAGACAGTGTAGCCCAGTCCATTTCCCAAATAAAGAGTATTCTGATCTTGTCTAATGTTCCAGTATCAGAGTAGACAGGAAGCTAACAGAGTCCAGTAAAGAGCTACTGTAAGGCTGAAATGTTTTCCATGCTTAACCAAATTTATTCTGGTCACATAAATACTTACAGGTGTCGAAGTACCCTAAATGAGACAACCACAAACTTCTTTTTAACTTGTTGTAGGAAAGGTGATCTCAACCTGCAAACTCTTCGTCAGTGGTTCTGTGCTCGATGACCTGGGAGAACAAAGCCAAGCAGATATTTCACCAGAAAGGTTAAAAACCCGTCTCACTGTGCATCATTTTACTCTCATTGTGTTTTATTGTTTGAGGCGTGATTTTAGATATTTGTATTCCAGATTTCAAGTGTCTCTGAGTGAGGTGAAAGGGGATGTGGAGGTGGTACCCAGCTCTAATCCTGGCTCACTGCCGGATCTAGACCAAGATGAGTATGTCTGCCTGTTAAGAGAGACGTGGATCAATAATCCGTGTCTGGAATCATTCTTAAAGTGTTCAACTGACCAGATGAAACATGGAAATGAAAACAAAGGTAAGTCAATGTTCCATTTTAAGAATATCTGTGACATTAATTGTCTTTCTCACCAAAAAATATGTTTCCATCTGTTCAAAGATCTCCTCCTGCCTGAAGAGCTGATGGTTGTTGATTACCTGCCACACTTCAAGAGACATTTACCCTCGCTGAAAGCTAAACTGTCCAGGCTGAGGACGCTTCCTGTGGCCGACCCTCTGCTGAGCTCAACGGGAGATACCATCTCTGAGGACGCCATTTTCAGGTGTCTATGTTTATCCTTCAATAGTTATGTGATCAAAGTGGTTGCACATTCCTCGTACAATCCTGCAAAGTACAATATTTCCCTCTGAAAAGTAGTCGAGCAGAGAATGGAAATAGTAAAGTAAAGTACAAGTACCTCAAAACAGTACTTGAGATAATGTACTTAGTTACTTTCCCCCACTGCTTTTTAGGCACTGTGCGTCTTTTGAAAAACCTCCTGATGTGCACACCAAGGACTTTCAGACGTGTGCAAACATTCACGAGGAGTTTGGTAAAGAGTCACTGATGAAAGAAGAGGTAACTAAAAAGAAAAGTGCCGAATGATTTGTTTTCGTATGTTTTAAAGTTACTTTAAAGATTGTTTCTTTTTGTTCTGTGAAGTCTCTGTTGCTGCCTGTCGTAGTGGACACGCTGAATCTGAGCCAAGAGAGCTGCACCACCTTTTCAAGCGTTTGTGATCGAATGATTGTTGGTCCTGAACAGCTGGATGAGCAACTTCCAGTCCTGGATGTGCTTTATAAAGGTAATTAACGACATATAAGTTAATTAGGAAATATTAAACATGCACAGAAAAGTAAACTCATATACTGGAGTCCCATTTCTCTCAGCGTTCCTTTCTGATGGATCAGCATCGGTTGATATTTCTCAGTATGAAGTACCAGAGGAGCCCGACGAGGAACGCATCATAAAGGGAGGCTTGATGGAGCCGGCAGGTAAAAGTTAGAGAGAAAACACAGAAAGTAACTTGTTAGTTCATCGTGTTTGGACATAAGTAGTTTCTACAGTGGCTGGTTTACTAGAATGTAGTATTCAAATCATTTATTTAGTAAAAGTAGCAAAACCATACACAGGTCAGTAATAGTCCTGTGTATACCCTGTAGTATATAAAGTATCTCAAATTGACTCCACGTTGACCAAGTACAACATTAAAATGATCTCACATGTATTATTTAGTGTTAAAAACAGAATTATATAATATTCTGTAATAATTGTATGATTCACAGTGTTATGAGAACTCCTTTTTGCTAATAATCCTTCTGTACTTTTGTACTTTTACTCAAATAACATTTTTAATTCAGGACTTTTACTTGCAATGCAGTATTTTAACACCATTTCTATTTGTAAAATACTCTAAAATATAAATATTCAGGTAAAGTATCTCAAAATTGTACAAACCAACCCACTACAACTGATTCCTTTTACAAGAAAAAAATTCAATATTTTGAATAGAATATAACAATAAAATGTATAAAACCAGGTGTAATATGAGTGTTTTAAATTCCAGTGTTAATATAAATCTTTGGTTGCAGTTGGGACGAGGGTCGTGCAGAAGGTAGCGGTGCGGTAATGAGCAGAAACTAACTTCCTCTTCCTCTCAGGACGCGTGACGCTTCCGACTGAAATGGAGCTGGACGTGACTCTGACTCCGAGTCCCGAGACGAGTCGAACCCAAATCTGCCCGTCAACACGTGAACTTCAGAAGGAGGAGTCGTCGGTGATCTGCGGAGGGTGAGTGATGAAACCACGCGGCCAAACTGCTCGTACATCCTGATCAGGTTCAGTTTATTCTCACTGGGCGTGCAGATGAAGTGTTAAACATCAACTGAACTGGCTCTCATAGACGGCCTTTAATTCTCCTGAACACATTCAGAGAATAGAACCATATATGTTCCAGCATGAGCTTTATTAAATCCCTGTGTGGTATAATATAACGTTATGTTAACGTCATGTAGGAAAGCTCGTGTAACAATGATCGTCATGTAGATCTTTGGTGTCAGCGAGAGCTCAGGAAGAGATGGAGACGGCCCTTTGGAAGGCGGAGAAGCATCCGACCTTCGTGGTGGGCTTTCTATTGGCAGGTGAATGTTTTAGTTTTCACAGATCTGTAGTTAAAGTAGCGTTTCATTTTTAAAAGTTGAGTGTAAAACTTCTTTGTTGTAAGGGTCCGTGTGTTACCTGAATCTCTAATCTTGGCAGTTTAAGAGACCTACACTACAAATACATCTACAAAGGATGTTATTAATAATCTACTCGCTGTATTTTCTCACAGAGCCTCAAATATATGAACCAGCGGTCGACTTCCAGCCGCTGTCTGAAGCCTGGAAAGTCACAAAGTCAGAGAATCTGAGCTTTGTCGTCGTTGGTGACAAACTGCAGTCAGAGATGGAGGCCGGAGCTCCGCAGGTGTGTTTGTGCAGCGATGGAGACTTCACAGAGAGCATGAGGCCGGAGTCTCCCTCCGCCACACAGGAAAAGATGGAGGACTTCAAAAAACTGTCCCCTGAGCACGAGGAGAGTGAGTAGTTCTGTTCTTTATTCTTCAGTCCACGCTCGGTCTGGACTCAGCAGCTAGTTGATTGTTTTAGACGACTAAAGTTTGAGATTGTTGCAGCAGATTTCTCACCCGTCCTCTCATCTCCTCTGGTCTCAGTCACATCTGTCGGGATGAATCCCACAAACAGAACTCCGTCACCTCAACTGAAGAAATGTCAAACTGCTGCTGACGACGCGCGTCTTCAGAAAGAATCTGTTGCCGCTACGTCTCAGAACGCCTTCCCGATGCACGCTGTCCACACAAACAACAAGGAAGTAAAACATGCACCCGTAACATTTTCTAAATTCTCCGCTAAAGCCGACACCAAAGATGAGGTTTCAAACGAGAGGTTTTTAGACGGTTCGGCCATGTTTCCCCGTAAGAGCGACATCAGCGCACGCAGAGGCGACTGTAAGGCCGAGCAGAGCGCCGTGTCCGCCGCAGACCGTCGCAGGTGTGTGCCGGTTACGAGACGTCCACCGGAGAAGGACCTCGACCCTCTGGCCACCTTCATGACACTGAGATCTCAGCAGACGGCTGCGGTTACTGAAGCTCCTCAGAGCTCAACTCCAGGTACTCTGTGATGCTAAATGACTGAATAGATGATGCGTTTATTAAGTGTCCCTCTTATAAAGACTCCAGAGGATTTTCATCACCTCCAGTCCTACTTTTATACACATATTTCATCTGATCACTTTTATTTTTGATAATAATGCATGCCTCTCCAAAAAATATGAATTATAGGTTAGTGTAAGGTAGAGAGCCGAGTTTAATATTTTAAAATAATCAAAATTTCCATCAATATATGCTTTTTTTTTGTCTTTTTCTTTTCGGTAAAATATAAATATGCACTAGTCGTACCTTTATTAAAGTCACTCGATGTAGGATTTAATTTACTTTTAAACTTTGGCTCCATCTGGTGGTCAAATCCAGAGTGTTCATGAAACTCCCAACAAGTATCTGCATTTCATTATTTATGTATTTATCTTTCTATTTTTATTGCTGCACAAAATAATTAACAACACACGGAAGTTGAAATTAATCAAACTTTTTTGACAATTGATTATTTGTATTTAATTTCATAAAATCTCCAGTTCTATATTTTCACTTTTCTAATTTACTATAAAACTGAATATATTTTGGTTTTGGACTGTTGGTTGAACAAATGACATTTTAAGACGTCACTGTGGGCTCTTTGCTGACACATTATTTATTTATTTATTTATTTGTAGTCCAAATAATTCATAGAAAAGGGAGGAAGTAATCTGTGGATTATTCAGTTATGTAAATAGGCTGTAGTTTTAGCACTAAACTACTACTGTCAACCTTTACATGGCTTTCTTTATCCAAAATTTAAACATTTTGGTGTTCAAGTTCATGATACCTAACTTTGATATTTACCTTACAGAACTCGATCTCAGTGTAGTGACACTAGTGTCTCTTCACACACTGTTACATCATCTCATCCTTTTCATCAGCACCAAACGTGGACCAACAAGAACCATCTGAGCACCATCAGCCTCCTCCAGAGCAGAGGCCAACATATATGAGTGGCGCTGTGTCAGCAAATGCTACCAGAGAGCAGAACGCAGCGGGTCAGGTGACGGGTAAAACGAGTCATCCTGTCCGTCCGTCCGTCCCTCCGAACAGACGGGACAGCAGAGCGGTACAAGTCCAAGCTACCGGTACGATACCCAATGATATACCAAAACACGTGTCTCAACTTGTCCTCGTGGGAGGAAAGCGTGGATGAGATGGTTCAGAAAGTGTTTGTGACTCTGGCTCCCTCACAGAGAGCCAGCAGCGTGCCCACTGTGAGCTGCTGGCCTTCGCTCAGCCTTGTTTGAGCTCTGCCAGACAGCTGGGCCTCAACTTTCCTGTACGAGGAGACTTCAGCTGCCTGGCCCCGGACCAAACACACTTCCTCCTCAAACAACAGGAGAGAGCGCTCTGCGGGGCACATGCACCGAGCCCAGAGCTGGTCAGAGGTACAAAACACAGTTTTTACAACCTTGTCTTTTGGCTTGTAACTGTTCGTTGAGATATGAATTCAGTAAATCTGTGTGAGAAAAGGTGTTAAATCCCTCTGCCGGCCTGGTGTGTACAGATCAGGAAGTGCTTTTCAACCAGGCGGCTCTGATTCATGTGCTGGTGACATTTAAGGAGCTGCTGCTGAAGTGTGACCTCGGCACTGCATTGGGTCAGTATATATATTTCTGTAGATAAGATTTGAATATGCTTCTTAATACAGCACACGTCTTTTTTTCAGTTTCACTTATAAAACTCAAACTAAGAAGCTGAAGGAAGATACATGTTTTAGGGAGTTTAAGTATAGTTTTGAGGATTTTCACGTTCGTGATTCATCGATCTGCATTGAAAGAAGTTGTCTCCTTATGCACTAAAGAGTACCTGACCAAGGCAGCTGAGGCGTGTGCAGAGCAGAGTCTGGAGCAGCTGGTGAAGAGGCTGCAGATCATCCTCTACCTCAGTCACAAGAAGCAGGAGTCAAACCTCAAACTGCTGGAGCTGCAGAAGCTGCTGGCATCATGGCTGCACGGCAGAACGGCACAGAACAGCACGGAGAAAGTCAGTTTCACCAGCGGCAATCAGGTTTCAGTGGTTATTTGTGAGAAGAAAAACAACAACCTGCTGTGATCCTGACTCACTTGTCTTTCTGTAGGTTCTTGTCATAATATCGGTTGACTCTGATGACATCAGATCTTTAATCATCAGCAGCTTGAGCCACGTGGCTGGTGAGCAATCCATTAATCTCTTTCACTTATCAGCCACAACACCACCACTTCTCATAGAAACTAAATGTGCGTCATACTGTTAAGTATGTTTTTTTGCGTGTCGTCTCAGGTGCTGCTGTCACAGCAGTTTGTCCCGAAGGGAACAAGAAGAAACTTAATGGTGCCAGTGTGGTCAGCAGGTGAAAATGATCCGTTTCTTCTGTGTTCATTGCATCATTCACGCACATATTTCAACGCAAACTTCATAAATCACATCCAGAATCTGTGGTGGGTTTTAAAATCCTAGCACGAATAAAATATACACAGCAAATGCTTGTTTAAAGTGCTCTTTAGTTTGAGTTATACGAACATCAACTCAAAAGTAATTCCTCGTACTACTCCATACTGTATGAGTAAGAAGAGTGCGTCGGTGTAACGGAGTACGTGGTAATGGTTTTGGCGTGTTAAGGAAATATGTCAAGCTGCTATTGTACGTCGAGCACAGTGTTGTTTCCTCACTCCCATCCTGTTCCAGCAGCATGTGCGACAGTGTGTGCGTGGTGGTGTGTGAGCAGCACGTCGGGCCAGACTTCCCCTGGAGCTGTTTCTCTCTGCTGGTGGAGTACGACCATCCGGGCCAGTCACCGTGGGCCACGGTCTGCAGAGAGAGGAGCATCAGCCACCTCACCTTCAACACCATCATGTCCGACACCGGTCAGCTGCCGCCACCACACGCATATTATTCCACACTGTTGTGCAGTAACGTGGGATGTTTTTCCTCTAAGATGTGTGCGTTTGTTTCCAGAAGCCGTGTGGTTCCTGGAGAACGATGTTCCGTACGTGCTGTTTGTCACAGAGGGGCTTCTCAACTGCCCACTGCTGCTACAGACACTGGAGTCGGGGTAAATGTTCCCGTTCATCCAGCAAAGACGAATTAAATCACATTGTTTCACATTTACTGGTTATTCTAATATCTCGATATTACCTCCAGACATTCCAAGAATAAATCTCTCAAGATTTCTTTTTTTTCCCTGTTTGTTTGTACCATATTTGCCAGTGAAGATAAGCTATCATCTGAACACCATGTGGTGAAAGTTGTCTGTATACGTGTTTGTGTTAAAGGTTCGATATAACTGTGCTGGAGAGGAGCCACTGTCCGTCCCTGCAGATGCTCGGAGGGACTCAGAACTACGCTGTGATCACAGTGGATGAAAGCACCGCTATCGTCATTCAGGTACCACACCTGCTGTGGAACACACACACACACACACAAAAATCAATTATGATGCTGCATTTCTTCCATGTTTTTATCTCCCTCGACTGAACTTCTTGGCTATTGCATGGACATGTGGGGGAAAAAAATCTCCGTCTGGACAGCAACAACTAACAACAAACTGCTTCTGCAACTGTCTGTGTGTGTGTGTGCGTAGGAGGAGGATGAACTGTGTCAGGAGCGAGCCAGTGAGAGGGTAGTGATGAGACTGACCGCTCTCTCTTTGCAATACAACAACTGTTGGCTCATCCTGCACTGTGGAGACAGTCAAGGAGGAGGGTCAGTGTCGACACACTCACACACCTACACACACACTCACACCGTCACTGATTGTGTCTGTCTGTGTGATGGCAGATTTTCCACTGAAGCCTTCAGCAACTTGGTGTTGGTTTATTCGTCTCTGGTGCTGTTCGGCATGAAGTCTGAGGATCTAGACATCAAGGTAGAATTTTTAAAAAATGATTCATTTTTTTCTGCCTCAACTGCTCTGGATTTTTCAAAATCGTGCTGGTCAAACTTTAGCATACCATTTGGTTATTAAAATGTACCTACTGGCACAAAAAGTTATTCAATTGAACCAGCACTCGCACTGACGATACATCTTAAGAAAACATAATTATGGGATAAAAACGCATGCGTGGTGATAAAGCGAGCGACAGCGTAACAGCCCATCATAGAATCATGTGATGGAGCCCTGTGCTATATGCTGAAACAAATAGGACGCCATTTGATTAATTAAGTTTGACATCCCCCAAATTGACGTGAAAAAGCGGCATTTGCTGAAAAGCAAGTTGTTTGCTGCACTGGGCATGATAACGATTGAAACCACCTTGTCTGCTACTCTGTCTGTCAGGTGCTGATTGTGTCCGAGGTGACTGAAATAGCCGAATGGATCAGTCAGATCTGCTTTCACAGCCTGATGGCCAGTGAGAAGGAGTGTCGCAACTACCTGGACAGAGACTGGCTGTCTGTGACTCCTTCAGAGGTGATCTATCCAGAGGAAGTTACATAAAGTAGTCCCGTATTTAGTTGAAAGGCTTTTCTGTGGTTTTCAATCACTACTTCAATGCAACTCTTTCAGGGTAAAATGACTCCTGCTGTCTCAAACTTAATTTATAGGTCTTATATCACGGTAAAAATATACCTTTCAGTTTGTGTTGTTTCCTTTCCCTCCAGGAGGAACGCTGTCTGTTGCAGTTCCCGTGTATTAACCCTCTGGTTGGTCAGCTAATGCTGAGGAGAGCGCCATCCGTCCAGTGGCTCCTGGGGGCCTCTCTGTCTCAGCTGATGGAGCTGCTCCCTGAGGTGCCACATAAAGTCCTCAAGGTGATCACAGATGTACCACTACTCTTTAAGTTCACCACACTGTATGTTGCTTTTCTGCCTCTGTAATACAATGTGTTAGCGGCTGAAAGCACACCAGAGGTTGAGACACTGCAGTTATTTAAATGATGGGATGTCTTTTTTTTGTTTTTTTACAGCCACTGATCTGACCAGATTCATGTTACTTTGTTGTAAATGTCTTTTTGGCCTGAGAGTTCTCTAAGATATATGACAAAATATTAAATGTAATTCACATGAAATCAATAAAGATAAGTGACTTAAAATAAAGTCAATTTGAATCTTTTCAGTGACGTATCGGCATAAAACATCCCCTCTTCTCTGTCTTGTTTCAGCTGTTCAGCGACACCACCTCCCTGTACACACTGACCACAGGCCAGCCAGAGTCTCAGACAGTCATCACTGAGACAAACGCACCAAACAGCCCGTGGACCACCACTGCTGACCCACAGCAGGAAGCCCTCATCCACCCCCATCCAGAACTATTCCGTAGTGACCCCAACACCAGCTTCCTGTTCGGAGCCGATCGCAGCTTCAGTGAACCGGACCCAGACTCGATGGCGCCGGAGGGAAACACAGATTTCAGACTCGACCTGAGTTCCTCCTTTGGCAGCCCGGATGTCCCCCTCCAGAGGAGCTGGACCAGCAGTGACCCATGGAGAGAGGAGGACGGCGGCAGAGAGGAGGTGACGTTTTCTGGCTGGAGACGCAGAGCCGGAGCAGTGGGGAGAGTCGTCGGGAGAGCAAATGATGAGTGGACACGGAGAGCTCCTTCGAACCTCGGCGGCGACGCTCGCGGCGGAGTCCAGCTGGACGGCCCGTTCCAGCTGGACTCCGCATTCAGTTCCAGCCACATCCTGCAGCAGCCAGCCAACAGTCAGACCTCCACTCAATCTGCAGTCTACGGTGACCTCCAGCATCCAGATGTCCACCACCGCATCTCCTACGGTCTGAGCCCCCCTACAGAAGTCACGCTGTGGGGTCGAGGCCAAAGCGGCGAGAGAGAGACGACGGCAACGGTTTCAGCTAACTATGGCTCCAGGTGCTGGATAGGACAAGAGAGGAAGCGGAGCGGCGAGGCTGCCGGGTCGGTCGGAACAGGTGAGTGATAATCTCTCACGGTGAGTTTCCATCCACCTGTTTCTCAATTAAAGCAAAATACAACAAAGTGTAAAAGACTTGTAAAAGAATAAAAGAATAAATCACAACGTACATGAAACATGTGACTTCACCATTCACTGGAGCTTCCGCTCCATAAAAAAACACCAGATCCTCAAATGAATACAAGAAACAAATGTAAATTGTTTTCCACTGTTTGAAGTCTGACATTAATACATTGCAGAGGACATAATTTAAAAAAGCATCCGACTGAAGAATTTGTGTTTATCTTGAAGAACCACCACCTAATATCTGCATAACAGTTGTGAATGGAAAAGCACATTCATTTCCATTTTCCTTTTGCCAACTTTTAGGAAAATTACGGGAGTTAAAATTTGCGCTACATTTGGACGGCTGTTACTTTGTTTTTATTGGACGAATTGAGATATTTGCTCCTGTTTGTTTTGCAGTGTTGACGCCACAGAAGAAGGGGAGGTTAAGCTACGAGAAGGTGCCCGGCAGAAGTGATGGACAGACCAGACTTAAATTATTTTAAGCATAAATGCTTGTTGTTCCTTTGGCCCGTCTGTGAAGACAAGAACGTTTCGTTAGACTCAAGTTAATTGCACAATTTAAGCTTCAGAGTTTTTAGTCATGTTATATGATGTTTCATTTGGCCTGGTTAGTCTGCAAAAGAGTTTCTATTGTAAGATAAGTTCCTCGTTTTAAAATATGAATAAAATGTCCATATTTTAGGCATAAACTCTCTTATTAACAAGTAACAGTCCAGTGCAGTAATTGCTGGCAAAATAATAAGAATTAATTATTTTCAGTCTAATAGTTTCATAATATAAAATACTGATTGTTTTGATAATATTCAAAAATATTTTGTTTTGTAACAGTTGTTTGTTATCCTATTTCATCTGAGTTGTTTGTAGACTTTAATGCTTGAATTTCACAGGACAAATGGTATTTATGTGATTTATTTAATCAAACACTTGTTTATCATTTTATGCACATTTTGAATGTCCTGTATTGTTAGGCTCTCAGAACTGGATTCACAGATAATGAATGCCAATATAACACAGTTGTAATGTTATAAAATGTTTCTTTACAGGTGAAATTGTAATTGTTAAAAATACTGCAAATTAATAAACCGTTGAAACGCCTTCCAACTACTATTTTACTGTGTACAAACTGTTTATTATTATGTTTATATACCGCTTGTAAGTAATTTAAAAAAGGACGTTGTTAGCAGTTTTTGTTTTTACAAAATAAGATTACAACAGTGCACATTTAGTTTTCCTCCATACAGAGCATGCTCAGTAGTGAAAAACAAATTGTGATTTATGGTTGGAGGAGCGGGATCGAGGGTCTTTGCCAGCTAAACTGATAAAGCCTCTCATTTTAGCAGCTCCAATGGTGGGGCTATTTCTTTCTCTTTTTTCATTTAGTGAAGCAATCCCCTTATCATCGTCTCTCAGCATGTGGAGAGAGTGCTTATCTTCACGAGCCAGCAGAGTGAAGCCAGCTCCCTCAGGAACGATCCCCAGACAAAGACAACCCCGAGGGACATCGACTCCAAGCCTCCCTGCCTCTGGACAGCCATATCCAGCACTGGCTAGCCACCATCAATAACCCACCAGCTTTTTTTGGGGGGGCTTTTTCTTTTTTTTTTAAGCATCTCGCTCTCTCTCCCTGGCCTGTGCCTTCTAACAAGCAGTGGACAAACAAAAGAGACAGACTAAATGGTTTGTTTTTTTAAATGGCACAAGGAACAAAAGATGTGGGGCAGGATGGGCAAAAGGAGTCCCCGTGTGAAGGCTCGGTAAACAGCAGCAGTAATGGAGTAATTGCCCCCGACTATACTTAAAAACCCGGAGCTGAATGGGACAAGGGGAGATGTTGTGGGAATTAACAGGCTGTTTAAACCCAAGCCATCCTTTAGATTTTGGATTCTACGCCGACTACAGCTGTAAAGGTCACACAGCTGTGGTTATCTTCAATCACAGGCAGCAGTTAACTGTCACCTGTGTGTTTCCTCTGCCCTGTAAATAAAACCCGCACAGCCCCAGCAGGAGTAGGGGGAGGGTTTCTGCTTTCACCTGAACTGATTTAAGACGGAACACATTACGTGTCAGCAGAAGGAACCCACAGTATTTTTGACACAATAACCACCATTGCAACGTGTCGATAAGATGATGTAAACAATGATGCATGGTGCATAATCTTGGGAGACAAACGGCAAAATACTCATCAATATTGGTCCAATAAGTAGTCATAACGTGTACAGTGTATCCTCCCTAAATACAAAGCATGGATAGAGCCATGCAGAATTGTAGCATAAATCAACATTTACTGTTATTATTGGGACTTTATTGTATTTCCTTATTTTTTTAAATATCAAGTCAAGGTTTGTTGACCAACTGTATGTCTTTACAGTTAAATCTGCTGGTAAATATATATGTATTGACTGTTACGGTAATTTGCAAGCAATATCACTTCTGTTTGCATGCCAGATAGCAAGTTTTGAGTGGTAATTAAAACCATAAATATTGTATTCATTTACCAAGGTGCCAACTTTTCCGTTTTTAAGAAACATGTGTTTATTATGTTGAATTCAAGATAATAAACACATGTTATGCAATAAAAAATAGCAGTAACCTCTGTTTTTGAGACCGTCTCTCACAGTGTGCTAACACGTCAAAATGCTACACTTGAATTCAACATAATTTATTCCACAAGTGGCGTCACAGCTCGTCATGCTTATTCTGCCTGTTCAGCATGACGGATAAACAACAAACCAGGTATGATCTTGGCCTTGTAGGTGTGATGGAAGTGAACTGACTGGTGGAAGTGGCCCACAGTGAGTGTGTCTGCAGACCTTCAGCCTGCAGTGGAGGCTGGACGCAGCCAGAGAGCGGCTGCGCCTGGCCTGCAGGTGCAGCCTCTTGGACGTGCAGCAGGGCCCATGAATGGCGATTCAGAAAACGGCCCCCATCGGGCCCGTTCTCCAGGCCCGGAGCTAATCCCAGCCCCTAATCGGATTATGTAAATTCCTACTCCACACAGAGACTTTTATAGAAGGCTGCATCTTTGAAACAACACTTGAAGGGTGTAAAAGGAACAGTGACAATTGGTTAAACTAGACTTGGGTTTTTTTGTTTTTTTTATCTGAACGGAGGTTGAAAGTGGGAGGCAGAGAAAGGGGGAGAGAGAGAGAGAGAGAGAGAGAGAGAGAGAGGAGTGGTTGGAGAGAGGTGAGTCAGGATGCTGTAATTTATGTGTGGCCCCTTGGAATGGCTCAACAAGATTACCATAGTCATAACAAAACACATATTGTTCAACTGTCAATCTGGATATGCTATTTTTACCTTTTGTGGCCCAATCAGGCTGAATTCAACAGCAGAGCAGGCAGTGATATCAAGGTCTTTTCCACGGCGCAGTGGATGGTGGGTTGTCCATGCCTAATGTCAGAGAAACAGAAAGGAACAAGTGTCCACAGCAGTAAGAGAGGGATCAGAGAGATGAACGTCTCAGTTTGACTTCAATGGGAATGTATTCATCACCTTTAGTGCGAACCTTCAAGGATTAAATGAGCAATGAATCATAAAAGCAGCAACAAATAGTCACTTAAAAGGCTGTTGAGAAGAAGAAAAAAAGATCCAGAATTCTGTCAAATGCAGAAACACCTATGAAAATCATTTAAAGTGATGATTTGTGGACAGTAGAATCAGAAAGCCCCCTCCATTGGTTCTAAATGATAGAAGGGGAGGGGGAGTGTGTTTTAACAATCACCGCTCAGTTAACACCAACCACACACACACACACACACACAATGCCACAGAGGCTCCACGACAGCACACGTCACACAATAGGGTTCACCCTGCTATAAAATGTGGGATGCGAGCATGCGGCAGTCTTACCCCATCCCTCTCTCCCTCCCACTCTCTCTCTTTTACTCTCTCCTTCCCTCTCGCTCATAAGGATCCCTCAGCGAGCATGAGAAGACACATCTGAGTGGACATTGACAGCGGACTCCTGGACACTGATGACCTGCAGAGGACGAGTCTGCAACTGAGATTTCGGCTCATTTCTACACACATACAGGTTTGTGGGATATTGAAGCATTTCATTTTTCCCTTCAGGCCATGTGTTAATCAACGAGGGTGTAATAAGGAGATGTGCATGTATACCAGACTTAGCAGAATTGTCTGTTAATAATGATCATTTTAGATTTTGTTTTGTAGCAGAACAGCTTTTATTTGACCTTAAAATCAAATCTGGTAACACTTAACTTCAAACCCCTCTATTTAGCATTAAATAGCACGATGTTAACATTTAACAAATGGTTTATAATGCACTGTTATGTAGTTATAACACCATAGCCTCATATTGTGTGTTCCCTGTATTGTCATTTATCTGTTCATACACCTGTGGGGGCCCACAGGAGGACTTGTTGACAAATATCTGCGACATTATAATGTGTTATCAACTATTATCAAATCTATTAAACGTGTATATACTGCTTGTTAATGCTAGATACTGTAGGGGGAGTAAAAGCATTTCCAAAATCGATATTTACAGTGAAAGCCTGGTACAACCTTTTGAATATGTCAATTTATGACAAAAAGAGGAAAAATATGAAGGTTGTATCTTTCAGAAATAAGCAGCAAATTGCAAAATGAATCCTGGTAAATATTTCTTGTAGGATTTTATAAATAATATTTGAAGAATATCAGTAATTTCTGTGCAAAATAAAATCATTCAGGAGTGTGGCCAGTTTTCCTCATACACTTAAGTCTTTCTCCTTCCAGTCTAGAACGAGGATTATTTTATTATTGATTAAGATGCACATTATTTTCTTGATTGATCATTTTGTTTATAAAATGTCCCAAATAAATAGTGAAAAACTCTCTTCATAATGTCGCACAGCCAAAGGTGGCGTCTCAAAATGTGTTGTTTTGTCCAAAAAAGCATCCAAAACCAAAAGATGATCAGTTACCTATCATAGCTAAAATAGCTGCTGATTCACTTTCTGTCAATCGACTAATCGATAAATCGACTCATCGTTACAGCTCTAACGCGGCACCATGACCAGGAAGGTGTTCACCAACACGAGGGAGCGCTGGCGCCAGCACAACGTCAACACTGCCTTCGCCGAGCTCCGCAAGCTCATCCCCACTCATCCTCCGGAGAAGAAGCTGAGCAAGAACGAGATCCTGCGTCTGGCCATGCGCTACATCACCTTCCTGGTGCAGCTTCTGGAGAGCCAGACCGGTCAGCCGGCCAGCCACTCCCCCACCGCTCTGCTCACCTTTCTCAGAGGAAACATGGAGCAACTGCACTCCCCTCCACACGGCTGGGCCCTGACCAGTGACACAGAAGTCCCGTCACCTGGATCCAGCTGCGACAGCTCCGAGGCCTGGTAGAACCACACACACACACACAAAAGAGACTCTTGAGTGGACCTTCTGACCCTTTTCCTGGGTTTAAAAAAAAACTGATTTAGTCCTTCCTCAAGACTTATTTTCTTTCTGCATTTGTCACCCGTGTGTGACTCGTGTTTCAATGCAGAAGATGCAATATTGTGTGATATTTGTGGACCCCAAACGTGGCTGACAACCTGGGCGCAGCCTCCCGATCAGTGTTGAAATATGATTTGCGGGTGAAAATTAATTTGTATTCTGCATGGAATGGATGTGTAAAAACCTGGATGTACAATACTCCCTTCATGTCTTCATGTTAATATTCCTTGTTGCCGGCCAGCCTGGAACTAATTGGGTTTTGCAATGACCGGGTGTTTTTGCCGATGAGGA
Source organism: Melanostigma gelatinosum (assembly GCF_949748355.1). Lineage (NCBI taxonomy): Eukaryota > Metazoa > Chordata > Actinopteri > Perciformes > Zoarcidae > Melanostigma > Melanostigma gelatinosum. The sequence goes on from NC_136639.1 coordinate 6,123,948, forward strand.
AAATGGATGGGGATTAAGGAATTTCTCATTTCAAGCAATAGATTCAGCATTTGAACAGAGAAAGGCTCAGCCAATTCTCCAGACTGCAATTGTCTCAAAATAGCCAAGGGCCGGGTTTTTTTTCCTTTTCTTAAATAGACATGTTGTTTTTTTCATGAGAAGACTAAATCTGACCTTTATATTTATTAACCAAGATTATCTGACTTCAGAATGATCCGTTCTGTGAAAGACCTTTGCCAGTTCGCACCCGTTTTACACAACAATGTTCAGTATTGGGTGATTCTTAGGATTGGGTTGAGGAATTTCGGCAAAAACTGACAATCCTCTTTCAGCAATCACACGCTTCACCACACAAATATCTTCTCATTTAAACGTGTTTTGAGTTTTTGTAAAATACGCATGTCATATAGCCAAAGATTATGAATTGATTGTCTGCTGTGAAGAGTGTGCTAATTATCTTCTGATACCTCCTTTGTAAGTTATTTTGGTGTGCTTGTGAATATACAGTATGTTATTTATTTGAACTATTTATTTAATAAATGATTTGATAATAGAACACTTTCTCAAGCCTGTTTTGAACTGTAGCGTGTTCACACTGAAAAAATGGCAAAAGTATGTGTACTCAAAACAGTCAGTGTGCATAAACAGCAGATTTCTGAGTGTTCAAGGACATGATTGTCCCACAATGCAATTCACAAAGCAAATGGAGGAGTGTCTGCTGGGACAAAACAGCCCCAGGAACACCTAATAAAACAAAAACACAACTCAAATCCTTGGAAAATATTCTTAGTTCGTTTGCAGTGTGAAATTGGGGCTCACCGATGACATTATTTCACACTGTCTAAATCGAAGTGATGTGAAGTTAAGAGCAGAGCTGCTGCCTCTTTGTTCGTGCCCAATAAGCCCAGAAACACTGCTCCACAAGTCCTGTGATGACCGTGTGGACACAAAGCTGACCTCTGCTCTCTGTCCGCTGACCACAGGTCTGTGAGAGGAGCGGTGAAAGTGGCAGCTTAACTTGTGACCGCGAGGATCGGAGGTCATTCTGGAGTCAAACGCTGCCCAGTTGACCGACGTGCAGATGGAGTTCTCTTCACTTTGTTGTTACACGCAGCATTTAACAGCACCGACGTCATAACTGTTAAGTGAAAAGGCAGGAATCTTACTTGAAAGCAAACAACAGAAATGACGGAAATCACCAATTTATTCCCAATTAAACTCTAAATTCCAACATAAAAATGAACAAAATGTTACTGTGCAATTAGATTAATGCTTTTTATGAGAAACGCCATCAAAATATTGTAAAGATAACAGAAGAAGATCAACTATAGTTCCAATAAGGGCTACAATTGTTTTTTTAATTAATCGATTAATTGATTTGTCAGCAAATCAGACAACAGTAAAAAAAAAAGTAAAGAGTACAAAGTTCGTCTTCAAATGACTTGTTTTGTCGTGCCAGCAATCCAAATCAAAAAATGATATTCATGTATATATATATATTATATAATATATAATATACTGCATCAAATCGATCATCAAAATAGTTTTCTGTCCATCAACAAACTGATCAATGTGTTTCAGCAGTTCTAGTTCCAATATCCGCAGTTTTGTTTGCACCCGTCTCCTTGTTTGTCATTTAAACCGAGGTCACACATTTAGATGCCTAATTAAATGCCAATTGTGACTGCAGAAAATGTGCCCCATTTTCAGGCAAAAAAGGCTGCAACTAACTGAGCTGAAGAGTAAACACCGAGTTGGTTTCGGGCGCTTTCACCCCGGCTGTTAAACTCGGGCTAATGGTGTGTAAACGGAGCAGAGGGCAGCTGGACATACTGACTGGAGGCCTGTGGGAACTGACAGGTGACTCATTGTAATCCTGCAAACATCCAAAATAAATCACATTGAAGTGGGAGAGTGAAAACAACTGTACAGAGCAGTCTGCCTCTCCCACAGCATGCATTTTGGGAGAGATTTACCTCTTGCGCAATTTCACAGTGAATTGAGCAATTTCATGGTGAACTGAAAAAAACCTATTTCCGTTCTTAAAAGCTGTACTTCCCGGTAACATGAGATGCAATATTAAAAAATGTTTACCTCTTTGTACGTTGAATGTTTTGGTGTATTTAATGTTCAATTATTCAGTAATCATTTGAAACTGGATAGGAAGGCACGTGTTTGCTTTTGCGCACATGCTATCAGGCTGTGAAATGCATTTTGCTGATACATCCTTATTTACAGAAATTGCCCAATGACAATATGAGCATTACTCTGACCTCAATTTTCTAGCAGAATTATGAAACCCTGCATTGAAAATAATAACAAATCTGTACGCTTCTCATTCCCTCCACCAAGTATATTTGCCTGAATGACTATTCTCTCCCAAGTACGAGGGTAATCGTCTATTGAGAGCACATTTCCTTATCAGCGTCTAGCACACTGTCTGAATCTGTTATCACAATGGGCCAGATCAGTGCAGGCAGCCCCTCGCTCTCCCGGCTGAGGCGCCCATGAAAAAGAATTTCTGGAGTTGGGTGCCAACCGATAGGCCCTGAGCTCTTTATCCCCTTAAAGCCAATTCACACTCTGCATGTTTAAATATCTCAGCTCAACCCCTGCCCTCCCACTCCTGTCATGCACTCAGACTCCCTCCCTCTTTCCTTTTCCCTTCTCTCTCTCTCTCTCCCTCTCTCTCTCTCTCTCACCCCTCTGCGGCTGCAAGTCCAGGCGTGGACTGCCACCGCAGCCGACCTGCAGCCCGGATGGGTGGGTGGGATGCAGGTGCAGGCTGGTTGGAGGGTGAGAGAGGAGGGGAGTCACCCATTGTTTGGCTGGACAGCACCCTCTCTCCTCTGGAGCACCCTCTGATGGGGGAGCCCACTGACAATCACGCATCCTAATCTGATTATGCAAATATCTACTTCAAAAAGCAATGCTCTGTAACCCTTACCCTGTGGTGGAAAGACAAGGCGAGGAAGGAGGACAGAAGGAGAGGAAGCAGCAGGAATGCAGTGACTGAAGCGTAGATTGTGCATTATGCCCCTTGTATTTAATTTCATCTGGAATTCAACATTTAGACTGAATGATTCTGCGATTGTATGTAACACGGTGATATACCCATCATTAGTTTCCCTCACACGTCCTCTGAACCACCAGGGGAGGTCTGAGGACGAAACAGTATACACTTACACACTCTGAATGGCCACTGACTCCCTCAACAGGGCATTGAATTCAATATTCAAATGCTTATTGTTTTTCCAGACGCTCTTGAATCCAGCGTCAAAAGGAATCTACAATGTTAATGAGGGGGCCAAAATACCCAGAGTTAAGATTTAGACGCCCAAACAGTCGCATGTGACATTTCCCAAGAACAGCACACGCTCAACGCCACCGATTCCTAAAGGCATGGCCGACAACCCCCGCCTACCTAATGTTCACACCGCGCTGACCCCTCTGGCCCCAGCCGCTTTCTGAAATCAGCTGCCTCATTCGACTGCGAGATACATCTCTAAAACAAGAGGCTACAGCCGTGCTGGCAGCTCTGTGAGGCTGTTTGAGCTAAATGCTAACATGCTTTCAACGACACTGTTGACATGCTGATGAAAGTAGGTGTAATGTTTATGTTCAAAATGTTAGCATGCTAACGTCTGCTAATAAGCATGAAACACAAAGTGCAGCTGAGGCTGATGGGCATGCCATTAGTTCTTCAGGTATTTGGTCATGAACCAACATGTTAGGCGAATAGAAAATTTGACCCGATGATGGGATCACCAATCTTATTACAATTCATCCTGAGGTGTAGCAACACATCCGGCACTGCACTGCGATACCTTGAGCCACCGCTAAAATGATCACAACTGAGAAAAAAAAACAGTAAACATACAACGACTTTCGAAATGTGGCTTTAAAAGATCACCCCTCCCCCCCCCCCTCCCTTACGAAAACCAAACATCTTTGGTTACACTCACACTCCTACACTTTGTATGCACGGACATTCTTGCACAGGCCCCAACATGCACACTCCACATCCTCAAATTGCTCCAGTGTGTCCAAGCCAACATAGCGGAACTCTTTATCAGTCAGTTATGTCACTCCATTTCTCCACAGCCTACAACTAGTGTCTGGGATTCTGAAGTCAGTTTTTACTTTCCTTTTGTGGATTTATGGTTCAGGTTAGAGACTGCTTTCTTTTTTATTAACTGTTGACTTTACCTTTTACCCCTTAACAGTTGCTTGGGGTGTGTGTGTGTGTGTGTTATATAACATTTCATGTAGGACAAAGAATAGCTGAGTCAGAGTTCAGCTTTGTTTGGTTAATGATTACTTTCCAGGTGCACCTTTAAAAAGGGTTCAGAGCACGGCAAGCCTGCAGTCAGACAAACACGCACGATGAAGCTGGAGCAGCGTCTCTCTGTTTCTATCCTGCTGGTACTTTGTGTGACATGGAGCGCAAACGGAGGGAACATCTTGGTGTGGTACACTGAAGGCAGCCACTGGATTAACACGAAGCCTCTGCTGGAGGCGCTGATCGACAGGGGACACCAGGTGACGGTTCTGGTCCCGAGCTCCTCGATGTTCATAAACACCAGCGAGCCTTCTCGCTTTGGCTACGAACCCTTCAACGTCTCTGTTTCAAAGGAGTCCGTTGAGGACTTCATGAAAGACTTCCTTCACTTCACAGTGAATGAGATGGCTCATATGAGCTACATACAGATTTACATCAGATTCATGGATATAATGAAGGCCAGCTTGAAGAATTCTTTAAAGTTTTTGGACGGCGTGCTGAAATCTGAATCCATCATGAAGAAGCTGAAGGGGGGAAAATATGACCTTCTCTTGGCTGACCCCATCTATCCCGGCAGTGACTTAGTAGCAGAGATTTTGGGCATCCCTCTGGTCTTCTCCTTGCGGTTTTCCATAGCCAACAACTGGGAGAGACACTGTGGTCAGCTCCCTGCTCCTCCTTCCTTTGTCCCCGGGGCGATGAGCAAACTAACGGACAAGATGGACTTCCCTGAGAGAGTGTGGAACTTCCTCTTCTACGCACTGCAGGACATTGTGCTTGACAACATTTTTTGGAAAGTACTCGATAAATATTACTCCGAAGTAAAAGGTGAATTACTCAAATACAATACACTGTGTAACAATCATTTTTTTCTATGGACCACATAAAGTCCAATGATGATTTAATATCTTTGGATTCACTGGTTCAGTTACTTTTGTTTTATGACAGGAACACCCACCAGTGCCTGTGAGCTGATGGGTCGGGCAGATATCTGGTTGATAAGAACATACTGGGATTTTGATTTCCCTCGTCCTTTCCTCCCTAACTTCAAATTTGTTGGTGGGATTCACTGCAGACCTGCTAAACCGTTACCAGAGGTAGGGCTGTCTGCACAATATTCCTGACTTCAACAATAAAGAGAATGAGCCACTAAAACGAGAGAAATTGGGATAATGTTATTCTTGCAGGATATGGAGGAGTTTGTGCAGAGTTCTGGAGATGCTGGCATTGTGGTCTTCACTTTGGGATCAATAATCAAGAACATCACTACAGAGAAAGCAAACATGATCGCCTCAGCCCTCGCTCAGGTCCCACAAAAGGTCAGAGTACAATCTCTTTATTTTTTCCAGATTCATTTATTGTCATTGTACAACACAGGGTTGCATAACGAAATGCAGTTGTAGTCCCTCTTGTCCACATGTCAAAGTGTTCTTGAGACACTGAACCAAATCACGTTGGATAGATTACCTAACACCACAAGTGAATCACCAAAGACAATTTCCCAATGAAAAGAACTAAAGTTTTGCTTTAAAATACTACTTTTCACCTTTATTTAGCATGTATTATTAAATGTACTGCTATGCAGTATATTTTGAAATATAATTAGCACGGAGATATTTTGAGTGTTTACATTTTTGTTTCTAGGTGCTGTGGAGATACAGTGGAGAAAAACCAGCAACTCTGGGTGCCAACACCAGAATATTCGACTGGATCCCTCAGAATGACCTACTGGGTAAGTAAAGCTGTTAGAAAACACAGCAAGATTGTTTTTGGTGACGTTTTTTCTTTGGCATGTCACTTCAGAGAGACAACCATAACACATTCACAGCATGCATAATTACAAGCTGGTATTCAGCTTTGATTAAATGCAGGTAAACTATCTGTTTGGAGAGCAAATGAGGCGGAAGGCATTGGCCGAAATGCCATTCCAGAACCCATCGCTATCGTCTGACAACCCTTTAGCTTCTTACTATCTGAAAATGAGCTTTTAAAATGGCCACTTGTGAAACTCCAGTCTCGCAGCTCAAGTTGCTTATCGTACTGTAAACAATGACCAAGCACGGAAAAGGAAGTCTTGGCCTGGATATCCGGTATTAATGGAAGTTGCCTTCAGATGCTAAATCGTTTTCAGACCGATACCTGATGGGTTCCAAGATTGAACCTGACTTGGACCAACAATGATAAAGTGTCTAAGAGGTGAACTAGAAGCACTAATCCACGAGGGAGGGGCTTGTGTTTATAATTGCCGCTTTCTGAAGTTTTCCAAAATCTGAATGGGATCTGATCTAGCCAGCATCACAAGCCTTTGCCAATGTTCAGTATATGTTTATAGAAGTCATATCCAGAAGTCAAAAGATGTGCTTTAACAGCCAGTCTTAACTGAAGAGATTAATGTATGTTTCACCATTTTAATACCCATATCAGGTCACCCTAAGACCAGAGCTTTCATCACCCATGGAGGCACAAATGGGATTTATGAGGCCATCTACCACGGTGTTCCCATGGTGGGCATCCCCATGTTCGCTGACCAGCCAGACAACATGGTCCATGTTAAGGCAAAGGGAGCTGCAGTTACTGTAGACTTGAACTTCATGAAGACTGAGGACCTTAGAGATGCAGTCAATACTGTCATCAATGAGAAATCGTAAGTTCTTTTTATTGAGTTTCACTTTTAGGGTTTTAAAAAGGCAGAGAAAAATGACTGCCTGTTTGGAGAGCTTACGTTAATAATCTGTAAGCGATTAAAGACATGCCATAAAGGAGCTTTGGTGTAATGTAGTATGAGAGTGTTCAATTACCACAGAGTTCCAAAGTCACAAAGAAATTACAAGACCGCTGGATGGTCTGTTCCCCGTGTTTAATGGCGTTCCTGTTCGATTTTTAAGTTTTAAAATACATGGAACTAAAAATAAATCAACCCTTTTTATTCCCATCCTTGGTAAAGCAAAAAAACTTAAGTATAAAAATAAAAAATACATGGAAGACATGTAGCGCCTTCATCCACATTTCCACCTGTATGTCTGCATTGATAGGTACAAGGAGAATGCCTTGTGGCTGTCCAGTATCCACCACGACAGACCAACGAGTCCGCGTGATGAGGCGGTATTCTGGATCGAGTTCACCATGAGAAACAAAGGGGCCGAGCACCTGAGGGTCCAGGCCCATGAGCTCACCTGGTACCAGTATCACAGCCTGGATGTCCTGGCCTTCCTCCTCGCCATTGTTCTGATCCTCGTACTCCTCTTTGTCAAGACCTGCAGTTTCTGCTTCCGGAGGTGCTGTGGCAGAAAGGGAAAGACAAAGAGAAAGGCTGAGTAACTGACTGGACTGAGATGTAGCTGGTGAAAAACTGTTGCAGGAAAAATCCACAGATTGTCTTGTTGGTCTAAAATATTTTATGTATCCACAATGCCCTGGATTGTAATTTATGGCCTGAGACCAATAATCATAACTATGAAACAATTAAGACTATTTTTTCTTTTTTTTAAGTGTCTAGTATATTCTTGGGAAACAACGTACTATGTGCTGTACTTTGTACAATATTCCATGAGCATGGCCTGGAAAACTGAATCAAACTGAATCAAATATAATTGTCACAAAGTAAAAACATGAATGTAACAGACTGTCTCGTGTTTGTCGTTCTGGTGTTGACGATATGTCCCTTGAGGGTTGCCGTAGCGAAGGCGCAACCCCCGCCTCTGGCCAAAGGAGAAAACAATAATAAAGAGAGTAGGTTTGAGTTTTTGAGTAGGAGTGAGGTTCTGGCTAACAGCTGTCTGAAACCCTCTTATTTATGTCGCCACCTGAACACCAAGCATGCCAGTGCAAGTCAAAAGCCCCTTACATGTTTTATATCGAAATTGGAGGAGTTACAAAACAGCCCAAAACAACTGCAGTCTCATTCTATGTGTGGTTGATTGTAAATTAAATGTGACGCAATCTGCCTCTGAGCCTGTGCGTGTGTGCTCGCCATCCGTATTGCTCTTTAAAAGTCACGCCTTGTGTCACTGAAAGTTATTGAAACTTTGTTGCAGTGTTTCAGGGCGTTTTCACACCTTCAGTTCGTTTGCTTTGTTCTGATTCAGGGCTTAATATGATACAATGTTGCAGTTGCCCCTTTGTTCGGTTTGTGTTCACACTGCAACATTTAACAGCGGACTAAATATTGTAAACAAACGCCACGCGCGAGCAAACTGTTCTCTCATTGGTCCGATTTCTATGCGCTATAAATAGGCTCTGTTGCTTCTGTTTTTTTTAAGGTGTGGGGGATTAGGGGTGCGTGAACCCGGTCGGGATGTAGAAGGGGGTGCGCGGCCTAAAAAGTTTGGGAACCGTTGCTCTACAGGCACAAATACCATGTGTTTGCATTCCAATACACATGTGGGCATTTGCACTTTAGCCTATCACTAGTCATTGCAGACAGGTGATGTTATTCGCATAACTGCACCTGAGCCCAATTGGACATTAGATGATGGCTGTTCATTGGCTGGTGTAACTTTGTAAACAACACACACAGAAAGGGGTTTCATTATGTGCCTTTACTTGGATAATACTGACAACACCCCACCCCTTCAGATTTTCACAAATATTTATAGACACAGGCTGCAACTCAAAATATAATATACAGGTATTACTGTTAACACAAAATTAAGTGATGTAATCAAACTAAAATAAACAGCCCTCCCATGTCATCAGGACATAAACCGATGTGACTTTCAAATATGCATAACAGCATCTGCTTTATGTATGCCCAGTATGGTGATTATCATGCATTATATCCATCACTTCTTCATTTTTCCATCTTCTTTGAGTCTCCATAACATAAGCTCCATGCAGGCAGCAGCATCTTCCTCAGTGTCATGGCCACAAACTGGGAGAAACATGAACACCATGTATTAAGTCAGATGTACACATTGGGAAAACATGCATTAGCTATAAATTACATCAACATTTTGGCAGTCTTTTCACTCCGGTGTTGTAGTCCGGTTATAATCATTTCTTTATTTTAATTTAGTTTCAGATGTAGGGTGGAGTTTAAATTCAATGGACATCCAAATAAAACAGCCACTTGTATGGTGGCTGTAGTTATCCATGATGACCCACCACTCTCTTGGATGATCCTCCTGAGGTATTCAGCTGTGAGGTTGTTGAGGGTCAGCTTGTGAGGGGGACCCAGACGGTGAGGAAAGACCACAGACGTGTCTATCACTGTCCCATGGAGCAACTACAGAAAAGAGGAAGATATCTGAAGCTCTTATTACAGCCTCTTTGGAAAAATGAAAGTTACTCAGTAATCATAAAGAATATGTACAAACTAATCCCATGGCAGGGCCCACCAGCAGGTGCCCAAAATGTGTGGCTTTATAGTCACTTTGTTATAAGAAGGCAAAACTAGTAGATTGTACGGCGATATTTGATTAGAAAGTACCTTAGACCTCTGACCAAAGTGGGTCATACAATGTTAAACGCAAACTAGCATTTGTTAAACCCTTACAAAACGTCCTCTGGTGGAAGATATATAAAATTTAAAAAAAAGTACACTAGTATGAATTAGCTCTATGATATGAATTTTGACTATGCTGTCTACAGGCCTCTTTTTCCCCCCCCAAATCATCGCTGTATTTGTCGTTGTCATCCTGCGGCAGTAAATCATCTGGAAAGCGTCAGCCAGGGCGGCGGAGCCCGTGCTGGGTGCATGGTTCAGGTTTTAAAAGATGACAAAAAGTCAGACAACAAGCAGAAAACGATAATCCGCTAATTATTTCAAAAGCCGGTGGTTCTAAAAAGTGGTGAAACAAGTAATCGTCTCGAAATAATGCGTCCTCAGCAAATGGGCAAGTGAGTCGTGGAGCAAGGAGAACTGTTTTGTCGTCTTTTATATCTAATTCTGCGCAGTAAATATTAAAATACCTCGAGACTAACTGACATGTTGTAATAATACAGTTAAGAGCACAGTACAAGCCTCCATGCAGTTACCATACCAGTGCTTTAAAATGTAGGTAACCTGCACATACCGTTACCATGCATTCTTCAAAATTATACCATGATATGAATTTTAGGCCATACCGCCCAGCCCCATGTCCATACCTGTTCGACTTCCTCTTGGTTAATGCAGTTATGAGTCTGGCATATGTTTGATTGAGACTTCTACATATTACAGTATCTCCATTTTTACAGCTTAGGTTTATTTTAGTAACTTGCCAAAACACCTTCAACCGCTGAGAAAAGCTGGTACTTTACAACTTTGTGTTGAAATAGTTTATAATTCTGTTTCACGTTGAATCAGCATTTGTACTTTCTCGTGAGGCATTTATAATAGTTCAACTACATTCAGGTTGTTTACAATCTAGGTCATAAAAAGCCAACCTCCTCACTCAGCCATCTAAAAACATGGTAATATTGCTACATGATCCCATGGACTAACTTTATATACAGAAAAAGAAACATTAACTATGCACAGGAAGACTCCTGACATCGCATCAAAAAAGTCCCTTTGCAGGGAAATAGATTAAAGTTTAGCAGACGGCCATGTTGAATGTGACTGGCTTTGATCTGCTTGGTTTCAGCTTCATTTTAAAAATACAGTTAATATATGTCGTGAAACAATCTATGCAAACAAAAATGCCATAATGTTGGAAAAAAAAACAACCCCCGAGTAGTAGTAGTCACCTTCAGGGCACAGAGGTCTGTTTCCAGGCCGTGTCCAATCAGAACGGTGTCTGCGCTGACGAAGCTCAATAAGGTCTCCTGCACCTCTCTGAGGGAGGTGCGGTTACCCTTCACATCTTCCTCACCGACGCCCGAAAACCTTGAAAAGTAAAGTGTCACGCAGGCTACTGAGTAAAGATGCATCAAGTTGTGTCATTTTCTAAATGTTATCACTCTGTATTAGTAATCATCATCGGGCATTACATCTGTTGTATTATGTAACATCCTAGTGCCTTTCTGTTAAATGGCAAGACTATTTGATTTGTATACTCTTATATTCATATTTAAAGGCACAGTACAAGAGCTTTAATAACCCTTTTTTTGGTTCTTGCCAGTTTCCAAATCAGTTTTGGGTGATTATGAAAGGGGGGGGGGGGGGGGGGGAGATAGAGTTTGAACACATTTGGCTCTTTAAGACACATTACCTGGTGTTATAGTCAATGACCTCATTATCAGGTCTGACGAAGGTGTCGTAGACGACTTGCAGACTAGAGTTGACCACCGTCACTCTCGACAGCTCCAGACCATGAATGGTATAACACTATGAAGACAAGAATTTTATTTTAATCATTTTAAGTCCACCCACAGACCCAGGCACATGTGTACATTAAGGTGGTTACAAAGTAATGACTTACAATTAATAGTCTTAATAACTTGGGTGCATATAAAGTGTATTGGGGAAAGCTATTCAGTAATCATTTTGGAATAAAGAGGATCTGGTAATGAATATCTTTTCATTCTGTCAAATAAAGTTGTATATGGCCTTCTTTAAAACAGTTACTCATGTATCACTATTCTAATGAAACTTCCACAAATTAGTTGCTTTAGTTTGAGTTTTGTGCTCAACACTGGGAAGATTAAAAAAAAAAAAAAGGCTGCTCACCATTTCACAATCCAAGGAGTAGATCCCAGGACAGCTCGTATCTGAGGGATGTCTGGGGACGGTCGACACAAACCCATCCAGGCTGAGGTAATCATGGACATGCACCTGGTGATGAACAAAAGAGAAGATCAAACATTCCCCCGCCGGTTCATTTGAGGTTTTAGGCGAGAAGCTAGTTACGGATTAATCTCGCGCGCTCCCTTTCCGTACCTGAAACACCTGACATCCAGGAGCTCCCATCACTCCCTCACAGCAACTGTAGCGCGTCTCCACTCCACCCGGCACTGTTAAAGGTTTAAAAATGTACACAATGATCCGATAGCGTAAGCCATATCTCTTTGAATTGGTCAAACATTTGGGATGTTTATAAAGCATAACACTATGGTACACTCACCTTTGTTTGTGACTCCTTTCCCATAATGGTAATTACACTCCTCCTTACGAATGTGTTTGCCCATTTGGTTCACGGAGTACGTAGATCCACAGCGACAGCAGATCCTCTTGAGCGCTTGAAGCAACAAAACAGAAAGAAAGTCAGATTTAAATGTGCTGAGGAAGATGGCACAGGTTGAGTGAGCCCTCTAGTGGAAGAATATGAGAATAGCATCAAATTGTCATTTCAGGGAGTATAGTTTGAGTGTAATGTTTTCACTCACGGTCTGCACTGCCTTTCTTATAGTCAACAAAAAGAACAACACAACCAGGTTTCTCTGGGTGCTGGAGAGGATAGTTGCTCTCAACCAGCCTTTCCTCAGTCAAGATATAGTCCTTCAAACTCTCATACAATGCCATGTCATCTGGTGGGAAACACATTCACTGAGAAGCTGCCAGAACATTTTCAAGGAATGACAAACGCATTCAAATTAAAAGGAAACTATTTCTCACCGTTTCCTTTGAACTTCTTAAGATTAAGTGAAATGTTGCCTTTGGATCTTTGACTTTTGACTTCATTTTCATCTGCACCAGACAGAAATAATAGATTAAATATAACCAGATTATATGTTGCATCACATTTCATGAAGAACGGTATCGGTTTTCCAGAAATGTTCACCTTTCGCAGTAACAGCACTTTGGTTCTTCAGCCTCTTCAGAGCATTCACTGCAACACTCAGATATTTCAGTTTGTTCACACTGCGATTGTACACCGCCTTCTCTTCAGCAAGTGCCTATCAACACCAACACCAACAACAGTGTTAGAAAAGACGAGCCCGTAGTTTGTCAGGGAGGATTACATAAGTGGCAACAGGTCACCTTTTCAAAAGCCTCATTAACATTTGCTGTCGTCTTGAGGAACTCCTCTGTGAACATGTTGACGTAACGCTGTCGGATTTCATGGGGCACCTTCTCTTTGGCGGCCTCATACTGCTTCAGTTTTCGCTTAGTAGCCACCGGCTAAAAGAATAAATAAATTATTAATAGTCACAACAGATGAAACGTGTCTTCTTTACAACAGAGATGGGTTTAGTTCAGGCTGCTTGTCTCCTTCTCACCTTAACAGCAGTATGGACTGCAGCTTGAGGGATGGTGGAAGCAGCTGGACTTTGATGTGACAAAGCAGAGGCGAGCGAAGGTTTACGTGCCGGCGCAGGAATGAGCACAGGTGCTGTTGTGCGGTATCTCTGCAGAGGGGTCAACGCAGGCGTATGGTACATTTGTCTCACAGCGACGCTGCTGGTGTGCACTTGACTGATTGGGGTAAGCACTGACGTAACTTGGCTGCAAGTGGAAGTGCCGGGCAGAGGGAAGATGCCCTCTGGGAGGATCAAGTGCAAGTTGTTGTCCGCTCCAATCACAGCAGTTCCCAAAGATATGTAGTTAATGTGAGCTGTGGAATGAGACAAAGACACACATACAGGCGTAATGCAGCCATGCAAAGCAACTAAAATGCTAATAGGAACGGTTTAGCATACGAAGCATCAGAAAAATCCCTTTGCTTGCTTTCGGCAGTCACCACTGACGAGCAGGCTACTTTCTATGCATAGACCCCAGGTCGGCAAGATGAACTGGTAAATATATCAATGTCTAACATGACAATGTAAATGACAACACAAAAGTAACATTTAAATTCAATAACGGCTTCAACTTTGGAATTAGACAAGTAGATTGTTTTTCCCATACTATATTTTACTTTTGTAAATAGACACTATTTGATGTTGACAATTGAATGGTAATCTTTCTAAAAATTACCTTCATTCATCTCATCCTCTACAGCTAACAAATGCTTACCATTTTGTACAGGAGCCAGCTGCATGTATTCAGGAGTTTGAATTGAAGGAAGAGATGCATTCTGGGTCTCTGGCTTCCTCTGACAGGTGGAGGACACAACAAAGGCCTGACCACCTTTAACTGAAGCAGTCAGCACGGAGGCTCTGTGCTGTACCTGCTGGATCTTAGAGGTGATGGAGGGCTGGGAGGCAAATCCCGACACTGCAGGCGCACGTAGGGGAACCAGCACCTGGGGCTGAGGTCTGCTCTTGGCCACTGGCTGCTAAACAAAGCAGATACATAAAAGAAAGTGTTCAATTATAATTTAGGCTTGAAATTCAGAAGATAGTATTTTCAGGAAGGTAGTGCCCCAGACAAACTTCTGAGATATGCTTCTTAAATCTATGTTAGATCTATTGTACCGTATTAACTACATTTGTGCATATAACGGATTTTAAAAATTGATTTAATATATTTTCTTACCATAACATGTTAATGGTTTTAGAGAGTTTACATAGATTTATTAATCATTCACAAAAATAAGGATAATTTCCAGTGTACTTTTGTGAGACTGAAAAAAGGCAGCACTTGAACTCAAAGACTACAGTGAGCAACAAATATGTATTTTTAAAGTAACTATGTACCTCTGTATGTTTGGCATCATGAGCCACCCTCTTCTTTCCGGGCAACACTTGGGGTTTGACGTTTAACTTCGGCTTCTCTTCGACATCCACAGCGCCAACCTAAACATTTGTGAGAAATCGTTTGAGGGAAACTATTGTTACACTGCTAGTGTTGGCGAAATGTCTTCCATCTTGGATGTGTAGTGTCTACAGCATACTTACAGACTCATCAGGCTGCTCTTCCTGTCCCTTATCCTCATTTGCCTCCATGAAGATCCGGTAGCATTCCTCCATCGGATCGCTGTCAGACAGCTCCATTTCAGAGTAGTTGAGCTCATCTTCATCCGAGCTGGAACTAATGAGTATAACCGCCTCATTATCTTCTGTCAGGAAAAGCTGTCCAGCTGATGCGGCCGATGATTCTGCTCTGTTTGACAAACTTGACGCAGCCGAATCGACTGAAGCTGGTTCTGCCGGCACCAGGTAGCCTTCAGGTGCAGCAGCTTTGCCCTGAAACGGTGCTTTTTGCATTTTGCTTGACGTTTTCTGGCTTTGTGGCAGCACCGAAGACCACTGGTTACTAACCCGGTTCTGAGCTGGCGGCTCTGCTGCCCGGACTTGCTCGGCGTGTTGTCTGCACGGGGAGTACGAGTTAGCAGCCGGCGCTTCGTAAAAAAGTGAATTGTTTGGTGGAAAATGATGCGGCTGCAGTGGATTCATTTTCCCGACAGAATGGGGCAGCTCACACTGAGGCAATTCAACCTGAAACACGTTTACCTCCTTTTTCACCAACAGAGTGTTGCAGTTGTGATCTTGCTGGTCTGTGGTGGCCGGAGGACTTGCAGGTTCAGGACTTTTCTCCACTAATTGTTCAGCATTAGAGTGACTAATCTTCTGACTTTCGGTTTGCACGTCTTCTAAATAGCCAGTTAAATGAACTACATCAACTGGTGCATTGTCACAGTCTTTGTTCTCATAAAGATTAAACGGATTGTTTTCAGCACTGTAATTACCATCAACTCTATTTTGTTCTAATGTTGATGCAGGGAGAGTCGCTTCCTCGCACGCATCCACATTTAAAAGTGAAACAGGTTTTGTTTTGACCTCCGATTTCTCCTGGAGGGATTTGCCAGCAACGAAATCAACAGGTGTCTGAGCTCTCGCTCTCTTCTTCTTAGGCGACAGAGGAATATCAATAATCAGGTCACAGTCTTCATTGGAGTCATCAAGTGGCTCTGGAGATGGCGACCGGGAAATGGGAAACTGATATGCGACTGCTATGATTTGGTCACACGGTACAGCCTTTTTTGCTCTTTTCAAACATTTCCCGTTTTGAGTCACTTTTTGCTCTTTAGCCGATGAGCTGTAAGATCGCAAGCCAGCAGAAAAGTTGGACAGAGGGTCATACTCTAAATCAGTCCTTGGTCTTGAGTTGTCAACCACATACTTCTTCCCTCTGGAATACGTTCTAGGAAGGTTTGTGCATGACGACAGCCCATGAGGGCCCCGGTCTACATTTTTACCTCCAGTCTCAGACTTTGAAACGGAGAAATTCGGTGGAGTTTTGATGCTGTCTGCCAGTACGGTCTGGTAGCGGGACAGTCGCCTTTGCTCCTGTTCCACCTCGTACCTTACAGTTTCAATCTCCTTGTTGATTCGCTCCAGCTCCTGGAAGGAGTCATCTTTGGTCTCATCAGTCACCGGATAACCATTTTGCTCCCCTGTACAAAAAAAAGGAATATGAAATAGGACTTATTAGTAATATAGTGGATTATAATACAGGGTGAGATTGGTTTAAATACAAACATGTGGAGAGTGCTGGTGTGGTGACATGTAGCCGTGTGCAGAGCATACATAGTTACACTACCATCATTTGTTTTTAGAATACAAGCTTTAAGCATCTGAATTAAGAATTTGCAAACAGGCTAAGACAACAGACCCTCAAATGTGCTTAATTTTAAAGTTACGTATAGGAACAAAAAACGGGCTAAATAATTATCAGCGAAAGTGTGATACAATTTAGTTTTAGTTTAAAAAAGTGATGCAATTTAGTATTGTAGAGTAGTTAACGTTACATGTTAACTTTTAACAGACAAAGACAACAAGCTAACGCACTTTAAATCGTTGTAACCTCATGTTAGGATACCTCAATGCACTGACCTGCAAAGTCAACCACCGATGTTTGACACGACGCACCAAACACAACCCGCAATTCTGCGGCATGTTTGTACAAACAGTGCGGCCGCGCACAAAGCCCACGTTTTAAAAAAGGACAACTTATACCAGCAAAGAGACGCGACGAGGGAAACATCAGGAAAAACCGTCACTTTTCACGATACGTTTGTTTTGACTAATTGACTGTCGTGCTCCAACTGAAGTTCTCGTTACGTCAGCCTCGCTTATATAGGCTCTGTTCAAGTCGCGAGACGACCGTTAAATTAAATACAAAATTTAAATTACTTTTTTGTCTTTTAATATTAATATTTTTGGAAAATAAAACTAATTTAAACGCAGGATAATTACAAAAAAAACAATTCCTGCCGTGACAATTGATTGCGGTTCATTGTGTCGCAGTAATCCCTCCGCGCCGGCAGAGGGCGCTGCTGCACATAACCGAACTGGGACCAACCGTATAGTAGAGTATTTTCTCTGTTTGGTACCGCAACCACAACAACAGTCTTATCTGGGATATTAAGATCTACAAAACACATACAATTTGCGTTGAAATGGATAACAGCGAGGAAGAGATGGAAGAGGATGAAGCTGAGTGGAATAACAGCTTCGTGGATTCAGTCCCATACAGCACTGCTGCTTCTGGTAAAGTATGAAGACTGGGAGGCTAACTATAAAGTTTATATTCTGGCTTTCATCTGGCTTTTTGGCATGCATATAGATACACGGCTCGGTATAACAGCTATCTATACGTGTAGGATGGTCATCATTGTATGTATAATCTCTTGTTTCAGATCTGAGCCTCAATAAGACATCAGGACCAACACCTGCTCACAGAGTCATTCTGCATTTTGACCTGGACTGCTTCTATGCTCAGGTGGAAATGATCAGAAACCCTGCACTGAGAGAGGTCCCTTTAGGTAAACTGATTCACTCCAAAAGATCTTCTGTGGCGGAATAATTCAAGTTAACAAAATACTTTCGTGGTTTCAAAAATGTCTCTCATAACATCAGGTATTCAGCAGAAATACATCATAGTCACCTGCAACTATGTGGCAAGAGATCAGGGTGTCACCAAGCTGATGTCTGTGACTGATGCTAAGGAGAAATGTCCTCAGCTGGTGCTGGTTAAAGGAGAAGACCTGACACACTACCGAGAAATGTCATATAAACTGACAGGTAGGCAGGATTCTCCGCTCAATAAAGCTGTATTCTAAGACTACAAGTGTAGAGTAGTTAGAAAAAGATTCAGGGTTTAGCATTCAGAGTAAGAATCCACCCCATAACACACTCAATAAACAGATCTCATCTCATCTGTGGGTTCATTTACTGTTAGGTGGTAGCAGAAAAGAATATATATATATATATAAAAAAATAACAGAATATCAGGTTCTGGTGTCAGTCTCTCAGAAATAAAGAGGCAGAAAATATGTCTAGACACTTAAAATATCCTCTAATATCCACAATGAAAGGCAAGATATTTTGTGTTTGAGTAAAGGCACGAGTGTAGAAATGCTACCACTATTACTGCCTGCTTTCCTCCTATACACATACTATATAGCCCGCACATTAGTGCATCAAGCTCTCGCTAATCTCTGATGATTGTTTAAAGTAAATTTGTGAAATTACATTTTTGCTAACATTCTTTCTTGACCTTTTCTTGTCCTCCTTCCAGAGCTGCTGATGTCCTACTGTCCACTGGTAGAGAGGCTTGGATTTGATGAAAACTTCATGGACATCACAAAGATGGTAGAAAGAAGGCTAGCAGAGACGACGGAGTCCAACAACTTGTCATTTAAAGGACACGTCTACAACCACCTCAGTAGGTCACACTTTGTGTGTAGCTGTGCATCTGTGTACATCTGGCTCATGGAAACCGAGAAATGAGTTGTGAAACAAGCCTAGAAGCTAAACCCTAACTGTAACCGTAATTTGCATTGCACTCTCAGTTTCCCACCACATGAACAGTTTACTTTTTGTATTCTGTTGATGAATGTTTTCACGACCACAGATAGATTTCTGTTTTTCTTTTCCTGCCCAGGTGCAGACGTTAAAGCCAGTGATCATCCGAGGTTGGCTTTAGGTTCACACGTGGCGGCGGAGCTAAGAGACGGCATCCACAGCAAACTGGGTCTGACCGGCTGCGCTGGCGTCGCCACGAACAAGCTGCTGGCCAAACTGGTGGCGGGCAGCTTTAAACCCAATCAGCAAACCACCCTGCTGCCTGAGAACGTCGGCGACATCATGGGCCGCCTGAGCGGTCTCCGCAAAGTACCGGGTACACATGATCAGAGAATGCGTAACTGTGTTATCTTTATTTAGTATTGCTTGAATATTTTTCAATTCAAAACTCTTTTGCTGTGTTTTTGTCCCTGGCGATACATTCTTTAGGGGTTGGTCACCAGACAGTGAAGCGACTTCAAGCCCTGGGATTGGTCAGCGTGAAAGATCTTCAGCTCTTCCCGTTGAACGACTTGGTGAAGGAGTTTGGAGGTCCCAGTGCCCAGCGCTTGAAGAATCTGGCCCTCGGCGTTGACGACTCACCTGTCACCCCCACCGGAGCCCCTCAGGTAGACGAGGACATCCCTGAAACGACCGGAATCTTCTTAGCTCAAAGTTGTTGTGACAAAACAAAGTAACTGTTGACTCGCTGGTATTGTTGTTGCTTTGAGTCGTCAGAGTTCTTAATTGTTGTCCCATTTGATCAATCTCACCTTATTTTCCCCTAATTAGCATCCTCTTCATGTTTCAGTCTCTCAGTGACGAAGACTCCTTCAAGAAAATGTCCTCAACTAAAGAGGTTTTGGAAAAGATTCAAGAACTCCTGAGCAGTCTGTTGGAGAGGTGAGATAACTGTCATTTGGGGGGGGGGGGGGGTCTTTTAAAGCTTGAGCCACTTAATCTCTAACCTCAGATCATCTGTTGAGAACTAGGATGCACAAAGATGGCAGGCAGCCGCAAACCTTCCGGCTGACCATCCGTAGATACTCGGCGACCAACAAGTGGTTCAGTCGGGAGAGCCGACAGTGTCCGATCCCCAACCACGTAGGACAGAAGATCACCTCCGGTAAGCTCACGCACCAGGAGAACACATCCCACCTGAGACGGGTCAGGATGGCTTGTGCTGTCGCTTGATCGGGGTTTAAAGTGTATTTAACCCTTAGCATTGATGGCAATACATGTACTCATTTTGTTCAGTTCTTATCAGTGTACCTCAGCACCGTGGAGTTCTCTCCATCCTGAAAGTATTTATACAACAGCAGCTGAAGTTCATAAGCACAAAGCCGCTGTCATAATGTCAAACTTTAACTCACAAACGATGCCTTTTTTGAGTCCTTATATTCTGTCAAAGACCTTTTTAAAAGCTGCTCTGCTCGTCATTAAAGCATTGCTTTCTGCCATGTTTCTACAGACAGCGGTGATGACGCTGCGGTCCTGCTGGTGTCGTTGGCCATGAAGCTCTTCCACAAGATGGTGGACCGCAGCGCCGCCTTCCACCTCACTCTCATCAACGTTTGCTTCAGTAACCTGCAGACCAGGGGAGCCGCCGTCAGCGGAAAGGGCTCTATAACATCTTTCTTCGCACACAGCTCGTCTCCCAGGAAAACACAAATCTTCTCACCACAAAGCCAGGTAACACAGTGACGTAACCTAGCATAATCTGGCTTTTTATTACCGTTACCTGTCATGTAATTGAAATTGAAATTGGCACTGGTTTTCCATCTTACTTTTGATGGTATGATCTCGAAACAGAGATTCTTTGTGGTATTAAAAAGGTCCTAAGAAGTCTTCAGTATACAATGCTTACTTTATGCTGAGAGAGGTCTTGTTCTGTCACACTGTGCCGTTAAATGATGCCTACAGGATTCTCTCTTCATAGAAATGGTGTTTCCTAAAATAATTAGTTCTCCTCCTCCTCTTTCCTTCTCTAATAGGATGCTTGCTCTCAGAGTGGGAATACGGATCATCAGTTGAGCGCACACAGCGTGATGACTCAACCTACCCCTCCTCAAAAGACAGTCACCTCAGAAAGCCCTTGTAGCTCTGGGGCAGAATTATATGGGTTTAAAAGAAAACAGAGGCCCGTTGTTGCTGTAAAGAACCCTCCGCTTCAGAAAGAATCCTGCAGCACAGCGAGGTCGGACCCAAAAATCTCGGTGACGCATCGATTGCCCCCAAATGTTGACCCCGAAGTGTTCAGGCTTCTCCCTGAGGAAATTCAGAAGGAGCTGTTATCTCCTGCCTACACGAACTCTCTCCCCGGTCTTTCAACGAGCTCCCCTGCTGTCGTCAATGTCCCCAACGTAACAATAAACAAGTCTCCTCAGTCATTTAGTGACTCACAAAATATTAAAGACATCAAAGAGGCCGTGGAGAAATTGGACCCATCCGGCAGGCCGAATACCGTGAATCAGAGGCCCGAGGGCACAAGTGCATTTCTGGGAGAAAACGTCACGGAAGAAGGAAGACCGTCATTCTCTCGGTCTTCTGACTGTGACTTCCCAGGACATGTGGACCCTCAGGTGTTTTCAGAGCTTCCCCCAGACGTTCAGAAGGAGTTGATGTCTGGATGGAAGCAACAGAAGCCGGTCCTGAAGACGCCCTCATCCAGGAAACCAGGGAGAAGCTTGATGAGCAAAGATAGAAAGGCTGCAGGAAAAGGCAGTCAGGCAAACAATCTGTTAAAGTATTTCAAACCCAGTTAGAGGGCGAAGCAAAGCTTCTGCGAGAGCTCATTTATGACAAACTCTTCTGTTATGATATTTCTCGTTCTCAGGTGATGTGTGTATAGGGCGTGGACAAAATAAAATAAACGCTTAACTGTACAGCAGCAAATAGGCTTTTTTGGTGACACTACACTAAATTTAAAAGGCAACTACACAAATATTGAGGACCACAGGTGTCAGGAAAATGATTTCTGATGCATCACTTACAAATGCAGCAACATTATGTACGATAACATTCGGGAAAAGTCTAAAAGACCTTGCCAAAAATATGAAAATTGCATTGCACTTTAAAAAACGGCCTTTAACGTATATCTCAGCAGTGGTTGAATGCTTTAGAAAGTGAACTGCCTCTAAAGTCAAGAATTCATGTTTTGGCTCCACTATTGATCCCAACAAAAACAGAAAATAGTTTGAGCTTGACCAAGTTGGTGTTGGTATTTGTGGGTCCACCCCTGTATGTCAGTATTAATACGCATGTCAGTTACTGTTTTGGAAATAAGAATTGTGTATATATATATTGTTTATAAAATTGAATGTTGATTTCAAAATATCTCCAAACTGCTTGATTTGTCTGGGCCTTGAACATCATTTGTGAAATCTCCTTTTATTATTTGTAAACACGGATGAAAGTAAATTCCAAAATCTTACTGCTATCCTACGTGAGGTCTTTAGCTTCAGGTTTATTGTTTTCACATTGTTTGGAGAAGCAGGATTACTTTGCTTAGCCTCTAGAAGTGGGGCCCTCTTTACTTGGTTGGACGATTTCCACTGAAATCCACAGAGGCTCACATTATTCGTTGACATCCACTTTTTTTTTTTTTTTTTTTTTTTTTTAAACCCTCATGTGAAATACCAGAAAACACAAGGCCTGTAAGCACAGCCCCGCTCGGTTCCTGCTGACCTGAAACTCCTCCCTGGATCACATGTAAGTTGTGGGGAAAAGGTTCAGATGTGCCATCGCATCACCAATGAGATTATTTTAGGCAATCAGGACAAGTTGAGCGACGTCTCAATGGGTGTTGGCACTTCCTCCGGATAGACTGGTAAGGTTACTTTTTTTTAACGTCATTTTAAGTGAAACTGTTTGTGTCAGAGGGTGTTCTGAGGAAATCCTCAAAATAGTGTTTGATAGAGTTTTGTAAGATAAACACTGAGACTGATTACAGGTTGATTGCTAAACTCATACTCACACTGCTGATTGCAAAGAACACAACAATTAAACATGCACATGGGAAATGACTCTATATTTCATGGTTGTCCTGCCAGAGTTGACCATGACTACATCCTAAATGTTTAATATACTGAAGGAAATAAATGGCATTCTTCATCCATCTCTTACATAACAAACAGCCTGTCTGAGCTGTTAAGTGTAACCGAAGCGTTTCTGTGATTCGAGCGGTGGCATGCAGTGTTGAGCCGTCTGCCCGTAGCCCTTAAAGTCAATAAAAGGAGCTCTGTCCGCCAAACAGGCCCGTGTTTTTCACTCAGCAAAGTCTGGGGGAAAACTGGCGAGACATTTGACTGCTCATGTGGAAGCCAGCTCAAGTCATGTGCTAGCCCCTTCACTGATCAGAGCCTCATGAGTAGGGGAGTTATGACGTCCTGCTAAACCTGTGTGATGGTCTTCCACACTTAGACTGAACACTGCAGCTCATAGGTGGAACTGTTTTGCATGTCTTTGCTAGTGTTGACTTGTGCAAGCTCTCTCTAAACTCCCATGGTTCATGATCCATCAAACCAGCATCATTGTACTGTGAGTGCACCTTTGTGGCAGGTTGAGCACTCTGCTGCACTATGGCTGACTGGGACTATGACTATCTGGTCAAGCTGCTGGCACTCGGGGACTCGGGGGTGGGAAAGACCTCCTTCCTCTACAGTTACACCGACAGCAAGTTCAACCGCAAGTTCACAACCACAGTGGGCATCGACTTCAGGGAAAAGAGAGTGGTGAGTGATGCTTGGTATCTAACATGTTAAGGTGCACGCATACGAGGAGGATTCTTGACTTAAAATGCATGTAACTCAGTGCAGAGGTTTGTTCTGCGCTTTGGCTCAGATGTACACTGGGACAGGTGCTGATGGGACGACTGAGAAGAACTTCAAAGTCCACCTTCAGCTTTGGGACACAGCGGGACAAGAGAGGTAAATCTAATCTTCATGTTCACAATATCTTTTACGATTCGACGTGTTCATTTAAAATCCCAAATGTCTGCAACTCCTAGTGGGGAACACTGAGAATAAATGGGCCAAAAGCCAGTAAGTCATTGACCGGCATTGGCACATTTTCTGTATGTATATTAAACCAAGGTGGACCTGGTGATGGCACAAGAGGAAACATTAAAGGAGTGTTCATTTCCAGGTTCATACTTTTATTTTGGTTATCTACTAGAAAATCTTTGCATATATTTATTGACCCTCCGAAAACGTTCCGTTTTAGCTCCTGTCTCTTTAATGCCCCCTCCCAAAAAATCCCAGTCCATCTGTACCAAATTTTTAATGCCAATCCATCCAACAGTTCTACAAATCTCAACCTCATGGGGGTGCTAGAGGAAGAATCAGGGGGTTGCCAAAGTCAGTATAGGATTCATCGTCTGGGGCCCATGAATGTCTTTTCAAAATATCATGAAAATGTATCCGACAGTTGCTGAGATATTTCTGTCTGGGCTAAATAGTTAAATAAAAACCTGTTTTCAGGTTCCGCAGCCTCACCACCACTTTCTTCAGAGACGCCATGGGCTTCCTGCTGATGTTCGACTTGACCAATCAGCAAAGTTTCCTCAACCTCAGGAACTGGATGAGTATGTGTCATCTCAGCAGCACTGCTCTGCTGCAGCTCAACACTCTTTTGGATCAATGTTTTCTCTCGTGTTGCCGCTAAGAATGAGTTGCGAAGTTGAGAGAGAGTTTGAGAAACTTGACGAACACAGAGTCTGCTCATGCGCGTCTATTTGCATTTCATGGGTTTAAATGACTTCCTCTGTGTCGGTTCAGGTCAGCTGCAGGCCAACGCGTACTGTGATAGTCCAGACGTGGTGCTGGTGGGCACCAAGGCAGACCTGAGGGATGTGAGGGATGTTCATGCGAGACAGGTCAAAGATCTGGCAGACAGATACGGGTGAGGCATTACATACAGCACTATTGTTTGTTGGAGACAGCACATGTTAAAGGCAGTGTGTGAAGTGTAGTGGAGATGAATATCACTGATGTCGCTTTCCACCTTCCCCCACTCATCTTCCTCCTGAGGGTTGAATATTTGATTCACAATAAAACGTTATGTTTGAACTACTCAGGACCAATAGACATGTGCAAACTATTTAACAAGGGTTGAAAGGCAGAAAAAAAGGTTGAGAACCACACACACACGTCAATAAACTCCTCTCTCGGTTCTCGTCAGCATCCCCTACTTTGAGACGAGTGCAGTGACGGGTGTTGACGTGGACCAGGCGGTGACCACCCTCCTGGACTTGGTGATGAAGAGGATGGAGCAGAGCACTCCCAGGGGCCCCAGCTCTGAACCCATCGGCAGCCCCGTCACCAGCCATGTCGAGGAGGCTCCTGTCAGTAGGACGTGTGCCTGCTGATGTTACCACCAGCAGCCACTCTTTTCACACTCTTTTCACACTGTGTTTTTGAAATGCTGCTGCTTGCTGGAGCTTCACCAGGGTGCCTGCTAGGTGTGATCTCAAAGTCAACTGATAGATTACCCATACTGGAGAGGAAATGGGGCCCAATATTGTTATTACGGTGTGAATTCCTCACTTGACATCTGCTGTCTGTCACGTTATTTATTCACAGCTTGTGCATTGTGAGAAGAGCGAGAGAGAGGAAGGAAAGGAGTACAAGATAACCAAATTGTATATCGTAAGCGACTATTGGTATTGTTGTAAAAGAACTGCGATGTTTTTAATGCACCAAGTGGTTGTTATTCAGAAAGAAAAGTCAATTCATTATCAGAGAAAAATACTGTTTTTATTTGACACATTGAGGCATTGATGGAAGGAATATGCAGGCACATAACGTATATGTATCATGGAGCATAATCGAAAAACATTTAAGACATGGTTACATTTCTTAAATGAATAATCGTTTTTGTTTGAACAACCAAGATAGCAAAGTCACTTACATGATCTGTGACTTTTTTTTTTACGACATGTACATAAGCAGCCAAGCTTTTTTATGCATTATGGAACAAAGTTGCCATGCAGATCGAACACAAGTACAAGAATGTTAAAGGGTTGTTGGAACAAATCCTGTATAGTGCTGCGTTTGGAATAAAGACATTTGTTTCGGTTATGTATATGTCACTGTATTGTCATTTACATGTAATGCACTAAAAGCTAGACCGGTATTCAGACTGGAAATACAATCCTCACAGACTTTGTTAGCATCATTATTGTTTACACACATTCTATACATTGATTTTGATTAAAATAAGACAGAAACGTAAAATGACCTGCATTCATGTCAGTGGATTTTTCCAACATTCATGGAGTCACAAAGAAAAAACCACCACATGAATTTGGCTTGAAGCCAAACAATCTAAAAGTTTAAAATGATTTGTGTGCCACAAAAAGTGTGATTCAACATCAAATTCAACATCAAAAAAGTGATTTCTTATACAATAATACTTGTTTGTTGTCATACATCTTCCAAAATCCCCGAACAATCTGTATCAAGCTAATATTTCTCCTTTGAACACGAGGTCTTTGGTGTACCTACAAAACATTCCTCAAGACGGAGTACGGAGATTATCCTTAAATGTACACATCTATGACATATTAAATGGCCTACAATTCAGCAAAACAAACGTTTTTTTTTATCAGTTATGTATTTTCATAGTGGCGACTGCACTGTGATTCGGAGACGAGACACATGAATCTGAAATGTTCATCTTGTCTCAAGGAGACGGACATAAAGACACGCTTTGTGTGGGACGGGATGTCTAGCAAACTCCTACCATGCTCAATCTGAATGAGACGCACTACGATCTGGTAAATGCAAATCCCTGCATTGCTCCGTGTATTAAACCTCAGCCTAAACCAGAGAGTTTACAACGAGGAGCACATGTTTCAGAGTCATGAGACGAGTCATGTGGCCGGCTTCACCCCCCCCCCCCCCCCATATCCACCAGTCTGCGTCAGTCTGGCATGACAGGGTGTGGATTTTTTTTTGAGAACCCAAGATTATCTACAGTTACAAAAAATAAAGCTTGTTCATTTTTCAGTTGATCTGTAGTTTGGTCCCATGTGGAATATATTAGGGTTCTACTTTTAGCTTTCAAACGCCTCTTATAAAAGGACACTGGTGATATTCTTAAGGAATACACCAGCAGGAATACAAACAATAGCGAAGGACTGAATTTTTACCCTCAAAACAATCTTCAAAAAGGTTGTATAAAACGAGCCTAACATGTTTGTTTGTGCTTCACATGCAATGTCATTTAAATGGGTCATGCTCTTTATACCAGATGCAGTAAGTCATATGACATTCATTCATCGCTTCGTTTTACGTCACAAATATTGGAATCAATACGGTTACGGTTGAATAAATAACTTTTCCCTCTGTCAACAAAATCTGTATAATAAATAGTGTATTATCTTTAGTATTTGTCGTAATTGAAATAGTGGTAAACCTTAGTTGTTGAAACTACCGAAAATGTTGTATTTCCTGATGTTTTTCGCCACGTTAGCGCCATGATTTAGGTCACAAGAAACTGTGGTATCCTCTGCTCCCGCTCGTTTACTCAATCAAAACAGCTTTTACAACTGCTGTATCTGACATATTAGCTGTTACTACTGTAGATATTTACACTCATTAAACTGCAGGTGTAATAGTTTTGGCATCGCTAATTGAACTAACTGACAAAGCTAATGTTAGCTTGCTAATATAAGACCTGTTTAGGTTTAAGAGTAAAGAAGATCATATTGATTTGACACACCTGAACTGTGCAATAATGTAAACTTTGGAGATATGAAATTGCACGTCACAAAAATGCAAAACATACAATATGATATGCAAGTAACGTTAGTGAGGTAAACAACATTTTAGGTATTTCTCTTTTAGAAAATCAAGTTTCTGTGACTTAAATGTAGCTACTAGCGTGGCAATAGACTTGTTGGAAGATGTTTTTAAATGTCTTATCGTCTCAAAACCTAATGTAGGCCGATACCACTTTCTAAAATTCTGCATTCTAATGAAAACACACTATCGTCCGTCTATGAATTTATGGCTTGTTGTTGGAATGTCAAACATCATTCCAAAAATTTTGAAGAATCTCCAAAACATTTGAAGTAGACAGTCACACTGTCTACAGAAAATAAAAGACACGCAAGTACACATATATAAATACGGTACATATATATTTATAGATATATACGGTATATATATAGGGTACAGTAAACAAATACCATCTTCCAGAGCAGTGCAGATTGTCAGACTGGGGGACAAAGGCCTGAAAACAGGAAATTCACCTCTCTTGAGGCCTTGAATCTGATTACAAAAAAACACTGATCTAACTCCTTCCCTGAGATTAGGCAGTGATTTCAGTGTACAGAATCAGTATACTGTTGTAAAAGGCTATTAATCAATCAACACTGTGTTAAACAGAACTGGAAGATTTGACTTTGCGTTGAATCCCCCCCCGCAAACTCCAGTTACAATAGTTCTGTTCGTGCTGTTTAGCCACGGCCAGCAGCCATGCAAAGGAGCGCAATGGAAGCAACAGAGCAGCGTAAAAAGTCCGAACTGTGTAGTGCTGAAGACAACCATATACCGAATAAATGAGTGACAACGCTGTGACATCTTCATGTGACATTACAGCGCGATGTGAGTGTGTGTTTGTCGAAAGAGGGTGTCGTAAATTGCCGTAACACTTATCATGCATCGTGGATCACAACAGACGTTTTGAGCAGAGCGGATGTATCTGGGTCTCTGGAGTGGCCTCTTAAAAACCACTGCATGTCTAGGAGCAGTGCGTCAGGCTGAGTTTGATCACACCTTCCCTGTGCAGCTTGTAGAGCAGCTTGAACTCGCTGGGCAGCTGGTGGGTCTCCTGCCACTTGGTGGTGAATTTGGTCCCTTTCTTGTCGTAGTAGTGGTAAGGCAGATCATTGCCCGTGTTGGGGTCCCAGCCGAAGGGCCAGAAGCCGTAGAGATGGATCTCGTCGCACATGGCGGACGCCAGCGTGTACATCAGGATCCCCGTGCTGAGACGTTTCGGGGAGAGGTTTTTAGTCTTCCAGTATCTGTGTGGAAGGGGGGGGGGGGACAAGTGAACCACCAAAATTAGACATTATATTAAAACACCTCTGAGAGCAGAATACCACGATTAATCCTTCATCACCATAATCCACCATAGTCCCACTTCCCTTATGTCTATATGCAGACTCAAGTATAGTACTTTGCTTAATTGCAAATTTGAGATACTTGTGCTTCACTTAAGTATTTCCATTTTATGCAATGTTGTACTTCTACTCCACTACATAAGCATACACTTGCAAGTGAATGCTAATGTTACTCTGATGGATGTGTAAAGAGGCAACTGTTAACAAAGTTGCCATATCAATTTAAAATGTAGTATTTAACAGCAGTTTGTTCTACTGTAACATGTTAATATTCCCTAAAATAAGGTATACTATATAAGCAATACCCAGTGCAACGTCTTTACATATTAATCTTGTTGGCCTAAAAGTAGTCAAATGAAAGCAACTAAAGTAAAGTAAAATCCACCATGGGTACGTTTTCAACTGTTAAATGTAAACTCCAGAGTTGTGGCCCTGATTATACTTTCCAGTTAGCTAAGTCACGTCTGTTGACAAAATCTACACTACCAATCAGATCAACACTCTTACTTGTTGACATCGTGCATGATGTTTCCCGGCCAGGCCAGTTCGACTTTCAGCTGTCCCTTGTGCTCCACAAAGAAGTCCACCAGGGTCCTGGTTACTGTGGCTGAGGTGTGGAGGAAGAAGGCAGGGATCCACAGGATGGCTCCCTCCAGCTTCTTCAGGTTGAGGAAGAAATTATTCCTGTCTTGAATGGTCAGCAGGTTATTGTAGTACCTCTCCAGGATGCTGGGGTTGAAGGTGGTGAGGTTGGTCTTCTTGCCCACGTCCTTGGAGTAGATCTCCGTGGGGGCGAAGTTGCAGCGGAACACAAAGTCGGCCTGGTCGATCTCAGGGCCGCAGTGGCTTCCTGTCAGGATGCCGCTGTTGCCCACCACGGCGCACATGCTGTAGTGCTTGTTGTGGATGGGAGAGGAGTCTGGGAGCAGGGACTTCAGGTTGTTGCTGATGGAGAAGACGTACTTGTGGCTGGAGTAGTCAAAGTGCATCAGCTGGCCAACACGCACGCTGTTCTTTGTGAGGGAGAAGTTGGTGGGAATGTCGATGTAGCTGAAGATATCTTTCCTGAAAAGAGACAAAAACACTTTAACACTGGGACAGGCAGAAGTGAAAGAAGTACTCAGATCTTTTACTTTAGTAATAGCAGCAATACTGCAAAGAAGAAAATAGTATATAATAAATCATATATATAGGATGTTGGATTATTAATACTCACACATTAATGTGTAAAAGCAGGATCTTATTGTTATTCCCTTTAACGTAAGCTCTGACAACGCAACCCCTACTGTTTATCCTGCAAGAAGACACATACTAAAAGAAGAAGAAGAAGAAGAAGAAGAAGAAGAAGAAGAAGAAGAAGAAGAAGAAGAAGAAGAAGAAGAAGAAGAAGAAGAAGAGATAGAGTGGAAAATAGTTCAGAATTAAAATTTCTCACTTCTGCAGATAAAAGGCCGTCTTGTTGAACTTCCATTTGGACGGTTTTCCTTGGAGCTCCTCATTCAGGGCGTTCGTTAACGGGATGAAGGAGGGGTCCAGAAAATTCATGGCAAACTGAGACCTGTGGAAAAACATCATAAGACATATAAACCTGAGACTCCATTGTGTGAACTACTCTCTTGTTTGTTTTTGTTTGGTCTTGTTTTAAAGAGGATTAATGATATTTTGGTATTAATATTTTTTCTGAGGTATTAAAACAAGAGATCCACATTCTGGTTATTCTGAGGAAAACAAGAAGTTTTTTCATAAAGCCACCAAAAACCATTAATGTTGGACATAATCACATACTCCTTAGAAATCATCAGATTCTGATTCTCTATGTTTAACAAATATGTGTTTTAATCTCGTAAATGTAACAGCAGTGGAAACCCATTTTAATACATCTAAAGCAATTCATTCATCTCTAATTCATTAATCTGATTTTATGGGTCAATAACGTTCGGGTTGCCAGGTTGTGGAAAATGACTTTGACTGGTTGGACCCTTTGGACTGCTCATGGAAAAGGTCTGCATCGGATGTGGACCAAAATCCATTTGTTGACAATTTACTAACATTTACAACGGCAGATTAGATGGATGGAAAAGTAAAATATCTCCCTCTGAAATGTATTGTGTACAGGAGAAGTATAGAGAAAGATACAATGTAGCGGTGTAAAAAATACAATATTTCCCTTAAAATATCGAGAAAGTACTGAACAATTATACTTCAACACAGCACTTGAGAAAAATGTATTTTGAGCTGCTTCAATTGGATGTGATGTTGCTGATGATTCAAGCGTTTACAGTACAAGTACTGTTACGACATGCATCGCCCATAGCAACAACATCAGCACCTCGGACAGCTCACCATCGTTTGATTGACAGGAAGCATTTGGCCCAAATTGAGGGGGAAAGTGATGAGTTGAGCTGGTACATCACATCCAGGTTGAATCGTGCACACAAGGCCCGACTCCTCTGTGTTTACATTCACAACAACACCAATTTTCTGCATCACAACCACGAATATCACTCACCGAAATCCTGCGTGGAACATGATCCGCGGGCCTCCCGTGTAGTATTTGGAGGAGCCGAAGAGGCTGTCTCTTCTAAGGGACACATAGCTGATGAGCGACAGTATGAGCACGGCGACGCACAGAATAACCAAACCCAGGGCCTTGGCGATGCGGACCATCTTGGGTGCGTTTTCATTCCCTGTATGAAGCTGCAGCGAGGCGTTGGCCTATGTTGTAATCGCCGGGTCGGCACACTGCCTGCCTCCGAGATACAGACAAACGGGCGCTCGTGGGCTCATATAATCGAATAAAATGGACGGCTGGTGGTGGTAGTCGTCTGCATGGTGGAGATGCCGCGGCTCGGTCCTCTTTCATTCCTTCTGACTGCTTCTGCTTCTGCTTCTGCTTCTGCTTCTGCTGCTGCTGCTGCTGCTGCTGCTTAAACTCTCCGCGGAAACTCCCCTCCAGGCTGCCGGTTTAATCATGGAGATGGAGCAGAAATGCGTGTCAACACACCCAGCCCGCTACAATACAAGCCCTGTCTACCACGAGGAGCAGCAGCATCACCACCAGCTCCTCTCTCACACACACGCACACACACGCACGCACACGCACGCACACACACACACACACACACACTGCAGCTCTCAGCATAAAGGAAAGCTTGTCCAATAATGAATTGAATGGGATTGAAATAGAGAGATGGGGGAGGAAAAAATCACACAAATCCACTAACTTGTCCTCTGGTCTTTAATCCGAGCATTACTCAAGTACATTTGAGGGGCTTGTGCTTTACGAGCATTTCCACGTGTTGTTTCTTTATACTATAGCTTTTAAAACAAATACAAAGGAATGTGTCATTATTGGTTAGGATGAGACTGACCCCCAGGGAGGAGCAGTAAGTTAAAATAATACACAAATGAACTCCCCTTTACCAACGGTAACATAAAGTAATGCACACATGGATGCATTAATAATTATGTTTAAACGTTAGACGTTAATACTTTTGTACGATTACTAAAGGTACATTTTGAATGCAAGACTCAAGCAGAAGATTTGAGTACTTCTTCCATTGGTTTTGAATGAATTTGAGGTACTTTACTTGAGTCATTCCTTATGGAAGGAAAGGAATGTTGTACTTTTTACTTTTGTAAAAAAACATTTGTTTCACAGCTAGTTAGTTTAGATTGTAGATTCAGATCATTAATATTAAAATAATCAACAAACAATGATTATCATTTTCTAAGATATGGAGCAGTGCATAAAGTGATCAGCTGCGACATTAGGTGTATGCATTAATGCATCAATAATTGTCACCCAATAATATAATAAATATTATTGTGAAATAGGCAGTTCTGCATAGTGAGTATATACTTATGACATTTTGAATGCAACAGGAAGACATGCTTGATGCATAACTCCTGAGGGTGTCATGCATGAATTATACTGCAGGATATCAAATGAAGTCCCGTCCCTTCAGCATGTGGTTTGTTTGTCATGAGGACACATTTTAAAATATGATTAAATCATCTCATGTTACAGTTCTTCTCGATATGACTTTTAAGTGAACCAGAATAAGTCAGTGTTTCAGATTGCTCTCAAAGAGTTGCCATGCTATATCAATGCCACATTTTTTGGCAGCACCCCAGTTCACCACTAGTGGACAATTCAAAACACAAGCAAGTGAAAACAAGAGGATGAAAAGCACTTCTTTTATTTGGAGGGATTTTTTCTGACCCTTCCAACATCTTCCACATGATATCCAAATACAACAGACGTATGTAGAGTTCACAAAACATACAATTTGTTCCTTCTTTCTTTTTTACATTTTATATACATTTTTTTCAACATTTTTTTCTTTTTACAATGAGCTTATTTTGGTAAACATAAACAACATCCATTCATAATCACATATTTCAATGTACCCATGCATAAACAATCTGGTATTTTCACACTAAGATGTCATATTGTATACATATGTGTAATATATTCTAGCGGAATACTTTATATTTGTAGATATTGAGTAGGAAAACAGGTTTAAAAAAAGATGGAGGATGTGGTAGTGTGTTCGATGGTATTCAACAGTGAGTGTACCACAAGTTATCCCTTGTGCTTCACGGATTCTCCATGAATGTGCCGAGCTCGGTCACAAACAAAACACAAAGAGAACATCTCGGAAAAAGACATTCAGACGCATTACCGTCAAGCTGCCAAGATATTGCAATTTTCCATTTATAGGATATGTATTCTTTTTAAACATAAAAAAAACGACAGGAAACTGAATCAACACAGGCACTTAATGATTAAAACCCGCCACTTGTCGTACCTAAGGTGGTAGGACAAGTTGCTCAGAAACATGGTGACTACCTTAAATCGGATACAGTTTGGAGGACAAACCGTCCCCACTGCACAATGACGACACGTCACTTTTTGCGGTTGAGAAAGGTGGAGGGGAAGAAGGCTCCTTCGCCGTCACTTCCTGGCGAGCCGCACGGGCTTTCCTCTCCACAGCTCATGTCCTCACAGGAGTCCTCACTAAGAGAGAAGAGGAGGCCATTAATACTCAGTGCTTCATAGAGCTGAAACAAGTAGCCGATGAATCAACGAGTGAACGGACAGATGTCTTCTGTGGTTCTGGAGGTGAACTCCGAGAAAATAACTCTGGTGTCGTCTCTGCTTTGGCTTGGAGAAAAATGTTCAAAAAAACCGAAGGGTGGAGTTTAAAAGATGTGGCTATTTACAGGCAGGGTCTCATGAAAAGATGCTATTGTGCAGTACAACATTGCTGGAAATCCCCTTTAATCTACAACAATTTTGATGATTCATCAAATATTTAAGTCATGTCTCAAGAGGAAACATCAAGTTTCACTTGTTCCAGCTTCTCTGACATGAGAGCTTTTGTTTTTTTGCTGTTTTGTATTATGAACTGAATCTCTTCGTCATACAAAACAAGACATTTGAAGATGTCAACTCGGGTTCTGTTGAACTGTGATGGCCCGTCTGCACTATTTGTTGACATTTTACAGACTCATGATACGGACGACTCAACGGAGAAAGAAGTTGTTAGGTGCAGCCATAGTTCAGAGTGATATCAACTAAGGTAATAAATGACAGAATGATGATTTTAGCAAATTAAGGCTTTTGGGTTGGTAAGACTGTCTACTCCAGTACTCACTTAACCATTCATGGATACAGTTCAACTCGAAAATAAAACGTATTGTCTTTAATTACTGTTACTAGCTGTGATTTTGCTGAGTCATGAATTTGAGGACTTAAAAATGAGTCTATTGGCATTCAGGAAAGACCGCTTCCTCAATATCTCATCATCATAGCACAGTTTATTCAAAGGAAATTCAGCATGAAGGAAATGGAAAAACGGGACGATTAACCTCTCACTCTCGTCCCAGATGCCCTCAGGAATAGTTGGCAGGCCGGGCACACTGACGTGATTGGCCTTAAGATTTTGGGCCGTTCGCCTGGAAACGATCCAAACAAGTTTTTTGTTGTCTGGTTTGTTACATTCGCTTGAGCAGTATTCAGTCATGCATTCGGCCACGAGTTCCTTCCAGTGGAGCAGCTCGCTGTCGCTGATCTGGGAAGAAGACAAACAGGAAACATCTGAGAGGCTGCAGACAGAAATAGTCTTTAACTGCACCGTCATCAACAAGTGTTTTTCCACATACTATACGTGCGTGTGATCAGACCGTGACACTGACATGCCACATTGTACAATTTCAAATTATTTATAATACAAAGCTGAGGGACTTAAGAAATGATGTTTTAGACTATTGGACAGAGAAAACATTCTTCTCACATGATATTCTTCTAATAACATGTGATGGCCATGTTTCACTATATATGCAGACATTTTCCAGAGCAAAAAATCTAAATGAATTGAGAAAAAAAATATTTGTATACCTTTAGGTGTCTTTGGAATTGCTGTACAATCTTGGACAAGGTGATGGACTGGAGGGCTTCAAACTCCTGAGCAATGAGGGACAGTGCCAGCACTGATGGCTGTAAACGAGAAAAGTAGCATATCAGTAAGTCCTGGGACTCAAAGTGTGAACGCTAATATACTGTGAAATTGTCGCCTGAGAACAATCCTTACTTTTGCTTTAGAGAAAACAAGTCGGCATAAGCAGGCTTTAAGCTGGGCTTCCAGTCTCCCAATGCTTGGGATCTCCTCCCTTAAAATATAGAGGGAATCCTAATGTGACCCGCCAGTACAAAGCTCAAAAAGCAGAATCTATTTGACCAACTCCATACCAACTGGAGCAATGCATCTGCAGTAACAACACGAGTGCGCACAATTAAATTAAATGTTTACCTTTCAGCAGGCAGGATCGTGAAGGTTGGGTAGTAGAGGCGAAGAAAAGTTAAAGCCGTCACTGCTTCGGGCTCCACACTGAGCTTCTCTGAGATGATCTTCTCCATGCGACACAGGTCGGACACAGTGAACTTGCTTTGGCTGATGCGAATGAGTTCGTGGGTGGGCGAGACATTGTTCTCTTCCTCGACCATTTTCGCTGCAATGTGAAGACAGCAGACTCCAATACAGGGCAAGTGTTTGGGCTGCACCTGACACAAGGACAATAGGGAGAGTGTGAGTCCACATCCCATGATTCACGGTTAAACAAAGTCTTTGTGGTTTCCTTCTTACTGGTGATGCAAAACATCCAAAGTTGTAACTTGAAACAACACTATATTCCTACC
Source organism: Melanostigma gelatinosum (assembly GCF_949748355.1). Taxonomy (NCBI): domain Eukaryota; kingdom Metazoa; phylum Chordata; class Actinopteri; order Perciformes; family Zoarcidae; genus Melanostigma; species Melanostigma gelatinosum. The sequence goes on from NC_136639.1 coordinate 6,160,095, forward strand.
TTCATAATGGTGAGGAATCTATCAAGCAAATTGACAGCTTGAACAAATGTTTGAGTGCTGTAGCCAAAGAAACTGGTCAGACCCCACAGTTCTTCCACTCTGGTGTCCCTGCATTTCGCAGACACTCCGCTGTGATTCTGAAAATATACCACGATACATTAGATTGACATCGCTGGTAAAATGAATATCATTTTAGCAATCCCATAAGCCTGCATCGACACCAAAGATATGTAAACGTGGCTCACCTCTGTGGAAGCTGACTCCATCATCCTCAGGCCAGTCTCTCTGGGAAGAAAGTTGTACTCTTTTGCACGACATGACTTCAACTCTTTCAGGAGCAGGCTGTCAATGGCTTGAAGAATCCTCATCCTGGAAAACAAGATATTTCAATCCATCTGCATTGATGCATGTGAGAGTCCGCATATAAATAGTGTCCCCCTCCCCAAGCCGCCCCAAAACACATTCCTGACCATATCTAATTATAACATAGTTATACAAGTATAATAAACTAAATAGTGGGAATAATGTGTACAACATTATCAACACTCACACAATCAAAGTCAATGTTGGCATTGATTTGGGCTAAATGTAGACCAGGTCACCTATAACTGGGTCACTATTGCACATTTCAGAAGAGCCTGAATTATTAAACTTTGATCGAATCTTGAAATAATAACTTACAACATCCATAAATGCCAAAAAAGATGAAGGCGTCAGAAACATAAATAATGCCAACATTGGCTAACATTAACTTAGCTACCGTTAGCTTGCTATCGTAAATCAACAACCCTTCGTCTTACTTTGCCCAGAAGCCGCCGACGTGCAGGAAATAATAGCGCTGCAACTTAAATACAGTTTTCAGCTCTTCACATTTCCATCTTGAGTACGATGGTGGTCGGTAAATGTTAAAAAAAACAAGACCCTTGATCCCTGCTGAAAAGAGAGGGTCCGCCCTGAATAAACAAACAACCGTAAACTGCAATGACCATCATGCACCACGGGAAAACGCCTCTGCGTCGTGTGGATGCGTAATGAACTGGTCGGGAAGGAAGGCGGATGTTGGCGGAATATTTCAAAGTGTCGGTGCTAACGTTACTTTTGCGGTCATTTCAACATCAGCTTTCCTAAACAAAATACATCACTAACCTCCGCAGTCAAACAATGTTAACTATGTGACGCATTAGTGCCGAGTTACATCGAATGATTGATTAGCATAATGCTAGCTAGGAAGTAGCCAAAGATGCTGTTTCCATGGTGATAGAACTTTATCATCGACGACAATTCAGTGGCTAATGCTAGCTGTTGATGTTAGCTTCGAGGAGGTATGGCTTGAACTTAACTAATAGGTTAGGTTACGGATGTGAACAGAGATGTCATCGGACGTTCAGCCCTCGGGTCCTCACAGTATTCAGCCTTCCGGCAATAAAGTTTTGCAATTTGAATTTCCACCGAACCATAGAAAACTAACACGAGCAGGAACTACGGGTAGGTTACAGTGAAGCTAACTACTGTTAGATTAAGTCAGAGGGGAATCTCTGTTATATTTAAACTACTGTTGTTGAATTGTTCAGCTCTTCAAGTCATTTGTTCAACTTGTTCTTTACAGAGACCCATGATGACGCCTCTCCAAGGCTGAGATTTAACAGCCTGACTCTAGATGAATTGAGGTATGAAAAACTCTTCATGCAATATGCTTACCAAATACCAAATGCATTGCAGCCATTTGCTCATTTGATATTTCAGCTCAACCACCAACTCCCAGCTCATCAGCAGCCACTGCTTTAGTTCAAGATTTATTTTGATGTGATTTAAAAAATGGCAATCAAATTTATTTTTATTTTTCCTTTGTTATAGCGAGGAGCTTGACAGGCGCACCAAGGAAACACAGAGGCTTCAAGAAGAGGTGGAAAACGCAACCAAAATAACCTTGGAGAGGTTTGGCTGCACATACGGCATCCACAGTTCACCTGGACAAAGCTGCCTCAACCACAGTAACTATTGTGAGTACAAGCAGCGTCACACAGCAGCGAGATGAAAAAAATAACGTGTTCAGTAGGGATTATTCATTTTTCACAACACCCACGTTATGATACAATTACTGAAAAGCACCCTAAGTGGGGATACCACCCACGTTATGATACAATGACCAAAGCCGAAGGTAATTCTAAAACCTAAACCACCTGACTAGATATACAGATGGGTAGGGAAAAACATTGGAAAGCAAAGTATTTAAAAAAGAATTCAACATTAGCAAAAGCTCAACCCATGTAAGTGCTACAAAGATGCATGTTTCACCGAACCCTATCTTTGACAACATACACTGTGTGTGTTTTAAACCTTCTTTGCTCTTTTGGCAGATGATTCATCTGGGGATTCCGCTATTCCTTCAGCCCACCAGCAGCTAGAGCCCCTGGTCTGTGATCTGGATCATTTAAACCAAGGGGATATCGGCTCTCCTGGAAATGAGGTGTTGGGAACTGCAATAGATGACTGTATTCAACAGCTGTCTGACTTGCAGCTCAACAAGGTTCATACTTTCTTTCCAGCCGTGAATCTTGTTAGTTTGATGCTGTTTGAAATCCTCAATTGGTAATGCTTTCTCGATGTAATGTATTATTTTACCCTCTCAAACACAGACACGGGATCAACCTGAACAAGAGACATTCAGTTTTAACAAAGCCATCATGAACCTGCAGGCTAAGTTGCATAAAGTCCGCGAGGAGAAGGCCGTCCTGTCCAACCTCAGGTGAAGACACTGATGAGATGTTACTCCTGTAAATAAGTGTTTTAAATCTCTTTGACCCACAGATCTTTTTATTTGTAGATTGAAGGATTCAAGGACACACGTTGGTCAGATGGAAAAGATGCTGTTCATGTTGGAGGAGCTCCAAAACATCAAAAGGGCCGAGGACCAGAAGCTGCAGGAGACGCAGGATGAGGCGTTGGCATTTCACAGGAAAGTAGAGACATTGGAACGAAATGTAAAAGAGATGTACTCGCTGTTATCTCAAGAGACACAATGTGGAGACAACGCCATCACCAGGCCTAACGACGCCACTACTTCAAGACAGCTGTCACCTGCTGCGAAGTTAACTGAGGATTTTAACAACGAGTCAGAGAAGCTGCAGGAGAGACTTTTTACAGTAAGTACTAGAAGTCAGTTACGGATCATATTAAGTGTATTGTAGTCACAGACAAATACTTTTCCTCTTATTATGTCTGATACATTTTTCTGTTTCATAGTCAACACAATATCTGGGGAGTGAGGAAAGCGGTGGAGTAAATAAGCAAAACGAAAGGTAATTTAATGGAGAGCTGCAGCGATAAGTCCAATAATGGTTTCGTCAATCGGCATAAAAAGGAATCGGCAACTGTTTTTATTATAGATTTTTCTTAATTTCTTTCACTTTCCAAGCAAAAAAACCAAATGTTCTTAAGTTCCCGCTTCTTAAATGTGAGGATTGGCTGCTTTTCTTTCTCATATATGATAAACAAAAACATTGTTGGGTTCATTTCTAATCTGTAAACATAGCTTTAGTTGGAGAACAGTCATTGAACATAGTTTGGGTTGTCGGCCCACGCTCTGCCATTGTATATCACAGGTATATTATGTCTACTACAGCAGGGTTCACTCTTCATATTGATCTGTTCTAGAATGGAAGACCTGATGGAAAGTCTGGGCCAGGAGATGGCGCTGTTGACTGACAAACTGAGCTCATCGAAAAACAACAGCTTCAGCTTAAGTGTCAAGTTGGAGCTGCTGAAGTAAGAGTTGTTTCCATTCACTTCGTGCCTGTTTTATCAGAGAGTGTTTTCAGTCCAAGGCCACTTCACAAAATGATCAGTGACCATGAATGTGTCAGAAACTTGTATACTTGTATCCCAGGAAACTTGCAGAGAGACAGACATTACTGCACCGGTGTCAGGTCAGTGAGCTGGAGTCGACTCTCTGCAGCCATACAGATACGGTAAGGAAGCGTGTACAGCAACACTATGGACAATATAATGTGAGCAATGAGATACTGAGGCTGCTAAATGTCAATATTAACCAGCCCTCCACTAGATGTATACACCAATAACACCAGCGTAGCTTGACGAATAGACAAACACAATGTGGAGAAGCAGAACTGATGGAACTCCTGTCTGCCTCGTCTATCAGAATATAAACTAAAATGAAGTTGGATTTGATTTGTGACGTTGTAGGTTTGTTGTCTGGAGCAGCAGCTCACTCAGTCTCAGTCCCAGCTGATGGACGCCCAAAGAGGGAAAGAGCGATCTCTACAACAGGCAGAGGAGCTTCAGTCCCAGCTCGGCCACTTCAAGGTTCAGCAGCAAAACCATGAATGTCCAAACCAGCATTCTGTCTACTTGTTATCATCCCCAAAGTCCTCATATGTGCATGTTTGCATGAAAGCACACTCCTTGAAGTGGAAAGTGACGTGTCAGGTTGACTTTATATGAAGTAATTAAAATGACACATAAGTTCTGCGTGTTAAGATGGAGCACAGAGAACAAGTGGAGGTGTGTAATCTGCTGGTAGAACAGCTTAATACACCGATGGGACGAGTCAACAAGGAAGGTTATTGCCTATTCCATTGCAATTACTGATGTTGCACACATTGGTATATACATTTCATTCCATGAGTTATCGATAAAGCTTATTGTCAGAAGGCAGTTTTTATCTCCTAACGCTGATGTGGAAATTGCCTACAGGCCCTGCTGGAGCAGAGGGCCCGGGAGGGGGAGAAATACCGGGAACTCCTGGAGGAGAAGAAGAAGGAACTCCAGCTCCGGCAGCATGAAGCCCAGCACGTAATGTTCATGAGGGAATTATATATAAACCGTGAGCCGGGAACCATTTTGATAGCTCATTGTACTTAACTGACTTTTCCAGCATCTCGCCAGGTTGGAAGAGGCCCAAAGCCGATGCCAGACCCTGCGTGCAGAAGGAGAGACACTGAGGCTTAAGCTGGAAGACCGAGAGAACACGATAGAGAGCAGCATACAGATGCACAACAGCACCATCGACGACCTTCACCGGGAGAACAGCCTTCTCAGCAACCAGCTAAACCAGCACAAGCTGGAGATTCAGCAGCTCAGGGTCAGGAGCAATTTCATTTTTTTTCCCTCTTACTGACTTTCATACCCCTCCTCCATCATCATTAAGCTCTTACTCGTTGTCTCTCTTCCTTCCTCTCGCGCCATGTGCTGATTAGGCCGAGTTAGACCGGCACAAGTCAGACCTGGCTGCTGCAGAGCAGGATACGCTGCAGCTACAGGCCTCTGTGGCTGAACAAAGTGTGCGTGTCCAGGAGGAAACTCTGGAGAAACGGCAGCTCACCATCCAGCTGGACATCCAGCGCTTGCAGTTACTCACCCTCACCAGTGAGTTGAGCGTTACTGATGTGTATCAGACCAATATCCATCATATAAACATGAGGCTTTACTTAATTAATACCCACACAATAACGTATTCCATGTGGACTTTTACCATATCGCATGTTACCTCTGGACAGCAGACTTTTCATTCACCGGAAATGACTCAGGGCTGTTTCTAGAAAGAGACCGTTTCTTTGCCAAATGAAATGATCTTCTTGTCCTGCTGTGTTAAGAAAACAGAGAACCATGTTCGGTATGTTTTCACTGTCAACCAAGCCCTTCCATCGCTGCGTGCGTTAAAGTGCGCTTCACTCTGTGGATACGATGCATGTGTTTGTGCGGGCGCGATTTCAGAGGAGCACGAGGAGCTGCAGCGGCTCCACAGCTGCACGAACGAGGAGCTCAAGGGTGCGGTGCTGAAGCTTCAGAGTCAACTCAGGAACGCCCGTGACGAGCTGGACCAGGTCAGGTGCACCTTGAGGACCCTGGAAGGAGCTGACGGACACGGTTAGATTCATGACATTATTTAAACTTAATTTAACATCTGATGTACAAAGAATTTACATCCAATCTCAGATCAAGTGGACAGATAACAGAGATTTACTCTGGAACGTGATTAAATCTAGAAAACTCTTATAGTATAAATATTAACATATCATCCTCTGCTGTATTCCAGTCTGAGAGATATAACCTGATATGTGTGACCATGAACATACAGTATGTCCCGAATATGTACAAAGCCTGTCCAAGACTAAACCTCTGGGATTTACAATGGCATTCTGATATATTATGTGCATGATGTTCTTTCTCGCTATATCACCTCCTTGCTCTTCTTCAAACTCTCTGTCGTTTTGTCTTGTGGGATTGCCTCAGGCCTCCAGGTAGCCATGGACATGCAGAAGGAGATCACGGCCAGGAGGGAGCAGGTCGACTCCCTGCAGGGCAAAATCCAACATCTAGAGGAGATTAAGGACAAGCTGTACCAGGTAAAATATGTAACTGTACAACTTGTTTGTTTTTTTATTCCATCACGCTCCTTTATTTTCTTTATGCCAAAACAGCAGACTTGACAGCTCAGCTGTTGGCAAGTTCAGAGATCCAAATGTCTGTAATTGATAACAAAAAAAAGAGCCTGAGTTTGTAAGAAATGTATTAAATTACATAAATGTTTTTTGAAAATCTTCCAAATACGCACCAGACTCCGACGAAACAGTGAGGAGTGACACAACAGCAGTGATTTTATCTAAGCAAGTTCAGGCGCTATTATACTGTTTGAGGGCATTTTGAAGAGTTTTATTTTTATTTCTTGGACACAAAATTGCTCTACTGGGACATCTTTGCCCAGTCAAAATATTACATTCAAACTCATTTCCACATGTCAGCATTTGTTCCATTTCTCTGTTCCACATCTAGACAGTACACCAAAACACATTTACATTCACCCACCCTATGCTTCTAATTTAACATCCTATCCAGGAGAAGCGCTACCAGAGCCTGGAGAACCAGCGTCGGCTGCAGCAGCTCACCTTCGTCAGGGAGGAGAAGAGACAACTTGGCGATGAGCTGGAGGCCCTTCGCTCCAAAGATAAACAGTTGAGGGAGCGGATCGACCAGCTGGAGGCAATCCTTCACAAGGTGACGCTCATGCACACTTTTTTCTAGTCATTAGATTACTACCAAATGTTATCTGGTGTTAAGAGAAGCATGGATACGATTGTGACAGACTGAAATACATATAAAGTTTCAAGTCAAACCAGTACACACCAGTAAAAAGATTCTTGATCTTTTTAAACAACAAAGTGTTTGAGGCCTCGAGTTCATCGTGTGTAGACCATGAATTGCAACGTCTTTTGGTTTGTGTTTAGTCAGCGAGTTTTGTTGCATTTCATTCCTCATCTCCCTCTCCCCTCATTGACCATCAGCTTTACCTTCTCTTCACATTTACTCTCTACTATCTAATAAATACACAAAATGCCCCAAAATAGGTACAGATGAAAACAGTTAGAAAAGGTGTTAAAAATGGGCTGATGATCAGCAGCTGTCTTAAAACCAAAGTATTTACAATATCTTAATAACTTCTTTTTCTTTCTGAGAATTACTAACAGTTGTTCTCTCAAACATGTTTGTTTATATTCATATAAATAAAGAAACGTATCCTCCCTGTTCTGTCTCTGTGTGCGTCCATCACTGTGTTATTGTTTCAAATTCTCTGTATCTTCTCAAAGATGTCGGAGAGCTTTGCAGACTGTCAGGATTTCATCCAGCTGAAGGAGCAGGACTTTTTCCGTCTGAAACTCCGACATGCGCTGGACTTGAAGGTAGAGCTGAGTACAGATAAAGAGTCTTTCTGTAAGAAGGAATATGGCTTATCCACTTACACACAGTCTGCTTCTCGTCCTCATGCATGTTTGATAGTATTGTCTTTATCTAGTCTGACTAATTCTTACTATTTACTTACTGTACTTACTTTTCTTAAATAGAGCTGAGCACTAAATCTTGAGTAACAACCAATTTTGTCTTTTCTATAGGAGCTCCAAGGTCACAGTTTGCGCACAGCTCTGAATGTAGCTCCATCTGACCTGGACTCCTCGTCCCCATCTGCACTCACCGCCCCACCCTCCTCCCAGCACGTCTCCAACACCCAGATCACGGTACAGTCAGGAACTCCACATAGCCCGCCGATCTCCTACGGTTCCAGCCCATCAAGTGCACGTGTGAATCGACGTTTATTTGGCTGAACAGACACAAGCTCAGCACATCTGCTATGCCTTTTAAATCAAAAACATACACAGCATTGCATTCCTGTGGCAAGGAGAGACACCAAACTGTAAATCATTTCAACAAAGCAGTAAAACACTGATTGGTTTGTTTGCTCTTGAACTGTGGTCGTGCTAATTCAGTTTTACTGACTTAAGAGTAACAGATCTTGTTGCTATTTGTCACAGACATTTGTGAGATTCTACCTGGTTTCTCTGTATAAACTCAAACTAATCGGTCCATCACTATATAATATCATCATCACCACAGCAGTGCATTGGCATTGTCTTTCTCTCTCCTCTCTCTTCCAGCAGGAGTGCCACGCCCGGGAGCTCAGGTCTCTCGTCGAGGAGCTGCGAGGAGTGATTTCGGAGAAGCACAGACCACACACAGATATCAGGAGGAGGTCTGCACCAGAGAGAGTGCACGGAACCACATTGTACGCCTGGCTCCGTTCCCACACACTGCGAGGATTAGCTTCGCTCTTAGGCTAGGTTAGGTCACATCTTAAAATCATGCGATGCTACTAAGTAAAGCAGGAAGTCATTTGGAGTGGAGGAGGAGGATGAGGAGGAAGGGGATCCAGTCACGAGCGGTTTCAAGAACCACACTGTTTCACAGCTTCTACTGTACTACATCATATAAGAAGACGAGACAGGCTGTTGACCTCCTTTTTATCTTAAGATATCTGTTATGGAATCAATTGAAGGTTAATGTCTCACTCTATATTTTAATATCCCCCTGCACCCACAGAAGTACTGACAAAGCAGAAGAAGTAAAAGCTGGTTCCAGATTGAGAAGAAAAACCTGCGGCAGGTAGGGAGCTCGCCAAAACCTAACCGACTCGTGTCTTCTTTTTTTTTTTCTTTGAATGTTTTGCGCATGGCTTGTCTCGAGGCTAGCAGACGCTCACACCATCTTCCCCGTGACCTTTCATCCCTCATGCAACATGCACGGTGCCGCAATGTGCTGGAGGCTGTGCAATGTGATGTAATGCGTGTCTGTTTGTGTATACACTGTGTACAGCGAGCCCCATTTCCTGAAGGCAGCTAAGCTCAACGGAAAAGTGATCAACAACAAATCCTTCTGTGAGGGTGAGTTTTTGTCATTTTCATGCAGTCCAACATCTGCTATACAACATCATTACATGATTAGTCTATCACCAGAAAAGTAATCTGCAACTATTTCAATAATTGACCTATTGTTCAAGTCATTTTTTAAGCAAATCTGGCAACTATTCGCATGAGGATTTCCTGCTTTTCTCTGTTTTGTATCATTTGGATTTTTGGGTGCGCAGAACTAGCAGCTAAACTTGCTATTTAAAAATGTCACCACCATTTTCTGACATTTGTTAGAACAAATAATGAATCTGGAAAATGATCTACATATTAATCAATAATTCAAATAATCCTTAGTTGAAGCCTTACATTCAACAGACGGACTATATACAACAAATTGTCGATTTTTTGTCAACATCAATATTCAATTCTCTAACATACAGTTTGACTTTCCTAGGCCGCTTAAAGTCAAGTCCAGCGACGGCAGTGAGGTTCACTTCCTCCCCACGGCTGCTCTCACTGGGTCGCAGGTCACCCGTCTACTCTCTTCTGACCTCTGACCCAAACACCTGATAGTGACACTTCACACTGAACTCCCGAGGCCAACCCTTCTTATCAGTAAGTTGTTAGTATTGTGTATCACATACACACACACACACACACACACACACACACACAAAGACACAGAGTCACTGGTCGGTGTTTCTTCAAGATATCATTTATATATCAAACTGTATATTAAAAGAGGGAAAGCTGAATAACATTCACACCAAAGTGCAGTACTTTAATACAGTTTATCAATATCAAATAATAAAACAGACATTTTCTCATATTAATGATTTCATCAACTGTATCTCAGCATAAGATGTCCCAGCGCACACGCTTGGTGTGTCAGGATGTAATGAGGCAACAAAATCCATTTCCGCAATAGTAGTAAAGTTGCGCGTTACTATTGTCCGTCAGCAGCTCACAGGCTTCACAGACTTTTCACCAAATTGTGTAAATGTATTTGATTGATCATCATTGATTCCTTTATCACCCATTTTCTGTCTTTCAGAAAGCTCCTTTTCTATTTTGAAGGCTCCCCAGATGAAGTTGTGAAAGAATGAAATCCACAATCATGTGTCGCTTTGTAATTCATTGTTGAAATAAAGTTTTTTTTATTTTTCAATAAAATAATAATTATTAAATAATAATAATAATTCTTTCTTCTCTCTCTCACTAATTATTTTCTCTCTCTCTCTCTCTCTCTCTCTCTCTCTCTCTCTCTCTCATACAGTCATTCAGGTCTTAGAGACTTTTAGAGGACCCCCCCCACACACACACACACACACCCCATTTCAAAATAAAAGCCCCAGAGAGTGAATTCTAATTGAAATGCTTGTGATGAAGCCATGCATTTAATAACCTCTGTTTATGTGTGTCAAACATGATGATTATGTCTCCTCTCCCCCCCACCCAGCACCACCCTTTCAAAATAAAAGCCCCATGGATTAACTGTATTTAAACAAGCTCAAAATTAGGCTTTTTTGTTCAAAAAATGAATGCTCTTACTAATACTGCGACAACTACTACTGCTGCTGCTAATATAGTATTACTACTACTGCTACTTCTACTATAACTTTTGCTGTTGCTACTATTACTGCTACTACTGCTATCATCAATAGTATTACTACCACTACTGCTATTACTACCACTACTACTATTACTTATACAACAACTGCTGCTACTGCCACTGCTATTCATGCTACTAAAAGTAGTAATACTACTACAGCTATTAGTACGACTGCTACTAGAACTACTGCTACATCTTCTACTGCCATTACTACTACTACTACCACTGTGATATTAAATACTACGACCAATACTACAGCTATTACTATGACTACTGATACTACGTCTTCTACTACTTCTTCTAATTACTAATACTTCGACTGCTAATAATACTTCTTCTACAAATACAAATATCACTACTACTAGTACTTATTCCAATGCTACCAATACTTCTACTGATAATACTTATACTACAACTTATACTACTACAAATATCACCACTGATGAATTTTTTTAAGCCACAGAAACTGTTCAAATATCAAAATGTTCAGCTCTTTCAGGAGAGGTGTGATATGACTTCATATTTGTAATCTTTAAACTTTTTGAATTGTTAAGCTTTTTGCAATTTGTTTTTGAATTGGATATCTATTTTCAGCAATGTTTTTGCGATTGATTTCAGTTTTCAGCATTCCAACGCATTTTCAGCAGGAAATGCTTTTTCTCGTTAACAATGCTGCAGCATCTATATTAAGCACCCATTAAACCTCTGCTTACACACAGAGCTTAAGAGTCTTTAATGTTTCCTTGAATACCGAAACAAGCACGTTGAGGACACTTCTCCTTTTGCTTCTTTTTTACTGTGGTTTTAAAGAGCATTTCCGATATACAAATGCTGTGAAACCCATACGGGTCTGTTGAAATCCCTCTTCTAAATGTATAGCCTTGCCTGTTAGCCTTGGCAGTCGTCGTACATTGTGCATTACATAACTCCTCGTAGCTACGGTTTCATACATCTGTTTCAGCTCCTTGTTCAGGCAACAAACCAACTGTTTCACATGGTCCTCATCTTATCATGTGACTGGTTCCAGCAGAAGACCTGTTGTGTGGGTCTTTACTGTATGTGTTCTTGGATTTTTATAATCAGAAGCCATCAAAAATGAGTTTCTACTCTTTGTGGTTTTTGTGTACTTTCCTCTTTTTGTAAGACTTTTGAAACTGTCCTGTCTGTTTGTGGCTGTGACAGGAGTTCATTCTTGACCTGAGAAATTGTTTGCATCTTCTACTTCAATGGGGAAAGAAGTGGATGAAGTGTGTTCAAGGCCCAGTATTGCAGATTCGCTAACATTGGTCTCTTTGTCCTGCAAGGGTCAAACATAATTCCATTGTATCATCATTTTTGATTATATTAATACTACACATCAGTTTACTTGCATTTTATCAGCTGCATTTCTGTGTTTTGCTCTTTTCACTCCTTACTTGGCTCTGTGTAGTCTTCTTCATTTTCCTCCTCCACATGGCCTCCTGTAGGCGTAGGAAGTGCAGAGGCGCTGTTGACGCTCATGTCTGGGTCCAAAACAGATACCACCTCATCAAATAACTGTGGAGAAGCAAAGACACCATTTAAATATGATTTAACACAGGATAAACGCTTAACATTTACTACTGGCCTCATTGTTCTGACACACAGACAGACTGCTGTCATCTCCACTGACATCTGGGGTCATGTGATCCTCATACTGCGGGAACATATAGCCAGAGGATGCTGTTTGAGTTTCTTCTCCACAGCGGCCACGTATTCTCTGCGAATCTGCTTTTGGATCATCTGCTTTAAAAAGCAAGCATGTTCTTTAGAAATGCACTTCCTAAGGCTTTTGACCGGAGTTGCGGTTTGGAGCGTCATGGAAGATAACCGGTGTGGCACCTCCCTTGTCTCCGGACAAGACTGACGAGCAATCACTGAAGTCATCGAGGCTCACTGTTACAAAACGGCAACAAGTGCCGACCGAGGAAATCTTGTTTGCTGGTGCTTTAAGATACTTGGTCTGCAAGCAGATTCAGACACTTAAATATCTGTTGAGACAAAATATGTACAAAATAAGTTTCGTAGAATGTCAAACAAAGGTACTTTGTAAGTAAACTTCAGTATCAGTTATGTATCATGTAGAAGTGTGGCCTCGCCACAAGGATGATACCAGACGAATGGCTCTCCATGACTGTTCATGTACTGTATGTTTGACATAATGACTAACTGGCAAACAAGCTATTTCTCCATTACCTGAGGCATAAAGCAGACTTTCTGTGCTGAAGCAATTTTCCATGTTTGAGTAAAAACTGCGTCTCTATTTCAACCGCATGCACGTTGCTCTCCGAGTTCTCTTTTTATATCCTGCTTTATGTGCTGCCAGTTGGACACTCAGCCCGTACTTGACCGATGATCAATCACTGTGTCACATCTGACGAAACAGGAGAACATGAGAGAATTTATACTCGCTATCGAGAGCCTGATAATAATTCGGGCTACTTTGATGTGCCGGCTCTTCGTGTTGTTTCATAACTGGGTTTAATCGGTTGGGATTCCATAGATGGGTAGAACCTTGTGTTGAAACACCTCTGTACTTGCACAGGCAAGTCTACTGTAGTTGTTCGTGATATTATATTGTACAGCATCACAGTGCAGTTTGAACTAAAGGAGTCCTCTGCACTTCCCTTTTACCTGTTTGCACCAGTTAGGTTACACGTTGCAATGAAGGACTGTGTTTCTGCTCGTAGTTTAAATTTCACAAAGGTGCTATTAGTTACAGGTCTATTGTTTTAGCTGCAAACCATATCCAACTTTTGTTAAATCGGGTTGGTTTTGATCATTAATACATATTTTACAGAACATCTGAGATGCTTGTGTTTAGGAGAATTGCTTCCATCTGTAAAATAGTGGCTGATAGCACAACATCGTCTTTTCCCATTAAATAAATGGTAAAAAAGCAAAAGCTGAGACTATATGGTCGCTGCAACATTTATACCAAGGCATCTATCTCTTTCACATTATGGGGTGTATATTAGGCCATTGCAGGTTATGTTACACACAGTTCTGTTTAATAGCAATCATATATTATAGTATCTCGGTTTTTCAGGCAAAAACAGACAATAAACTTTCTCAATTGTTTTTACAGAAAACAATCGATTATGAAACAAAATTGAAAATACTTCTATGTCAGTCATCTCAATAGTTGATAATGCTTCTGGCTTGATGACACTTAATTCTGTCTCAAATGTCTTATAAGCATTACATATTTCTTTTGTCCTGTTAGTTTGAAATACTCAGTGTATTTTTGTAATCCTAGTCTCTTTGACTCTGGCTCTCTCTACTTAGCAGGCTGATAACGGGTGTTGTATCATTCACCTCAGAGGTATTTAATCTTAAATAAGATTGACATGAACATACACATATTGTCCAAATGAAGCAGCTCAGTGACTATTTTAAATAGCAGTTTGTACGTTCCTGCAGTGATGGATTTCTGCCTCTTTCCTTTCCTCCTCTGAATTCTAAGTATTTCTCACCTTCCCTCATCGCTGTCTATTTTTCTGTCCTCAGACTGGTTCAGTTCAGGTGAGCAATCAACAACAGCTATAAATAATGAGAGTAAAGCGCCATCACATTTACATAAACACGACATTAAGATACTTCTGTATTATTGCTGGTGTGCCAGGCAGTACATCTAGTACTGCATTTCAGAAGGAAACCGTGTACTTTTTACTCCACTACATTATCTAATAGCTGTAGTTGGTGATTCAAATTTTACATACAAACATATATCATCCGTTTTTGGGTAATGTGATGCAATGTTATAGATAGAAAAGTCAAAAAGTACCCAGAGTAGTAATAATTCGCTAAGGCTACATTCACACTGCAAGCCTTAGTGTCTCAATTCTGATTTAGTGCTCAGATCTGGCTGTTCCCATTAAATAAATAAATTGGCCAATATCAGATTGCAGTGTGAACTGGTCACAGTCCTCAACTGACCCTCATGCGCAAAAAAATCAATAATAAAGATGTCACACGCAGAACACTGGGGAAGTAACCGTGGAGGCTAATGAAGTCAGTGTTTACGGTTGAAGTCAGTGTTGCTAATTCTACAAACAGTGGTGGAAAATAACTATTTTACTTCAGTAAAAGTAGCTTTTATCACTCTGTCAAAAAATACATACTTGAAATAAAAGTAAAAGTCCTTCACAATCTGAAAGGGGCCATTCGGCATAATGAGCTATCGGCTACTTTTTAAATATATACTTTAACTTCAGCAACATTTTGAATGCAGGAATTTTACTTGTAATGGAGATATGTTAACTCTCTGGTACCGGTCCCCACTACTGGTCTACATCGGTGGCAGTACTATATGGTTAAAATACTCTTTTACAACTAAAAGTCCTGCAGTCAAACTCTTTTAATAGTAAGTATCAGCATCAAAATACACATAAATGTCATTTTAATGTGTTGTCAATATTGGGGTTTTTCATAGTTTGTTATTAATTGGAATCTGCAACTTGTAACTGAAGCTATCAAATGTTGTTAGTGACAAGAACAACAGTTGCTTCTAGAGTATTAGAAGTAGAAAGTAGCATACAATGGAAATGCTCCATAAAGTACAAGTAGCGCTACCTCATGTTAGTTACATTCCTCCACACATTCTCACCAAATCAGCAAAGAAACTACTGCTAAAATGTTCTTTACTTTAAATAGAGACACGGTTAGTGTTAGTTTCACTTACCAAGGGAGAATGGGCCTCGTGGTTTTTGTCTCCATCCCTCGTTATGAATATCATTCAACCAAAATCTGCCTCACGACCAGCTGCTCCAAGTACTTAACGCTAGTTTGTGACTTGGTAACTATGGCACTGGTAGAGGCTCCTGGTAGGGTATTGGCTTTTAATGTGAAAGAGGACGTTAAATAATCGTTTTACATTAAATTAAATGCGAAAACATTTATTTTTACAGTCGACCAGCATTAGCAAATCAGTAACACATCTTGTTTGGGAAATATACATCAACCTGAAATAGATGTTTCAATTTATATCAATTCTTCCGGTATGCTAGGCTCGCTGGTAGGCTTAGTGCGGCCTTTAAATGGAGTATGCATAGCCGAGTGAGTGAGTGGTGATGATTACCTATAGCGTAAGGTGTGTTTATAGAGTGTTTAAATGTACTTACAGCTGTTGTGTTGTTTGAGTGACATTATAGCACTGGGCATCGTAGTTTTAGGTAAGCTTGGCTGTTTACCTCTTTCCACTGAGTCAAGTCAGAAGCACTTTTATAAAGTAAAAGTTATTATTATATATATAATATATATATATATATTTAATGAGTCAAAATACTTCTGTATGGACGTCTCTAGTTGAGCACTAGGGGGCTCTCCTTGTTAGAACATTTGCAGTTCAGGTTATGCCAGCCTGTACCACTGCACCATGCTGCCATAATATACATATTTAAATGCTGAAATATGCTTCTTAAAGATTACTTAATTCAGATGTTTTTAATAGTGGTAATGTCACAATGTAAATAAACTCGACAGGTAAAAGCCCTACCTTCATAATTTTACTTCAGTAAAAGTATAATCAGCCCAATGTACTGAAAAGTATCACAAGTATAGGACTCATGTGTTGTATTCATACATATTGATTGCTGTGTAAGTAGTTTTATTTACATATGCGATTTTAATCCCTTTTTAGTTTCTTAAACTGTAGCTATTAAAAAAGTAGTCGGGTAAAAAGTACAATATTTGCCTTTTACCAAGTACAATAAAACGGAAACCTTAAATACATTAAGCATACTACTTCAGTAAATGTCCTTAGTTATATTCCACCAAAGCTAAATTTGTTATTACTTTTCTGACTGTAAACTGATGTTTACTTCTCCCATAGCGGTATAGTTTACTCTAATTGTGTGAAACTGCAAAGAACTGAAAGCGAACTGAAAGATTCTGGAGTAATTCATCACAACGTCTTTTGTAGAAAGGTGATTGTTGTTGACTTGATTTAATCACATCTCATTCCCTTCGGGGCTGATGACTTATCTAATTAGCCCTGGTTTAAGTCCCCAGACTCTCCTGCTGTTTAAACACCAGGGGAAGCACTGCAGGGACAGAGAGACTACTGTTTCCTCTCTTTCAGCACTGATGTTCCCTATTTATAGCAACAAACTATAGTAAACGGTTTCAATGCAGTCAGTGAACTGACTGTTGTTTTGTTTGTTTGCCAGCGACACAGCCACCTTAAGTGCAGCTATAAAACAGGGACATTTTAATTGTTTACTCAGTATTCAATTTTGCTTCATAAGCCTAGATCCTGTTGTAGCACCTGTTGAGTTCTTACTAAAGGAAAAACAGTGTTGAAAGAACTATCAACTTCTAATTAGAGCTCTGTTTTTATGCTTTGGAAAAGGCAGATAACAAACAAGCAATAAAATCCAATGAATATAGAGCAGTCTGGTATTTCGATGCCAGCAGTTTGCATTAAGATCCATGTCTTTGAGCGTCTGCAGGCCGTGAATGGCTCCGTTTATCACTCCAGTCGTCCCGAGCCTCTTCCTCTTGCCTACAGTTGCCTCGTGCTGTCACAGGAACGCTCCGAGCCGCTGACATGATGCAGCGGCAACATGGACCTATGAATGAATAATGTAGCCGTTTAATGAATAATGTAGCCATTTCTGCGAGGAATTTCCAACTTCATATTGAGGATGGAGCGTCACTCATGTGACACCCAACAGAGTGTTTTAACAGCTTTCTCCCACATACCCTCGTCAGACTGCGTGACATACAGTGACCTGGAAAGGCCAAGTGTCAGGTCAGGAGTCTTCCTTCCCTTTTCTGGTCTGCTGGTGACTTGGATTTTCTATTTCTGTTTTCAAAGAAGAAGAAGAAAGAAGAAACGTCAGCATGCGTGAAAACTAGCACACGTATTGAGATAAACTGTGTCTTCACTCTGAAACTTGTACTCAAAATAAGCTTTTTTCAAAGGAAAAGCAGCAAACCAAATTCTCTCAAAACACATGCCTCTAATACAAGTTATTTCAATGTTTTTATCTAACATCAACACTACCCGGCCTTCTGAGGAATGGGAACATCCATCTTTGGCCAATATAGGTGATTTATTCCTGCCTGGATAAACTCCAACACACATTATTTGTCCTGCGTGCCCACAAGGAGCTCTAAGTTCCAAGATGCTTCTTTTTTTTTCTTTGCCACGTTCTTATCTATCTACTTCATTACAGTGAGGAAACGCCTGAAGCTTTGTGTACTCCAAGTTTTACTGCACCGTTCTTTCCACTTCAGAAGGATTTCCTTCTCACGCATCCTGATTTATAAATATTGAAATACGACTCCTGTGTATTTTGTCATTGTCTGCAAACAGCTCTCTAAATGGTTGCACGATGATGGCCTGACTTGGGAAAGCCCAGCCCCTTTGGAAAAAAAAGAAGAGAGCAGATATAAGGACGTGGAGAACAAAATAGTTTACACATGCAGACTGCTGATATGCCTAATGTGATCGGTGCAAAAGTCCATGAATTAATCCATGAACAAATCCCAAATTACATGGATTTTACTCATTTAGAATCATCTTTATATGCAATTGTTTTATCCAGAAAGGTTACAGGGAACCTGAATTTAATTTCTTTGTGTTTGTTTATTTATTCCACGCATGTACAATGATATTAAAAAACAAAGCAACAGTCCCAGATTAATTTTCCTCCAGAGACTTTCTACTTCTAATCGGCAAGATAAGTACAATTGGGGGAAACTGGTGTCGTACACAGGAAATGTTTTTGTTTATGGTCAAATCAGAGAGTTTGGCAGCACGCTGGTTTTCCAGTGAGTTTACTGCCATTTTAACCATCTTTAGGATGTTGCGCAACTGCAGAAAACAATACGCCAGAGAGGATGTGCAAACCTTCCAACACCCTATCTGTACAGAATGCCACAGGTGTGGCACGAAAGATTTCTCCCCGATGCCCTAAGGTCAAGGTCCTGTCAACTTTGGGTGAAATCTAATTTGATTGACAGACCCTTATTCAAACTTATATGCCCTATATTTCGACAGACTGATTTAAAAACAACTTCCTTGAAACATAATTGTTACTTA
This sequence comes from Melanostigma gelatinosum, assembly GCF_949748355.1. Lineage (NCBI taxonomy): Eukaryota > Metazoa > Chordata > Actinopteri > Perciformes > Zoarcidae > Melanostigma > Melanostigma gelatinosum. Next base: position 6,178,972 of record NC_136639.1, read on the forward strand.
GTACATGAACATTTAAGACTTGGTCGACCGAGTTTTGTACATTGTAGCTATTCTGTTTTTTTTGTCATTGTGTCTGTTTTTTGTGACTCCTTACTTTCAATAGGGCTGTGTCCTTAATTTGACGATAAAGATTAAGGTCAAATGATTACATATAATTAAACACCACAACTAACAATCATTTTCATTGTTGATTGTCCATCATAATTTCCCAGAGCCCATGTCAACATCTTCAAATTCATTAATTTGTCCCACTGGCAGCCTGAAAGCCAATAATACTGAGTTTACACTTATATAAAACAGATCTGCAGCAAATTCCCACATTTGAGAGGCTAAAACCATAAATAACAATTAATCAATCATCAAAATGCTTGTCATTTATTTTTCTGTCAATAAAGTGATTGATAATTAAGCAATATTTTCAGCACTAAATATTAACAAACAGCAGCCAAATAAAGTCACACCTGTTTTTAAGGCCTTATTTGATAAAATAGCTTGAAGCTTTTTACCAGCCCTACTACCTCCACATGACCGTAGTCATATTGTTTACAGTGATCGAGCCTCCAACCATGTCTTGCAACCTGCACTTTTCACTTCACATTGAAATAAGTGAAGCTAAATTGTGGTCTGACTTCGTCAGACAGTGTCGATAATACACAATGAAGACATTGTTGCATAACTCTCCTCTCAAGCCTTGGAACAGCAGGGCGAAACACCGCAAAAACAAAAGAAAATCACGACGCACTTGTTTTCAGAATATGTTGTTGTGGAAATCATCATTTTTCTGGCATTGCAATGTGGTGTGATAGCGGGGCCTCTTTGAATTCCTAAATTAACACTTTTTTGCTCCATGCGGGAACAATGAGTCCCTGTCTCCTGTTACAAAAGCCATTAGTTGAATGGTGGGAAATGAACCACACCTACACGGACAAAGGAATTTTACGGGCAGTCCATCACTTGACCTCTGTTGAGTAAATCAACTAAAAAGTCACAGCATGAGAAAATACCATATGACAAAGAAACACCTCGATTGTTCAGTAAAGTACAACTGCCTCCGAATTATATTCATGCACAGTACTTCAGTAAGTGTATAGTTACTTTCCAACGCTGCAGTATAAAGTGTAGAACATTGGATCTTGGATTTCTCATATTACCTAATATTTCTTCCGCTGCAGCACAGCAAGTTCTTTCGGCCTCTGTGATCCTCTCCAAGGAGAGCAAGGAATGGTTTAACCCAGAAATAAATTCAGTGTAGTGTACTCTTCCAATAGCACTTTATGGCCCGCTTTGCATTCATCACCTCCAGTGAAAAGGTCTGCCACTCCCCACAAGTCTCCCCTCCCACAACTATGCCTGTATATCAGTCTGTGGCCTTACAAAGGCTGCCTCAGCCTCCGACGTACCGTGAGTTAATGTTCGGTACCAGGCTCCACCGTGGTGGAGCCGGGGTGATGGATACCGCTTACCATGTCAAGCAGTATTTACAGAAAGAGTTAATGTTGTTTCTATTGTGTTGATACAAGGAGGGAGCTGTAGATAGGGAGGACGGATGATGGAATGTGACTGGTGAAAAGATGTGGTTGCTTTTCACATTTTTACTTCATCTTACCGGCAGTAGATTGTTGCTGTGAAGTAAAAATACCACTCCTCCAACATTTTAGAGAAAAGCTGCCTTGTTTAAACCATAGACTGTAGATTTTACAGTTTAAACACGGGGTTGGAAGACTTTTCTTTCTTTTTCAAAGGTCGAACTTTTCCAAACCGTTATGAATTAAAGTTGAAACTGCAACATTTAAAGATGATACAGATCATAGTGTTGTCAGGTAAACTGCTGTTTAGGGGCTTGGTTTTCAGTAGTGACAATAAATTCATTATATTCTACTCTAGGTCCACTTACAGCATTTTTTGGTGGTAAACTGGTCCACCACTCTGGTCCAGACTGAAATATCTCAACACCTACTGGGCTGATTGCTATAGGATTTCGTACTGACATTCATAGTACTAGCAGAATGAATCCTACCGACTTTGGTTTCCCCCTGACTCTTCCTCTGTAGTGCCACCAAGTTGACATTGGTATGCAAAACGAATCAGCCTCAGTTGCACTGAGCAAATTGAAAATATAGTTCAGCAAATTAGCAAATGTTAGCACGCTAACACGCTAAACTAAGACGGTGCAAATGGTAAACATTATGTTAGCACTGTCATTGTAAGCATTGTAAGCATCTCAATTCACACACAAATATACACACAAATGCAATACCTCAGATAGCTTTGTTGGCCAGTGCGTTGGCAGTACAGTGGTGCGCATGAATATAACTAATTGTAATTTAAAGGATATGTTTGCACAATGTGTGTGTTGTATAATATGAAACAGGTTTCATGTGTTTACATTTCGGCTCTGCAAAGTTTACAGTGAATCCGCCCATCAAACCTCAAACAGCATTTACTTTTGAGCTGTGACTATATCTGCTGTCAAACTACACGCTGTGTTATCTGGATTACAACTTCCTGTTGTGAGCTACGGACTCTCAATTTAACTTTTATTATAATTGTTGGGTGTGTGAGGATGGTGACCTTAAATTGTTCCTAAACTCAATGTGAAGTGATCCCACATGATTGAGCATGTAACCCATCACGGACGACTCCGACCAGCTGACTGTGCAGAATGTATTACACATTCAGAGAATACTTTCTTTCCCAAACTCATGAATGGACATTTGTGTCCAAATAAATGTGCTTGCTGTTGAGCCACATTTGCACTTTCTCCGTGTCTTCAAAGAGAAATCCAAAAGCTATTGGTGCAATTTTTTTGGTGGGGGTCAAAATGTGTCGGAGCACAATGAATGATTTGTGGGGACGACAAACACCAGTTTGAAGAACTTATTTACCCTCTTGATAAAAGTCTCCTTGTTGTGGTATGCATGAATGCTCGCCTTATTCTTACCATGAACCACTTTCATGATGCTGTACATAGAGATATTCACATGAAAAACAATCTCTAGTCATCAAATAGCTTTGTGTAGGCCTTCAAAGCTGGGTGTCTTCAGCTTTCAACAAGTCCAACAACAACAACAAAAAAATCGGTGTCGCTCTGCTGACCAAACATAAAAAGAGACCATTACAAAGGTTGAACTGATTTACCCCTCTTCACCCTCCCGCCCTTTCTTTTGGCAGAAACAATGTTGCTGCATTACTTGACTGTTATCCTTCCCCCCTGATGATTTTCTTTAGCATTTTTTACTTCTCTTGTTTGAACAGATGCCGCCCCCCTCCTGCAGCCCCCATCCTCTGGGATCGCTATAAGACTTAGCACAATGAGGTAAAACTCTAATGCATTAAAGCTGAAAGTTCAGCCCAGTCAGTTCCTTCCAGTGAGCAACATCAAACAATATGATGTATATCATTTCCTGGGGAAAATTTGTATTCCTTTGTTCTACTTTATTCATGAATGGATTATGAAAGAGGTAGCCACATGCCCTTGCTCACTTTCAAGTGCGTCCATTACTGCCCAGTGTTTTAAAGCAGGTTGCTTAACCTGTTGGCCACCAACTAAACCCCAAATAAACTGGCGAATGACTGGTTGAACAGGTGAGTGAAGTCAGATTTAACCAGCCTTCTTTTCTTCTTCTCATCTGTCCACAAGAAGTCTGGGTTAAAAACTCTTGAGAAAAGCAGCTGGTGTTGTCTGTAAACAAGGAGGGTGGTGGATCTCAATTCCCCGTGTCCTGTTTCAGCCTTAAACTGGTTACGTGCTTTGAGCGTCACGGAATCCAAAAGGCCCCGGAAGAATCCCAGAAAAAATGTCACCTTTGACCTTTGGTGACATTAATACGTGATTGTTCTTCAACCAAATTGTGGTAGCACATTCATGAGCTCAGTGTTGTGAATAGCTGAGGCTACTTTTGACATTACCATTGTAAAGAAAGTAACACTGTAAGGCAGCGGTTCCCAAACTTTTTAGGCCGCGCACCCCCTTCTACATCCCGACCGGGTTCGCGCACCCCCCCCCCCTTAATAAAAAAAAAAAAAAGAAGCAACAGAGCCTTTTAAGCCTTCATAGCCGCATAAGAATCGGACCAATGAGAGAACAGTTTGCTCGCGCGTGGCATTTGTTTTAGATTTAGTCCGCTGTTAAATGTTGCAGTGTGAACACAAACCGAACAAAGGAGCAACTGCAACAAAGCAAACGAACTGAAGGTGTGAAAACGCCCTGAAACACTGCAACAAAGTTTCAATAACTTTCAGTGACACAAGGCGTCACTTTTAAAGAGCAATATGGATGCGAGCACACACGCACAGGCTCAGAGGCAGATTATCACATTTAATTTACAATTAATGAGCGACTAATGTAGCCAGGATGTCTTCGGACAAAGCATCGATGCGGCGCGACACAGTGTTGTTGGACACCGGGATCATGTCCAACTTTTTTGCTTCTTTCTCCCCAATCATACATTCCACCATCTCTCTGGCAGCTGGCAAGCTCACGTCTTCTGCGATTGTGTGCGGTAGCCCCTTTCTCGCTATTCTGTAACCAGATATGAAGCCCGTAGTGCGTCATTTATAGACCCAACACATCAATGAGACTGCAGCTGTTTTTGGCTGTTTTGTAACTCCTCCAATTTCGATATAAACAATGTAAGGGGCTTTTGACTTACACTGGCATGCTTGGTGTTCAGGTGGCGACGTAAATAAGAGCTTCAGACTGTTAGCCAGAACCTCACTGCACACCACGCACTGTGGCTTTGGGGAATCTGCGTTGCCAATCCAAGTGAAGCCCAGACACAGATACTTTTCATCATATTTCCTCTTTTTTTCCCAGTCTGCGCCGTCTCTGGCTCGATTTCTTCTCCCGGTCTCTCCCCACGCACCTCTCCGTTCCCCTCGCCTCCGATTCCTCTCTCTCTCTCTGTCCCTCTCCTCTTTTACGACTGATAGCTTCAGATATCCCACCTGACAGTTTTTAAATTAAAATTACATTTTTTTTAATATATAATATTATTACACCATCAGACCGCCATTACACTTTTCCTCTCGCGCACCCCCTAGAGGCAGCTCGCGCACCCCCAGGGGTGCGCGCACCCCACTTTGGGAATCCCTGCTGCAAGGCAAGGCAAGTTTATTTGTAGAGCACATTTCAACAACAAGGTAATTCAAAGTGCTTCACATGAAACCATTAAAAGCATAAAGGCAAAAGTAAAGGAGATTTAAAACATACATTGAAACAATAATCGATGTCTCCCTGAGACATTACGCTGCACGCAATCAACCATACACTGCCGCAATTCTGCAATTACTCGCACACAAACCACGTCTGGAAAAGATCTCTGCCGATCTGCGTTTTATAGTGTACGCCTTGCACGAACTCGGTCCCGGAGGAAATGGCGACATGTTGTGCACTTTCTAAATTTGAATCGATGTCTCCCTGAGACATTACGCTGCACGCAATCAACCATACACTGCCGCAATTCTGCAATTACTCGCACACAAAGAGTCTGTACGAGTGTTACATCTGATGCTGGGACCATATCATAGCGGGGGAAAAAGATCCATATTCACCGGACCACAGCTCAGAGAAAACTGTCCAACCAGCAGCCAAACTCTGCTTCATACAGACGCATGTTTGCGGTGCTGAAACAAATGGATTTCTTGGAGTGCAGCTGTAAACTCAATGTCATTGCTGTTTGTCCTTCCGCATGTCACGTTGAGAATTTACACCATCAGCAATTATAACATGTTCGTCAATAAAGAACCGCTTTCACCAAAGCCGAATGACACGCGGTCAGAGTCACGTACACACGCTTCATTGTGAATTCAGAACATACTGCATCCACAGTTGCATTTCACATGGTGACTGCACATGGATGGATTATTGGGCCTCCGGGCACAGACGTGGGCAGAGAAACAAGATGGCCATGTTTGTAGTTGTTACGCTTCTCTTACAGTGACATTGTGCAGGTTAAACGAAGCCTACAGATGCAGGTGCTGCAGAGCACTGTCAGCACTGTCAAACTGCTTTGGTAGTTCTACTGTATTTTAAATGTGAAACACATGACATCCCCCTTTTCCACCTGAGCCCTGCTTGCTTCAACCCGGTGAGAAGAACGCAGATAAAACACAAAATACAGAAAATATATCTTGTAAAATAACCAAACTATTGTGTTTATAGGGCTGTTATCACTCAGAAGGAGCTGACGGATAGATTAGGTTTTCAGGGCTGTCCAGCTGTATTATAAAGGCCAAAAATAAACAAATATTGGCTTGGGTATGGAAGATACTCAATATGAAGTCATTTTTTCCAAAAAGAAACATCAATATTCACTTCATACCAATCAATTCCAGTCGCTACAACATCCTGTTTGTAGAATTGCACGAGTGAAGCATGCAAATGTAAGTGGAAGTCCTCTGAAATGTTTTTTCTTTTTTGGTTTGAAACATGTTCTTGTAGATTTTACTCTCCGAGTGTTTCAGTGTTTGTCTGTTAACACCTCAGGTTCAATTGAGTTTTGTCAACAACATGGTTTACTGTCTTGCTCCCTCCATGACGCAGACTTCAGATGCTCTTATGTACATGTTTGTCAATATTTAGCGGTGATGATGACCGTAATGCAGGCCATTTATCATCCACATTTGTTTCTGTTCTTCCTCCTCAGCATCATGGGCGGTTAAAGCGGGCTCCGCGGCGAGCCTCTGAACATCCTTTCTCTGTCGGCGGAGAGCATCACGCCGTCGGTTTACCCTTTATTGGAGCCCCGCCTCGAAGTCAGTCGATCAAATTCAGCATCTCACTCGCCGGTCCCTGACCAATCAGCGCGCAGAGAGGGTGGTCTCTCCGGTGGTCCGTGCGGGCAGTAGCCAATAAGAGCTCGAGCAGCTCGAACAAAGGGCTCGCGTCAACGATCGTCGGTCGCTTGAATGGAACATTATTCATGTGCACGCTGAGTTTATTTAAAGAGACACGATGAGGCGAGCTCGCGGAGCCCTTATAAAAGGTAACGGACCTCCTCGAGCTTTACTTTTTTTTTCTCTGAATGCGGTGAGTGGTGCACGAGGGGAGAATCATAGTTTTATCATAGTTTTGAATTTAAAGTGTGATTTTCAATCACCCCCCCCCCCCCATCAAAACAGTCCCGGGTCGTCTCACTAAAGGTTGCTTGGTGATGTACTCCCATGTCTAATCTTGAGCGCGCTGCTGATGATTCACTCATAATCCTCTTGCGTGCTCATACCTGCCAGTGAATTACAACATGATCACGCCTTTCTATGATCAGTGCAACAAAGGCGCCTTCAAGTTACTTAAAGCCAAATAAGTTGAGCTGGAGGCCACCAAAAATGACGATACACGTGGAAGATGATTCCACTTTTTTGTTGTTTTAGCCGTTTCATCATGTGTGTGTGTTTCAGGAAAGAAGCATGAATATCTGTTTTACACACACCCACCGCCCATGCAGCCTCCCGAAGCGACGCGTTTTCGCCTGACCGGGTTCATTAATGCGTAGAGAGGAAGGGGAGGAGGTGCACGTGCACGGCTCTTCTTCTACGATGCGCTGAGCGCTGCTGTTTCATTTCACCACCGCCTCCGAGCAGCTCACTCCTCCCTCTTCCTTTAGGGTTTAGGCGTTCTCTCTAAATTTCGATGAAAAGTGCCAACATTTTCGATTATTCTTTTGTACCCGCAGCCTCGCCGAGAAGACCACTCCACCGGGCGGCGAAGAGAGAAGTTTGAAACCCGCCCAGCTGCTGCTCAGGAGAAACGCCGGATCCGAGGTCTCACGATCCGACTAATTAGTTAAATTGTTTTGGGGGGGGGAGGTTATCATCGACTTCAGTGAAGTTTTATTTGTAAAAAATCTTCCCTGAGAGGACCGCTCATCTGCCCGGCATCATGACTCGGAGATCCTGTGCCATTTACGCCACCGGGATCGTGTGCGCTCACCTCCTGATAGTGGGGATCGCCCTGGTCGTGGCTCAAGTCTTTCAAACAATGATCCAAAGCCGGTTAAAAAAGGTGAGTTGTAGTCTCTCTCATTTTTTTTTAAAAAGGTAACTGTTTTCAATGCTTTCTGCTCCTTTCACACTTTTTCCATCTGTCACACTTCAGGGGTTTAAATGTTGAAGCGTGTCATTCTGCAGTGGTCAATCGCGCGCATTCAGCATTTCACAGTATTGGCTACATACAGGGTCACAAGATCTATCCGGTGTATACGTTATCGTAATTATTTTACTGTTTACATGAGAAGTAATTCGTGGTTTTGCTGCATGCTGCAGCTGCAGCTCGGCACCATCAACCCAGAGCCTTCCCCCCCCCCCCCCCCCTTTCATGAATCCGCATGATCCGAGTCTGCAGCGTGCAAGTCCCATTGCCTTATTGTGCAGCTTCTGGGGTTTTGTTCAAGATTGCATTAAGGCATGATTATTCATAGGCATTAAACGTTACATGCAGTCCTTTAAAAAAAAAAAAAATGTTTCGCTTTAGGTAGAAATCCCCTGGAACTCTCACACGGGGATGACAATTGTTTGACTCTCAGAGGTGAGCTTATCGTGACCTTACCCCTCCCCCCCCCCCATCCCCCCCATTTTACGGTGTTTATTTAGTTTTATATCGCCTCTCACATTCTTACCCGGATCTTCACCGTTTATATGATCTGGCAAGACATCACGGGATTCAATTAGCCTTTTCATGAATGGAAGGGAGTCTGGCGAAATGAGAAATAAATGCACCATATGCTCTTTCTGCTGGCTGACACAGTCGCGTTTTAGTGAAGCTGCCCAGTGCTTTGCGCATGACCTGGTGACACGGTCCTGTTGATACAGGCGTGATATACTGACTTCATGGTGGTCCACTAATCGGAGCAGGGTTACCGGTGGTAGTAGTAGTAGTAGTAGAAATCTCAGCGAGCGGGGACACGGTGGGTAAGGGCGGGGGTGGGGGGGGGGAGGAAGGCTTGGTCAGTCCCTGGCTGATCTGTAAAAGTTTGACATGGTGTGTAGAGGAGGATGAGAGGCAGACATCCAGCCTTCTGTCCTGCTTATATACACCAGACAAACCTGCATTCATTTGACTGACATGTCCTTTGTAATGTATGTATGCTATTTGTATTGTTTTTAACAGCAGTATGTTTCCAAGACAAATTTTCGGGACAATAAAGTCTATCTTATTTTATCTTTGCATTTCCTAACTGAGACGGTGAAATTATTGAGAATTAAGTGTGTTGCTTTCAAATCTGTATGTAACAGAAATCTCCCACAAACCCCGCTGATTTAAAAAAGCAATTTAGTTCCATTACTGGTCTATATTTGAACTTCTCAAATCAGTCGGCGCTCGTTCAGCTCATTCCCAGTCTTGAGACACATTGTGTTGTTCAGTGAACCACCACACAGGATTGATTAACATTCATATTGATATTTTGGAGTGAAGTTGTTACACCGCTGGTATTTTTTTTTTTTTTTACTTGAGCGGGCTTAAACATGTACGTAGAAGTGTGGTGTGACTGGTGGACTTGTGCAGTGGCACGTCTACATATGTGGGGACTGGTGCCTGAGTTCAGGGGTGGTGGGGTGGGGTTGTTGGCAGCTGACACTCTATCCAACCCTGCAGACCCACTGCTGCTCTCTTCCCTTTTTAGAACACCTCGCATTCCTCTTACTGACATGAAGTACTGTGCTGGATGCCCGGTGTTACTCCATAATCTGTCTGTTGAAATGCCTTCGCTTCGTCTTGCAGTCGCCCCCCCCCCCCCCCCCCTCCCGCTTAAGAAGAAAAAAGCTCGACTCACTATTTGTCCGGGACTCGTAAACGGCACCACCTGACACGGTTTCCCCCTCCTGTAGTTCAATTTCGGTCGGGGGCTCATTTGTGTCTCGTTCTGAATCACGGCAGCGACCCAGGGGACCCAAATTAAAGGAAGTTCGTCAAAGTTCATCAACGGGGGACATTATTATGATGCGGCTGGCGATTACATGAAATGACAGCGTTGCTAATCCTCTTTAGCCACACAGTCTTTCCCATTGAATTAGTCTGGCCGGGACACGCTGAACTGACTTAAAAAATCTACCTAATCTGATGTCTGACTGTGGCGCTCTGCAATAATGATGTTGCCGAGTTGTTTGGTACACGCTGCCTCCAGCACACAGTCTCTGTGTGTCTCGGCTGGGTGTGGAGAGGGAGGCAGCGTGAAATTCATGCGAGGAATTTGACAGACTCCGTGGCCTCGGGGGAATGATTTCTGCCTGAGAGCCACCTTGTTGTCCCTTGTTGTTCCAGCCTCGGCCTATCCCGAGTTGTTCTGCTCAGACGGGCAAACTATACACCCACGCATGCCCCTCCCCTCAGCCCTATTTGGGAGTAGTTTTCAAGGTAGTATGACTGATTAAAGTGTTCAAGAACAAGGTAATGCTGGCAAACCGCGAGAGGTTACTTATGAGAAGGATTTCATGCGTTTTTTCCTTTTTTACCGTTTTGTTTTGTTCCCGTGCTGTTCAGAGCCGGATCTTGTCGCACCACGCGTACGTAGGCTGTGCCTGAAGTCGTTTGGCTGCGAGCCGGTTCACTTTGTTTGGTTTGAGTCCCTCATCCAGCCTTTCCACTGGCGAATGAACAACACCGTATTTTGATTGCACCGACAAACCCCTCCACTTTGTCCCTCGCTTGTTTTTCTGTTTGTAATAGATCAAGGTTTTGTTTTTTTCTTCTGAGAGATAAATGATGTTCACTTAACTGTAATGAAGGCCTCTGAAAGACCTTTGTTCAAGGTGGGCAAACACAGAGCGTCATGCAGGCTGCAGTCACACGTAATGCTGCAGGGGAAAAGCCAGACCAGCTTCAGAAGTGACACTTTGCTTCTCAAACACATTATGTAACTATTGCCGCTTTAGCAGATTGTTTCGTACAAGTCATGTAGGCTGCCCGTGATGGTCATGTGCTTCTGTTGCGTTGCCTGGTTTCACTTCAGCTCTTAATTAAGACGCAGAAGACATGATCCTGAAGACTCTGGAGAATCCATTCTGCTTAAATACCTCAAGTTCCGTATTTTGGAGGGAATGACGCAGCAACGTAAACATAACTGATGATTTCTTGGGTTGAATCTGGGATTGTGCAATCTGTAATTCTTGGTTAAGAATAAAAATAAATAAAAAATGCATGCAATGACAACTACAGGCTCATATAAGTGCTGATTATGGCACACCCTTCTGCAGCTGCAACTTAGTTCATTCATTCAAACAGCAAATCCTGTGAGGATTTGCTGCTTTTCTGTCAGTCAAATTTGCCCCCCCCCCCCCTCTCAAAGTAGATATTTTGGTTGAACCCTTCTGAGATCTAACTTGAGGAGTTTTGTGAAGTAGCAAAGGGGCGGTGGTGCAACAAATCCCCTGCAAACAATTCTATAGAGCAAAAACAAGTTTGAAGTTCGGAAGTTGAAACCCAAACAGGAAGTGCCGGCCACACCTCACACTATATTTTCTCAACGGCAACCGTTTGCAGAAGACAATGTATGGCCTCCTTCAAGAGCGCCTCGCTGGTCTCCGGACAGAAGGTTTTCAGGGACTCACCGTGAAAAACACACGAGAGGAAGTGGGTCACTTATCCTTTCCCATGTTTAAAAATACACCTGAAGAAAAGAATAGAAATAGCTTGCTCATTCCCCTCTGTAACAAACACCATCAGTCAACATACTGGAAGCTGCTGTTGCACTGAAAGTGGGCTGTTTTGCTCTACAGCTGAGCGACGCAGTCAACGGCTTCTGTTGCTCTTGTTCAGACAGCTTACTTACGACTGACTAAAACTTTCAAGCTTGCTTTTTTTTTTTCTCCACATGATCACAGCCAAAACGTCTGAGACCACTCGGGAGTGAAGCCATCTCCTCGGTTGCTCCGGCCTCACCTGACATCCAGCATGTTAGTTTGATGGCGAGCGCTGCAGAGACGCCACGTCTTTGTTATTGCGTCTGATGATGACTAGTAGCCCACAGTCACAGGTTCTTGCCTAGGCTTGCTGAGGTCAGAATCTGAATGCAGTATTTGCTAAAATTTTCTGCCGATCCAGACTTTTATTTATTTTTAAAACAAATTTTTTTTTAAATTTTTTCAGCTGTCGAGGGCTTTTCTCTGCCTCCTTCTGGGGCATCAGCTCCCGGCATCAGCTCCTTGCAGAACAGTGCAATGTGTGCTCTCGGATAGCTCTCATTCAGAACAGTGAAGAGCTTTGAAAGTGCCCAAATTAAAACATTGTTCAACCAAAGTGAACAATTTGAGTACCAATGCTTGCCGAACTCATTGTCCCAACATTTCTGTGCTGTTTCTCAATCTGAATGCTTTTCTTTTCTTCTTTATTTCTTTGTCAACAGGAAATTACTTTGACAGAGAAGAGCCAAATGTTTGAAGCATGGAAGAATCCACCGCCACCTGTTTACATGGAGTATTACTTCTTCAATGTGACCAATCCAGAGGTGTTCCTGGCAGGCGGGAAGGCAGCTGTTAAACAGATCGGACCATATACTTACAGGTAGGTTTTATATGAAGATCTGTCGCCGTAAATGTGTTTAATACATAGTGATGGAAACTCACTCCCCACCCATGCTCCCAAAAGTCCTGTTAAATGAAAGATATCTTGCATCTGGTTCATCTGCAAAACAAGACATTTGGACTAACTGACTTTTCCACACCAGGGAGTACAGGCCGCGGGAGAACGTCACTTTCCTAGAAAACGGCACCAAGCTTTACGCCCTCAACCCCAAAACCTTTGTGTTTGTGCCGGAGAAGTCAGCCGGTAACCCCGAGGTCGACATCGTCAGGACTGTGAACATCCCCTTCGTGGTAAGACGGCGTGTCTGGACAGGATAATGTGTGTTATGATGACACGCAGCAGCCAGTAATCATGTCCCTTAGATTTGAGTTTAAGTCATTTTATTGGCACGTCTGTTTTTGTTGTTCCGTAACACACTCCAAGCCATTGTCCTCTTAGTTTTATTGTGACATTTTGATGTGTTGAACATACAAACTTAAGTCATATCAGGCGAAGACGAACAAGCCTAATGAACACAAATGACCGTGAGAAGTATTGCAAACAACCCGAGCCAATCTTTCCGTTCCCTGACTTGTTTCTTCGTCCTTAGGCGATCATGAGCGAGCTGAACTCGTACTCCTTCTTCCTGCGAACTTTGGTTTCCATGTACATAAACAGCCTGGGCGTCGAGGTGTTCATGTCCCGCACTGTCCACGAGGTTCTGTGGGGCTTCAAAGACCCTCTTCTCACAAAGGTCCACTCTATGAAGCCCGAAGTGGACGAATATTTTGGGCTGATGTGGAAGGTACGTTTTACTCACTTTCATGAATATGTTTTTAGAGGCACGCTTGATGTTATTTTAGTTCAAAAAGAAAGCGTGTTGCATGCTGGTTGTTGGTGGTTACTAAAACAACAGACGAGCCTGTGCTGTGGCCACGTAAGAGAAGTGAGATTGACCACATGCTGATGGAAGATGATTGTACTTCCTGTTAGTCTGCAGGTCGACGTACTCCGTGACAGCAGCAGCCTTGTGATCCTGAGCACAGCATTTATTTATTTACACAGAGCTATAGGTCGATTTATGGATCGCTTGATCAGCGGAAAATTAACAATTTTATGATTTTCTTTTTATTTATTTATTTTTTTTTATTTTTTTATTCCAAGCAAAGATTCACAGCTTCTCAAATGTGAGTTAGATGCTTTTGTTTTTCATTTATGATATGAAACTGAATATCTCTGGGGTTTGGACTGTAAAACGAGCAATTTGAAGACATCAAACAGTGGAAAGTAGAAGTCGAAAATTAAAATTTTTTCAGCATGTGATTAATCGATTATTTTAGACAATAATTGGCAAATTAACCGACTAAAATATATTTTGTTTGTGTTCTTCCATTGGTTACTAATGCCTTACTGTGTCTGGTGATAATACACTGAGGGGCATGCTAAGAGTAGCGAATACAAGCAGTATTTATTTCTCAACTCCCAACGTTTCCGACTCTCCGCCGTATCCTGAGCACTTGTCCGTCACAGCAGCTTTCTCTGACCCTCGTCTTGTTTTCTGCAGAAAAACGGCACCCATGAAGGAGAGTTTGTGTTCCACACCGGCGAGGAGAACTACATGGATTATGGCAAGATCGACACGTGGAACGGCATGAGGTAAATACTCATGTCAGGCAGATTTCTTTTATTTTCCCGTTTCCTGCTTTCCTCAATGATAGGAAATACTCTCTCTTGTTAGCACATGGCTCCCACATCCTCCCACTCATGATATTCACATACAGCAGTTAAACAGCCTGAAAGTCTAAAGGAGAAAGCCTCGATGATTACTTTGGTGTGAAAGAAGAAAAAAACAAACATATTGGATAAATGTACATCCCTTTCAGCAGTACGGTAAAAGAGAAATCACTCTTTGTAACTGCAGAGTAATGATTCAATCAACGGAAAACGAATCGGCAAGTATTTTGTGGGGTCCCAACTTGCTGACACTGTTTTCTTGGTTAAATCTTGAATGATGCAGTGCATTATATAATCTAATCATGTAAAACGTACATTTCCTCTGAATTGTGGGTTGATTTAGGAGTATACAATACACGTAGGCAAGTAGAGGTTCCTCAAAAGTACAGCACTTGGGTGTAGCTGCAAGTAAATACATTTACTAATGTCACTGGTTTCAATCAACAGGGAGATGTCATGGTGGTCTTCAAATCAGAGCAACATGATCAACGGTACGGACGGCGCGGTCTTCCACCCTCTGATAAACAGGAACGAGCTGCTGTACATCTTCGCTGCGGATCTCTGCAGGTATGCACATGCCGCTTACGGGGTCATAGATTTGTTTACAGTCAAAGCATCTCGGGCAAGGACCAGAACGCCCAGGAAATCGCAGCAACTGAGTCATACACAATTTGCTTACTAAGCCACTGATAAGGACCTGAGTTGTGCGTATTACGACCTCTGATAAGGCTGTCAATGAACTCAAAACACACGTGGGAAAGTCAAGAGTATGTCGACAGACTTGGGAGGCTTCGGGACAATACTTAGTCCGTAGCTCTTACTTTATGATCGCTGAGCTGTTTCTCTTTTTCTTTCTTAGGTCTATCCATCTAGCCTATGTGAAAGATGTGGAGGTGAAAGGCATCCAGGCGTACCGCTTCGCCCCCCCGAATGACGTACTCATGAACCCCATAGACAACCCCAGTAACGCGGGCTTCTGTGTGCCGGCTGGAGACTGTCTCGGCACCGGGCTGCTTAAAGTCAGCGTTTGTCGAGAAGGTAAGGGACTGCCCTGTTTCTCCCCCTCAGTAGCCAGAGAGTCTGACCCACTTACCCAGTCCCCCCCCCCCCCCCCCCCCCCCTCAGTCCGCAGCACCGTCCCCTGCCTGGTATCTGACATTCCCACTGTTTGAACCAGATTTTCACTCAGTGCACGGTTCAATGATTAACTGTGCTGTCTGTGTGTGGAGGCCATTGAAGTATTTTATGGTGGTCATTGAGTGGAGTGCGATTGCCCTGATAAGGCTTGACACATGGGGACGGACAGAGTATTATCACTACAGATATGTTACTGTAACCTCACGTTGTTTGTATAATTGCCAGACAGTTTATTTTTTGGGGGTAATTTTGTTCAAACATATACAGTCCTAGTGGGAGAAAACACTTAATTATATGTATTGATGCATGTGCTAAAACCTGATAGGCTGCCTACATCAGCGTCTCTGTTCATATGAGGCAAAGGCGTCTGATTGGGAGGATTTTTGTGCTGCTTCTATGAGAGCCAATCACAGCCAAGCCCTGTTGTCATGTCATGTCATGTGCAAAGTGATGTCATTCTGAAACTGCCCGTGTGGTTAAAGAATCCGATCATCTGTCTTTTCTATATATGATCGGTCAACCGCGTCGACATATATGGAACAGTTTCTTTTTTTTTTTTTGTGGAGAACATCCGCTGTCAGTTTAGTACAAAATATAAAAAGATCACGTTGCTTTCTGGTGACAGAATTGTGTCGGTTTTAGCAGCAGCAGTATTCTTCAGGCTGAATCCAGTATAGTTTCAACGTGTTTAAATTTGACTTCTTTTAGGCCACAAAATAATAACTAAATAAAGTTTTCAGCATATATCCCACTGAATTTATGTTTTTTTGCAATTTGGAGAAAGCTTTGAAACAGGGTTAGGGTTATGCATTTAGACCTTTTTGTATTTGGGAATGTAACTTTAAAGAAAGGACAATTGAGCAGTTAAATGATTAGATAAAATATATCAACGGCAGAAAACGGTGTGTTTAGTGCTGCAGGGTCACTCCTGTTTTTACTGTCAGCTCATCATTATTTAGGGTAAAACAGGCTCTGACTATCTGCTGCACCTTTACAAAATATGATCTTTTATCTTATCTCGCGTTTCTCTAATCTGGTTTCAGCCCTTGTTGTTTAGCGTTCGAACACTAATTAACTCGTGTTTGTCTCACTTGTTTCCTTCAAGGTGCTCCCATCGTGGTGTCTTTCCCCCACTTCTATCAAGCAGACCCGAAGTACATCAACGCCGTTGAAGGGCTCAGCCCCAACAAGGAGGAACACGAGACCTACCTCGACCTGCAACCGGTACGACTGATGTTTCATTTCCCCAACAGGTTGGAGCCATGCGGACGAGTCTGTGTTGAACCAGCTGGTTAATGACCACCTTTTATGTAAATGACAAAAGTTGTTTTGAATCCTCGTGATAGCTCTGCATGTATATCCGGTTTGGTTCATATACAGATAACACGAATCAGTTGTAGCTCGGTTTAACGATTAGAAAGCCAAATGATGTGTATTACAGCTTATCTGCTTGACATTTCATTCGTACATAGAAATCAGTACAGTTATAACAGTAAAAACAACTAAATACACAGGAAGGGGAAAAAATGAAATGGGCACCAAATACTTGAGATAATCTCACCCTGTAAATGACATCATCTATATGTGAGGATTCCAGCAACGGAAAGGTTCCTGGGCTGTTCTGAGACGTCTTTCTGTCGCTTTGTTTCAGACCACAGGGGTTCCCATTCGTGCCTGCAAGAGAGCTCAGCTCAATATCATCCTGAAAAGAGTCCAAGGCTTCCCGTAAGTTAAACTTTGTCGGACTCCGACCCATTTAGCTGTTGCCACACTCGTGTCCTCATTTCAGCCACATGTTCTCCCTGACTTCTCTCTCTTTCTGCTCTTACAGCAAAACCAAGTTCATCAACGAGACCATTTTCCCCATCATGTTCGTCAATGAGGTGAGGATTTCATTCAGTACAATCTGTGAACGAACCCTGTTCTCATAAACCCCGTAAGTGGATCACAAATCAATAATCATCTCTCTCGAATCTAGACGGCGACCGTTGACGATCAGTCCGCCTCCCAGATGAGGACGCTGCTCCTAATTCTGACTCTTGTGTCAAACTTCCCTTTGCTCATCGTGGGCATGGGCATCATCTTGCTGCTGGTGCTCATCGTCTTGTTCTGCCGAAACCGGCAGAAGAAGGTATGAACTTTGCCCCCGTTTGTTGCCGTGAGCTGAGCTGTAGTATTAATCCAAACGGTTACCCTGGCGGGTGCTAGCCACTGACATTAGCTCACATTGTAAATGAGTCTGATAATAGATGGTGGGGGAAATGTGTCGCAGTTGTTTTGAGTGGGATTTTGAATGGTTAAGAAGTTTCCTCACTGAGCTGCTGCAGGTTTAACCCCGAGCTTTGTGCACGTTAACTAACACGCATGCATGTATTCGGCTAAGCAAAGCCAGCATGGAGCCGTTGCTTATTTGTTTTCCTTGCTGAACATTTTCTAACAGTCGATGCATCTTTTGCGTTCAGGATCTCAATTCCCTGCTGGTCATTGTAGCTATGAGCTAGCTTAGCACTATTCAGTAGCAATTGAATTAGACTAGCCCTGAGAGTAATGTGCAGCACATGCTCGCCTCTCTTATCTCTCGTAGTTTAGGACTGTTGATTTGAACCCTGACCGTCGCGCCCTGTGATTACTGTGGTTAAGGTCATTCACTGTCCAAACAGTCGCCTGCACGTTTTGAGTTGGATGAGAAGATTGATACCGCTCTCATGCTGGTATGTTAAATATTCGCCAGGAGACGGTTGGCTTAGTGTAGCTTAAACTGGAAACAATGGAAAACCTGAAAATGTGTTGAAGTTGTTCTTATTAAACGAACGAAACATAGCTTGTTCAGGACTGAGCTGTACAGGTGCTGATAGGTGGATTTAGTTACCTTTGCACAGAGCTAGGCTAGCTGTTTCCAGTGTGTAAACTTAGCAAACCGGCTGTAGCTTCATATTTAGCGTACAGACATGAGCGGTATCAATCTCCTCTTCTAAATCCCGTTAAAGGAAGTATTTCCAAAAAACGTCGGCTATTTCTTTAGCGTGCATTGCCGTTTTAGACCGTTAGCTTAGCATTGAGAGGATGTTAAAAACATGCGTAATTGCAATGTGAAGTGTTGTATTAACAATGTTCAAATTTTAATTTTCTGTAACCCCCCTTTTTTCTTTTTCTGTTTTTAGAATGAAGTAAAACGTATTGATTTTACTGAAGCTTTTCATTCTTTTACTGTAAGTCTTAATTTTTGCCTTGTTTGCTATTCTCCTTTTTTAATTTGTTGTACATCATCTCTGATTATTATCATTTTTAATTCACTTTATGGGACATGACATTCCTTTTTGAGTTCTCGCCTCAGTGTAATTTCTTTACTTTTGAAGTAAATGTTTTGTGGTGGTGGTGGTTGTGAATACTTAGATAAACGTAGTTTACTGTGAACATTTCACTCAAAACATTTATTCACATTTGAATGTCAGCATTGAGTATTTGAAGACTATTTGGGCGTCTTGCCACTTCGGTGGTTTGCACTGACACCTTTTCTTCTCCCGTTCAGACGGTGAAAGACGACACGGCCTACACTCAGGTCAGCGACAAACCCGACGAGCCGTCAGAAACGCCAGCAAGCCAGCCGCCGAGGAACGGCTCCTACATTGCCATGTCTCCAGTGGAGGCCCAGAAGTGTTGATCGAGGATCCCCTCCCCAAGTGTGGAGCTCAGGAAGGGGGCTGAGGGAGCAGCACAGGGGTGTCACATTACCATGGATGGGGGTTTGCATACACAGCGGGCTAATTTCTACTTATTTTGAAGGGGGGGGGGGAATAGGGAAAGGGGTGGGACACGAACCCCAATAGATATTTAGTCGACAAAGACATTGCGCCTCTCACTGAGCCCTCTTATGACGGTCTGTCCTCTACTCTACCTGCTGAGCATGGCCCTCACTGCCTGCCGTACTGCAAAACTCCCACACTCTCATTCCTCTTTTCCATCCTGGTCGGCCTTAAGGGACTCTGGGCGGGGTCGGCCAGGACGAGCCTTTTTTCCATAATTCTTCTGAGGGAACACGTAGCGTAGGTGTCTCTGTCGCACACGGATGCATGATCTGCCGAGCAGACTCTGCCGACTGCTGAAGGAGTGTTTTAGTATTCACCTCAACAACGGTGGGTGTTGTTACCGACGTATTCCGGCTCCTTGCCTCTGCATCAGTGGGGAAAATTCAGGCCAACAGATTTTTCTGAGAACAAAAACTCTGAGCTCCTTTGCTCAGAGGATAACATGGTTTTGCTAATATAATCAGAACTTGGCGTATCCCTTTTGTAACAAAAAAAAAAAAGGCAGAGGAAAAAAACACTGAGCCAAACTATTTATAGCATTTATGCCTTTTTTTGTTTTCCTAAGGTGAATAATTGCTGACACTTTTATAATTTATCAGACACTTAGTGTCCTGTTTTGATGGAAAATGGGAAACCGTTTGTCTTGATGCAGGCACAGTGTAGTGAAACCTGGAATAATTGTAGTTTTTGACCCCCCCCCCCCCCCCCCCCCTCCCGCAACCTCTCCAGAACACTAGCTAAAACAATATTCCGCAGCATTTCCAAGTTCATCAGTGGTGAAGGTGAAATTACTAGGGTTTCCACCAGTAGCTTGATAGAGTTGCACCTTTTTTTTTTTTTTTAGGCTTCATCACACATTCAAAAAAAGCACCCAGAGAACTTACAAGGGAGACTTGAACCTGCTTTCTGCCTTATGATGGTTCAGCGTGTTCTTTATCTTCATACATTGTTCAAATAAGCTGGAAATCTCTTCTGTCATTATTGTATATATGTAAAAGGGGAAATGTTGAGATGCCTCTGACCAAATCCAGCAAGCAGTCCTTCTAGGTGTGCTGAAAGACACTAACTTTGCTCTGGTGTCGACCGCTCCTGCACGTCTACACTGTTACTGATTAGAGAAAGCACAATTTGGACCGCTAGAACCAGTCCTCACACAAGACTACCAGGTTGTTGTTTTTTTTGTCCTACTTTGATATATATTTACAGCCGATTTGTCAAAAACACTGTCAAAGTGCCGTGAATATAAACAACAAAAAAAAAAGTGGACTCATTGGGCGTTTTGAGAGAGCCCTGTGCGCCACTCGCCGCTGTGCAGTCATTCAGTTTGCCAAGGAGCTGTAGGCATTCAGGCAAAAACGCAGCACACAGCACTTGAATCACTGTTTGTCTTATGTTTCATGTCTTCTCGTTTTTCTGTCCGCCACACTTGTCTCGTTACGTCAAACCCTGCGGTAGTCGCTAATGGGAAGTGAATTTAAGGCCATAATACTGTCTCCGTGGAAAATTCCCTGCACTTTGCCTGGAAATTGTGCCCTGTGTATTTTCATCTTCGTTTTTTTTTTGTCCCGTTCATTCCGATGCAGGTGGTCCATATGGTCAGTACATTTCAATGATTTGTTAGTGTTGGTTATGAAGGATGCTGATGTAAATGAACACACAGCCATGCCTCTGTTACTTGCTTTTCAGCAGATGGAGTGTCTTCTTTTGATATACTTTTGTATTTTGTTATTGCTGCTATAAAAAAAAATACCATAACCTATGGACTTGTATTTGTACATACGTGTACATATATGCTCGTATTCGCTTTCAGGTTGAGCCGCAGAGGCTTTTTCTTTAAGGCTTTCTCTGTCGCCAACCCCTTTTGACACCTGAGCACAAGATACAAAGCCCAAAGCTTGCTGCCATTTAATGGAATTAGCAGTTACAGTTATTACTAGCAACACTTTTTGTAAAATGTATCTCACTTAACACACTCATTCCTCTTACTAGCAGATCGTGACCATATCACATGTATTGTTGGGGTTCATTATAGGTGTAGTAAACTTAACGGTTCGCTGGAGGTGCCCAAAAAGCGAGCCGCTTCGTCTAAGATCGGTGTCAGAAGTCTTATGCCGGGATTAATAACACTGGGGGAGAGGTTGAAAGTATTCCTTTAAGGTTAAATCAATTCACGAAATGCCTTTTTATTCCATCTACAGGCAAGCAACCGCCGCCTTGTGCAAACTCAGTCATCGTTCTCCACCTTTTTAAAGACTTGAACCGTAGAGACCTTAATCCCGAGAGTCGTGTGTGTTTGCTGCTCGTGCAGCGTCTGTTCAAACACACACCTGAGCCATCCACTGTCTGACTTCTACACCGACCTTTGAGTCCAATCCTTCGAGCCCATTGGCTCGTCCCTGCTTGACCAAAGATAACCTCATAGATCTGCCCCGGCACCGTGTTTACTCTCCTCTGTGATAACGGTTGTACCACAAAACCACCGCTCACCTAATTATTCTTTTTTTATCGTGCCACCTCTTACGTGAAGTATTACTTCACCTAAGCTTACTTATTGCTTCTTTTTTTTTTTGTCAACCAGTAAAAGAGCAAACCAAACGAATCTGTGCTCTTTGTGAGCCGATCTCAGTATTATGTAAGACGAAGCAATACAGAGTTGTGTAAAACGCAAGGGGCCACACAATATTTATCTTTTGTTTTTTCCCTTAAATTTGTGATTTGATAGTTGTGTAGAAGTATTTCCTTCTTCTGTAGCTTGATTTAGTTTTTCTTTTTTTTTGTGGTTCTAATAAGTATTTCATTGTTGATCATTTCATTTTTTTCCACACTGAAAATACAAAAAAGGTGTAAAGAGATGGACCAGTATGTGACACTTGGAGCTGGCAAAAGACCTGTAAAATGTCTGTAAGAGTTCATGAATGGTTTAATGATTTGAGTGTTTGAGAACTCGTGTGTGTAAATTTGTATTTGTGGAGCCGATTGCACCATTTCTGTCAAACTGGAGTGATTTTTACTGGAAGGCTGATTATCTTGACGACTGAGTTAAAGTGACGAGTTGATGCTGTGTAGACTTATCTCGATGAATGAAGCCCTACTTCAGGGATGAGCACTAGTGCCGTGCCATATCATCCTGTATTATTCTTTTCCTTAATTTGCTCTTTGGTGTAACAACCGCATCTGCCCATTTCGATGTTCTGAAGTCACTAACAGACGTTTCCTGTTGAGATATACTAATTTGTTTTGCTGCTGAAAATGACAATCCTTGTCATGTGAGGTGCAAAATGAATGAGTACCGTAATATCCATTCTTAGTTTTGATAATTTACACTGCACAGATGTTTCTACAGTGCTTTTGTAAACATTTATAGTGTATTTGCAAAAAAATAAAGTTGCAGTCAAGTGCAAAATTCACACAGTTGTCTGTCTTTTGATTAACTGTCAGAGAAATATGACTGAAGTTGGTGGTACTATAACTGTTCATCCAGAGGAGTCTGACTGTAGGTGTAGGTTATCAGCAACTAAACAAATTATTGTGGACTTTAATCTCTACTGAATACATTTTGTTGAATAGCATTGAACTTTGAAAACCATCTAAATTATGGTTGAGTTTGTCCCTTTTGAAAGTTAAAGCTTACCTCCATATGGTTAAAAAGAAAGTAATAAAAGTTCATTTTTACAGCTTCACAAATCCAGATCAGTTCAGATGTGCAACCCCGACATGAATTTTCCATCTGAATTGACACCCTGGAAAAAACACTTGTAAAACTGGACCTGAAAATAAACACAATTCAGATGATTTTCAAAGTATAATATTCCAAAGCTACAAATCCAATGTTTTTTTAAGGAATATTTAGATATTTGAGGAACGATTGATAGCACTCTCATGTTTGTCCACTCAAAATGAAGCTATAGCTTTTTAGCTTAGCATAGCATAAACCAATGAAACATTCCTAGAAATAGTCCGTCACATAACCCGCCATGAAACCACAACGTGACAAATTTACACTTCAGTTTTTGTACGGATTAAACAAATTAGTGAGCATTAGAGAAGCCAGGCTAGCTGTTTCCTCTTGTTCCCAGGCTTTATGCTAAGCTAAACCAACCAGCTGCTCTGGAGCTACACCACTGTACAAACATGAGAATGGTGACTAACTCTGACGGTAAACAAATGAGCATATCTTCCCAAAATGTGGATCCACTGCTTTAAAATTCAATGTTATGTATTCACAAGTTCTTAAATGTCACATTTAGTTAAGCAGTTGCATATAAAATCCAGATTTCCATGTAATTTCCTTCCTTTCATAAATAACAAGTCACTGTGACTTGCATTTTCTGCATGTTTTTGCTTTTTTTTTAAGTCTAATTAAATGCAATCTTGGCATGTTTTTTGTGGAAGAAATTCCCGTTATAAACATTCAGGCCAAAGCTGTTTGATAACGTGTATTT
Organism: Melanostigma gelatinosum; assembly: GCF_949748355.1. Classification (NCBI taxonomy): domain Eukaryota; kingdom Metazoa; phylum Chordata; class Actinopteri; order Perciformes; family Zoarcidae; genus Melanostigma; species Melanostigma gelatinosum. The sequence goes on from NC_136639.1 coordinate 6,202,587, forward strand.
CTTTTTCCCTTGAATAACACAGAGATTAGAGAGCAAGGACTTTTTCGAGACTGACTTTTATGCACAAACATTCAACACATTCAGGTGAAACCCCTTCTCTTATGCGCAGTAACGAGATCTCTTTGTGACTCTTCCCACTCTTTTCAAACCCTTCACAGGTTTGACTCAAGCTCAGGCAGGTTTTTAGGGAGAACCGAAAGGTCACACGTTTGTGTCACGCGTCTCAAGTTGCAGCAGATAAACGGTGTTAATTGTGTAGCTGCAGCTGGATTCAAACTTGTGGCCTCGGGGGAAGTTACATTCTCCTCGTTTGAGAACTGGCATCATTTGCTGCCCTTGATGTTATCGTTTCAGGGTCTGCGGGCATCACATGCACGCTCTCCTTCAGTCTTTCCATTAGGTGAACAGTATTTACTGCTTTTGGGACCAGATCGACCTTCAGTGGAGTCGACGCTCTTGCTGGCTGGCGCTTCACTGCGACTCTTCTCTGCTGATTGAAGTGAAGTGCTTTCTTGTACCCTCTGGAGTCTCGGTTCATTTTTGTCTTCAGCATCTTTTGAACTGTCCTCATCCCACATGAAAAATAATAATTATTTGTGATGTCAAACCAGGGGAACAGACGATCATTTAAAGCTTCACCCCTGCAGGCCGGTCGACTTGACATAAATAGTTGTCGACTTTATGTAAGGCACTGTCATGTGGTAACGACTTTGTTTTGCTGATCAAGAAATTTGTTAATCATAAGTATTTCTTGAGTTATTTGGGTTCAATTATAGCCAAAATACAGTAGACACAGAGTTCAGTAGGTATATTTCTTAAGAATAATTTACAAATAATCGCTTGAAGCCCACAAACACATGTGAGACATATAAAAATAAACTGGCAATTGGAGCTGAAGAAGGTCATCTAATGTACTTTTGATGTTAACTGAGGATACATTTATAATAAAATGATATTATATTAGGGTTCAAATGGTGAAGACAAGTGGTATACACCCTCAAAACTGACGAAACCTCGACCAACACATGGAGCTCCACAATTTTATATAATATGAATACTAACAGTCACAGACTAATTACTCCTCTTCAGACCTGTGGAGCACTTTAATGTACGTAAAAGTGCAGTCCGGGCTTCAGCGGAGGCCTAATCTACCACAGCGAGTCCTTTTAGACGATTGAGAATCTTTCGTTCAAATTTCTCCATGAAGGCAACGCTCCAACAGCTTTACAACTATAGACCCCCCCCCCCCCCTCCTCAAACATACTGGAAAAAGAGGTCTAACGGCCTCCTCCATTGTCTCACTTGTCACCAACATGTGAGTCTCTTTATTGGGGGTGGTGGTGGTAGCTAGATGTGAAAAGCAGTAGAAGGAAGGAAAGTCCTGTTTTATGCAGTTTAAGAATTTCTACAACTTTCACATTTTACAGTGAGGGTTATGAGTGGGACATCTTGAGCTATGTGCAGGACACAAGTCTGAGCTCAGATGACCTGCTGACACAGGAGCTGCCTGAAGCAGCAAACTCTCCTCTCCAGGTAGCTAAGCGTCGATGGCGTGTGCAAATGTCTAACCCTGTTTAAACTGCAGGCAGCTCCGGGCATGTTTTAATATCCACCCACTTGAAAGAATATCATTTGAAAGGAAAACTACTGTCCCGACCACAGAGGCCTACAGGGAGGTAATGCTGTTGAAACCCAAAGAATGTCGATAAAATGTTGCTGCAGCTGAACTTCGTGATGTATTTGGTGTCTTCAGGAATCTCTCAGAAAACGCTGGTTGCTCTTTTGTATTCATTTATAACAAGTAATACTCTTTGCCAGTTTTTGTGGATTGTTTAAAATGACAGTGTGTACTTATTCTATCAATCAGTATCAGTTCAGATAAACTGGTCTCCTGGTTAACAACACGTTGTACTAAATGGTCTGCTGCGCCCCCTGCTGGTGTTCCCGAAAACTACTTTGACCGTCCAGGGAGGATAAAATGAATAATGTGATGTGAGCTGAGATATTCAAATCCTGAAAATGTGCAGGAGGCTGCTTATGATAATATCAGGTGATTAAAATGTACTTAAATATGTTCAAGCATTTGTGTATTTCAGTTTGTGGCCTTCATTTTGGGGGACATTCATTTAAACTATCACGTTTAAGAACATATATATTCTCTGTAAAATGGACAATTGGCTCAGTTTTAACTTTCAATCTGTAATATTGTTGATGTTTTTTTATTGTAGAGCTGGTTCGATTCATATTGATTAGTTGATAAAAAAAAAGATCTGTACATCAAATTACATCCCTAGAGTAGGTTTTTGTGTTTAAAAAAACATTAAAAGCACATGAATGCCTGTAGCTAACAAAATATTTTTAATGTTCAGATCACTATGTTATATTAGCTATATTAAATTACATAGTTATGTATTTCCAGAAAACTTCCAAAGAAACTGTAGACCTGTAAAATAAAGCATTACCTACTGACAGTGTATACTTTAAAGAATTAAATCAGAGTTACATTTTCTCTAACAGACCACTTTTAGATCAGTTATGGCTCTTTACATTGTAATTCATGAACATCTCCTCAAACAAAGACACGCACACAAATGAATGCTACAAATTTGACTGAGATTTATTGACAGTAAAAGTTTTACATGGTCAGCATTGCAGAAACAAACAAACAGATACAATAACATTTACAACACACCTTTACACATATGCACACAGACTTCCTCATCCCTTTTTTGGTTGAGTTATATTAATATTAAACAATACAGGAACTTTGTCTAACAATGGAAATTAGCTTTTGTAAACACAGTAAAACTAAATGTCAACCAGTGAGCTTTAGAGGTGCCAGTTGTCGGATTTAGTTTCCTTCAGACAGAGCCGGGCTAGCTGTTCCCCACAGCTTCCAGTCTTTATGCTAAGCTAGCCGTCTCCAGGCTCGAGTGACATGTTGAACAGGCAGACATAACTCCCGGTAAGAAAGCGAAGAAACATATTTCTCAAAATATGGGATTGATTTTTTAATTTGGAGGTAGAGATGCATCCTAAAGGTCAAATAAATAAAAGCATGAGTTCTCAGTTCTGGTCAAGTTGAGGGTCGAATCCCACGAGACGAGGAGGGACCCCAGTAAAGCGTTGGCACTGACACAGAACATCATCAGTGCAGACGTAACTTCATCTCTCGAAGTCAAAACACTTCGACTGCTAAGGCACCAGCAAGTTGTATTTAATAAATGCAAATAAAGAGCTGCACAATTGTTGATAAATAATCAAATAAATTGATGAATAAAAACAGATTTCAGCACAGAAACACAAAAGATATATTTGAGGTCATTTAGAAACTGTGTCTCTTCTACATCGTTTGTGAAAAGTTCTGACAAGTTTATTTTTCAACTGTAACCAAATTGAAGGGATGCTTATCAAAATGTTTCTTTTGTATGATGTCGGATATCATTATAAGATTTTTAAAATCTTAAATGTCGATAACAGAATCAACTTAAGGACTGTGATCCAAAGCATCAGATCATCTTTTTTTAATAAATCAACCTTCACTCTGTGAGAAGATGAACATGTTTGATTCTTTATCTTTTCCATGATTAAAAAAAACACACTGACTACCCCAAGAAAGCATCAAATACTATTTTGTTTGACGAACACGTCTCATTTTAACTTCAAGACTTCCCCCTTTCATTACAGACATTACAAGCAACTCTATCCGCTGTTGGAGATGCAGTTGAGAACACAGGTTGTAAGGTCCAAAAGGAAATTTAAAGCAAGTAAAATAATAGTTTTTTCAGAGTTGCTTTGTTCAGTGACCCTTGAGTTTCAAAAGCAACAATGTAAGCAAATCTGTTGTAAAATAACTAAACGTGAGGAGCTGAATGAAAATGAAATATTTTCTTATTTACTTGTCTATGTACTTGAGGAACAAGGGTGTTGGTGAAACTAAAGTCAAACCCTGAACAACAACAGTTTCTGTGAAACTGTCAAATGCTCCTGGATGGACGTTTGGTTTTCCCACGTTTTCTTTATCTGAATAAGGATTAAAAGCTGGGAGCTCACATTTCTCCCTTCCTTTGAGAACTACAAGGGGAAGTACACAGGATAAAGAACAAAGAAACACCTGATGGTGAACTGGTTCCTGATTGTCCCACTACACACCTGTGTTGCTGCCGTCGACCTTTTTGAAGGCACCGATGAGGTCAGATTTGTGCGCAAACAGCTGCTCCCGCAGGACTTTGAGGGCTGAGCGCTCGGTTCGCCCGACAACATACAGAATTAAAAAGGCACAACAGTGTTATTTCACACAATCTAAAGAGACAAAAATAGTGCTTTTCTGTTCGACATTGTGTGTGCTGCTTGTAGGTTAATTGGGTTACCTTTGTACAGAGCCATGGCAGCTGCCTGTTTCCTATATTTAGCTAAGCTAAGCCGCTAGCTGTAGCTTCACACCGGACAAACATGAGCTATCGATCTTCTGAAATGACTTGGTGAAAAAAGCAAATGAGCATATTTACCAAAATGTCCAGTCTCTCACATGCAAAGATTTGCCAATTTCTTTTTTAATATTTTGTATAATTGTACATTGCAAATATGTAGCATTTTGAACTGTTTGTTGGACAAAACAATTTGCGATGTTGCCTTCAGCTCTGGGGAAGTATAACAGGGATTTGTCACGATGAACTAGTTGCAGCCCGAGGAGAATGATTCACATTTCTTGAGATGAACATCTTCTGGTAGTTGTTCTGTACTCTTTGTCTCACGGTGAGCTCTCTGATCATGCTGCTGGCCTGGTATTGAATCAAATAAGGCACAAGGTCTGGACCCAGCTTCACATAGGCCCCCCTGTACATCCCCCTGGATTACTTGAGCTAATGACTTGATGCGACTCGGCTGTTTTTTTATAGGAAGTGCAAATGGAAACATAGGTTTTTGATGACAGTAATTTGTAAGCGTTTGTGGTCAGGTGTGTTTGTGTTGACATCTTGCCTCATGATGAACCCAATGAGGACTCCTCCATGTTTCATTTGCAGCAGCGAGCGTTGAAATGGTCGGATTTTAGATGTCTGTTCATGAGTTGCACTGCCCTACATCATGTATTTCAGTATTATCTTTAACCTACTTGTTTCTTTTTTACCGATCTAATGTTTTCCTCAATAGAAAACGAATAACAAAGGGATAATCATTCCCAAACAGTAACTCCACTTTACGTTTGCTTAGAGTCCCATGCACACACATGTATACCTGAAAGATGCAGATAAGCAGAGCCGTATAAAGAGAGATTCAAAATGCTAGATGGTCAATGGACTCACATAGACTTCTGATACTTCCAGGAAGTACTTGGCGGGCAATTTGAATGCGTATATTGATTGAAATCGAGAGACAGAACTGTGATTTTTGCTAATTAGTTGTCAATGAATATATTCACAATACTCATATAGAGCAGGGACATTTATTAGAACATTTATTTATGTATTTCTATGTATTTCTATGTATTATTTATAATCCATCCAGTTAAATTTGAAAACTGAGAATAATAATTTGTTAAAATATAATTGATGTGCACTTTATTTGATTTGACAGTTGTTGACTACACAGAGACGCTGTTACTACTGGGCTTCTTGAATATATTTAAATATATATGGCACTAAATAGCGCGAGTTAGATATTATTGTAATGTTTCGGACCTTTGCCCGAGGACATTTTCTCAATCTGGACCTATTGGTTTAGTTACATACATGTCGTGTTTTTTTAAAGTGTAACAGCTGGAGTTACATGCCTTTTTTATGTTTTACAGTCAATAGTTCTATTTCTTTATGTCATGTGTTTTGATGTAATTGTATTGGGGTGGCTGTAATGGTGATATTGTAACTATCTTATATACTTTTACATAATAAGTTTGGTCTTCATATCTTAATTTAGTCTGAAAAGAGACAAAGACGAAAATAGATTTGAACATAATATGAAACAGGAAAAAGCAAGCAAACTATTTTATTACATTTCAGACGCTGTAAACCTGAGAATTTGGGGTATTTCTAATGAATGTACGGAATCAGTTGCCAGTCATTACTTGATGGCTAATTAGTTAACGAGCATATATTGACTGGGTGCTAATTTCACGTTAAAATATAGTTTTTGTGACATAGTTATTCAGTCACTTCAACGTTTACTTGAAAGGGTCACATAATCGCATCCTGCGTGTCATCAAAACAATTTTAAATCCGTTTTTAAAATACATAAAACGCATAACTTGTAAAAACCTTTCCTTTATAAACATACCTGAACTCATACGCAACACACCGGTCTTGAACGCCTCCCTCACTGGACGTGACGTGTCACGCATGGCGGAGGTGAGTTAGTTCATGTTTGGTTTGTTTTGTTTTGTTTTTGTTAACAACGAGCTGTCCTCTCGTTTATATGGATAATCATTGACGCCAAACTGTCATATTTTTGAGGAGTGGAAAAACGTATGTTGCTGTTTTTTGTTAAGCGAGAGCTGTTGATTGAACTTAACAGGCTGCAGGTCGTCTAATTGCCAACACGTGACATAAGCACCAAACATTTAGGAATAAATGGGAGCGTTTTGTAAGTATGTAGCGTTATTTCATTCAGCCGTTATGAGCTATATGCGTACAGATTGAAGGAAAACAATACTTGTTTCTCAAATGTGAGCCATTGTGGACATTTCTTTAAAAGCATTAAACGAGTAAAAGCTGTTCGCATTATCATGCGAGAAGATTGAGCTTCGGGTCAGTTGTTAGAGTTTAAAGACTCGTGTCTTGTCATTGTTGGTGCAGCTCCACATTGAAAGCTGCCTTATAGTCGTAGAATTATGTTATTTCCGATGCTTACTCATTAATTTTCCATGCTGATGGTCTAACCAGGGACCTAACGCCAGCGGGTCTATCCGATCTTAAGTGAGGTTTTGTGTGGAGAGTTGGTGAGTTATGAATGTCTGCTTTCATAATCTCTGCAGCATTGGGAGAGATTATGAGAAAGGGGTTGAAACCTTTTTTTTCAGAGAGTTTTTGAAGACAAAATATTGCCCTAAATTGTTTCGTTGTTATAACTGTATCGCAGTTTTCTTTTTATTTCATGCAACTTCTGCAGCCTTATCATTCAAGTGAACCACCGCTAGATTAACTTAAATCATTTTACAGGGTGTGCCTCAGGGAGTCCTTTTAAAAAAAGCAATCCAACACTAAATACTACTTCACCCCATTGAAGTATCGCACCACATGATGTGTTTTCTTCTATTTGTCTGGGAACGGGTGCGTTTTAAGTGCCAGAACAAGAGCAAATGCACCAGGTTGAAATTTGACTTTTGGTTGTATAAGTAGTGGTGGTACGACTGTTTGTCCTGAAGAGCTTCCAAAATCTTTGTTACGGTGGGTTGACAATATTAAAAAAGAGCTATTACATATTGTAGTCTATATTGTTTATAAATAAAGTTGAAGAAATGAACACAAGACAATTATAGCACAGCTGCTGTAACAGTCTGGCTCCATCTGGCTCCATGTTGACCAGAGTTAGCTTGAACATAGCCGCTATAAACTAACAAGAATGACTTCCGAACCAACATCATTTGAGGTTCAGTCGGTTGTATCTGATTAATATCGTCAGAACATCTGACCTACAAGCTCGTCGTCCTCTCCACGGCTGCAGAAATGATACATTTGTCCCAATTTGGGATTCAACAAAGACACCCAGTGTTTGTTCTTCTTGCCTCATCAAACAGGTTTTCAACCAAGCTGGGACAACGTCAACGTATAGAAACATCTTACAAAAAATAACTTATACATGATGTAACCTCTTTGGATAAGCATTTGTTTAATCAGTGACTAATGTATAAACAAGGATGCAGTGTAACATCTACATTTTAAGCACAAAATCCATCAGATGACGAACCTTAACGCCTCAGATGGAGCTTCTTTAGTGCACCATATTACTCGTTTATTTACACTTGGGACTTGTGAAACCGGGAGGGACCTTCCCTGCAGTCTGATTGAGGAAGCGGAGCATTCAACACGTCGTCAGCGCTGACTGAGTTCTGTGTGTTTGTGTCGGAAGCTGAGGATGAAGATCGCCATACTGGGAGCCACTGGGCAGACTGGACAGTATCTGGTCAACCAGGCACTGCAACAGGGCCACACTGTCACCGCCATCGTCAGGAACCCGGGAAAACTTTCAGTGCATCATGATAATCTCAAGGTAATATGACACTAACTTTGAGTTAGCCGTCTTGTTTTTTTTTTTTATTATGGTCAACAAATCCATTTTGAAAAGACCAAAAATGGAATATATCCAAGTATCACCTGATGACTCTAAATCATTGTTTATTAAAAACACCTAAGTTAATGAGTTACACAGAAATAGTTTGGCGCTTGAACTCGACGAGGAGATTTGTGATCGAGTTGTGATTGCCGAACGTACGCTGGAGCTTCGTGGGGAATGGTACGAGTGCTCTTTGACGCCGCAGCAATGGCGATACATCTTAATGGCAAAACAGCCGCTTATCTTGAGAATACAAGAAGCACAACTGGATATAAAATGGGCGAAACGGACAAGCTGAGACCGGCAGGATGGAGTTATTATTGGGAAATAATGTGAATTCACTTTTCAGTTGTTATTAAATGTTGCAGGTTTCTGGTCGATTAAGGTGGAAAAAGCTTGAGGCTTTGGTTTAGTCATCTGTAGGAACCAGTGAGACTGTTTTGAAAGACAGACTCACTATTCATTCTTCATGTTAACCGCTCAATTGTAAATGCTGCACTTTGAAATGCATCATCTGTTAAAATATATAAGAGGACTACGCCTGCAGCCCTGAATGAATAAAACATGCTTTGTTGTGATCTCGACTCAAAGACGTAAAATTCTCCTCCTTGATTATTCACGTCTCCCGTCTGCTGCTTTCAGGTGGTGGAAGCTGATATTTTCTCAGCAGACAGTCTGACGGCTCACTTCAGAGGACAGGACGTGATCTTGTCCTGCCTCGGCTTCCCGGCCTCCTTCTTCTCGCCGGTGACGGGCTACTCCCTGTCCATGAACAGCGTGGTCGGCGCCATGCGAGAGGCCCAGGTCAACAGGATCATCGCCATGACCTCCTGGTACACAGAGCGTGAGTGCCGCACACATGATGATGCCGTCTGTGGGTTCTTTTGGGATTTGATGATGAAAACAAGGTCACCCGAATGATTATTTTGAACCAACTGTTGCTGTTTAACCTTCTTAAAATACTCTCACACAACTTTCTGTTGTGTGAGAGTATGTGGCTTTCAATAAAAGCTTTTTATAGCTACTTATCCAACTAATTTGTGAATGTGGGGCTTGTCGCTGCATTTCACTGTGGTGGATTGAGGCTTTTATTACAGAATTTTACATCAACTAATTTTCTTCTAAGAGTTCTTTCTTGTTTTATTGCTCAGAATATGATCAAACATCTAGAAATAGGTCCTCACAGAGCTGCTAGCAGTCTGTTTAATGGTTGGTTTTCATTGGAAGAGCAGAATATACTTTATAATTTTAATATATGTCATTTTTAATTTTGAGCGTAAAGTGCTACACTTGAAACCTTTTTAAATGTATGACATTAGCTCTCAGTTATGGCATAAAAGTGTTTTTCAGGATCTGCCGTTACCTCTGTTCAGTTGTTTAATGCGGACACCTGAAAGCATCAATTTATAATTCAGACAAATTTGAGTTCTTCTAGATTTGTGTGTAGATTCTCATCAGACTGAGAACTTATTTACGTGCCCGTTTTTAATGAAATGTTTCTTTTTCTTATTTTTGTTGTTAGCCAACTCCGGAGTGCAGTCATCTTATCTCATCCGCTTCCTCCTGCTGCCGATGATCCGAAGTGTTCTCACCAACATGCATGACATGGAGCAGTTTCTGCACAAGACCGAGGACATTACCTGGACTGTGGTTCGTCCGCCTGGTCTTAAGAACCTGTCGGCCTCAGGTAAAAGCAGCCCGTCTGCCTCGGGATCCATTTTGACAGTTCAATCGCAACGCTGTTCCTCGAGGTTCCAGCGTGTACCTCCTACCATTCATTAGCTGGAGGACCAGATTTAGAAATGCTGTCGTTGTCATGCCCTCTGACTCCCAGTTTCTTTTAATCTTTGTGTCCTCCACAGCTCAAGAGTTTCTGACCCACGAGGGATACTTTGTTCCCAACAGCAGTGGTAACCCTGTAGGCAGCGCAGTGGGAAGAGGAGACGTGGCTCGCTTCATGCTCTCGCTACTCAACAGCAACGCCTGGGTCAAGAAGGGAGTCGCCATCATTACCAAATGAGAAAGAAGAAGCCAATGCTGGCGTTATTAAGCAGTCAGTTCACCCAAAGTACAAAACGTATATAGATTTACTCACAAATATCTGTTGCTCTGTATCAACTCAATGTGTAAATAAGCACCTGTTACCTGAACAAATTAACCAAAACGACTTCATAAGGTGATGAAATGTCACTGTTGTGCGTGAATTATCAAAAAATCAAGTATTACTGGTATAAATGTCGACATGCATTATGTTTCCATTACTCTGGATAATCCCACTGACAGTTTTCACTGTAACTATTAGAAGAACCAGTTAACTATGCAGCTATCCAGCACAACTAGCCAAAAACTGTTCATGGTTAGATACCACTACAGCAAATTCGGTTGAACTGGCCCTTTAACTAAATGTCTACTCGCTGCCTTCATAGTCTACTACTGGATATAACTGCCTTATACAGCCTAATCTGTCTGAGTAATGTTTTTATTTACTCTTGTTCAACATATTCTGGATTTATACATTTGAAAACCTCTAAGTTTATCATTTAATAATATTGGTGTTCCTACTATCAGTGGTAAGCACCTCTATGAGGGCTCAATGCACCGACACATGTGACTGAAGTACATGATTTCATCCACAAGAGGCAGCGTTACACCAACAGCACTTCCATAATGTGCTCTTTAACTACAGCTACTGTTGCGTCATGTAGTCACATGAGTACTTTGTCTCCAAATATGTACTGTCTCAGTTCTGTCGAATACATTTAAAATAATGACACTGGAAAGGATCATTTGTGCCGCAAGTTCAACATAAGAACCTGAGAACAGGTTTCACGCAGCACTGATCACACATGGCAGGAACTGTTTGTTGCACTTATGAGTTAAATGCTTTAATTATGCAGCACTTTGGGCCACACCTGGCTGGCTTTCATACAAGTGATCATGATTGCAACATGCTTAGTAGTGGACAGAGAGTCTTGTCTGTGTTGGGCCTGCATGGTTAATCTTAGCTGCTGCATTTTAAATGAAGCGAGGGTGTGAGCGTCTCAAGTCCTTCACAGGTTGATATGTTTTCAACTATTTCGCTCGCCTAGAGCGGCCTTTTTCTAAAAGCAGGATTGGCAAAAAGCATTGTTGGTCATGAAGCAAGAAAAGTCCAATGTTTCTATGATTGATATTTGTTATATTGACCTAAAGATAGTCTTGATTGGTCGAAGACAACACAAACTAGAGCACTGGGTGAGAGGTCATGAGTGTGTTGATGTGCCACATCTATTAAACCTGACGTCACCCTCTAAGTCTAGGGAATGTGCAGCCATCAGCCCAACCCTGTACAAAGAGTTTAGATCGTCGAGATGAGATGTTCAGATATATTCTCTTTTTATTTATTATTTAAAAGCACATTCTTGAAACGAGTTCGGTCAGTCACTTTTTACTGACAATCATGGGACCTCAATCGCAAAACATTTGTCAAACTGTACATGGAGAAGCACAAATTACTATGTATGCTTTACAATTTACACTTGATTGCACGTGATTGGATTCCATTAGATATATTATTGAAACATCAGCTCCATCCAGTCGTTAGAGGTGATGTCTGCGGTTTTGCTAGATGGGGATAATATCAAAGCATGAGGCAGAGAACTGGCAATCAATGCCTTAAAATCTTGAAATAGATATTTCTGCTTCAAACATAAAATACATACTGGTATGCTGATGACAAGAGAGTTTCATGTTTTAGGTCACAGTGGATTCTCAGAATGTCCTTCAAAAACTGTAAAAATGATGGCGACATACAGTGTATCTGTATGCCAACAGTAAATGGCAAGATTTGGCTCTGATTTGGATATTTTATTTACAAAATGTGCACAGCTGCTGTGAAACCGTATGTACATTTAACATCTTAAATATCGACTCGAAACAGACAACAGAAACATTAAAACATAGCACAAACATCTATTCCATTAAATACAACGTACTTTAAACCTCTTTTGCACTTTAAACATGCAGGTAAAAAGAGATTTATACATTTCTCAACATGACGTCTGGGCACAATACAAACATGCCCCAGGTATTATCTCATCTCTGTGCAGTACAGTCTACTGTCTTTCCGTGGCCACTGCATACAATTCATTTATTTTCTCCTGGTACATCTTCACAACGATGGGCCTCCTCAGTTTCAAGGTAGGTCCTGCACAGATGGAAAAAAGATAAAAGCAAGTTAATCTAATCTAAATCTAAACTTTAAGTCTCTGTTGAGCGACACTGACACGGTGACATGTTTTCGAGAGAGACAAACTTCACTGGAATGCTGTCATGCGGCACAGTCACACGACTTGTCTGATTACGACATGACCCTGATTAAAGTACATCACAGCAGTAGTGAATACTTCTTCAATTATAGTGTTTTGTGCAGATTTTGCTATTTGAATACCAAAAGAAGGAAGCAAAGCAAAATAGCTCACCCAGTTCGCCTCCACTGACAGAGAAGTCTCGCTCCAGTATCACCCACTTCTGGATCTTCTGGGCGTTGGACGTTGCTCTGGCGTTGGAGCGGTCCATGCCTTCCTGTATGGCTTGGTAGAGCGCCGGCTCCTTATTGGCTACGATCTCGGACACCTTGGTGGCTGTGACGTTGTGCTGCTGGCAGAATATCAAAGCCTCGGGGCTCAGCTCGTCTGTGGGCTCGCCGCTGTCATCCGCCACACACTGTGGAAACAGAGACAGGACATCATTGTGTTTGTTTGATTTAATCAGTAGCTGTGACTGCGTGCAGGAATGGAGGCCCGGTTACTTTGAGCGTGAGCAGCATGGAGAGGAACTTCAGCTTGTCTCCGATCAGCATGGCGTTGCTGATGATGGGCACCTCGGCCTTCACTGAATCCTCGATGGGCACAGGAGGGATGTTCTCTCCACCTGCAGTGATGATCAGTTCTGTGCAAAAAAGACAGTTTAGTTTCAAAAGTGTGTCACCTGTTTGACAATGTTCAGAGTCCAACTAAACACAACGACCTTTGTCATTTCTGACAAACCATTGCGTCCTGTCGATCAAGGGGTCAGGCCCCTCCAAAGGGACAACAGCTTACCCTTGATCCTTCCTGTGATGTACAGGAAGTCATTCTGGTCGTGTCTTCCCAGATCTCCAGAGCGCAGCCAGCCGTCCTGGTCGACAGCCTCCTCTGTTTTTTCCGGCATGTCCAGGTAGCCCATAAAGACGTGCCGACCCCACATACATATCTCCCCACTCCCGTCCTCATCTGGGTTCTCCAGCTTCGTCTTGCTGCCTGGCATCACTTTTCCACAGCTGGAGAGACAAAACACAAGTCAGCAACATGCTGATTTAGACCTGAACTGACCAACGGCTGTGCTACAACTGCACCGCTACTTTAAAGTTTAGTACAAAGAAATAAGACATCACAATGTCAGTGCACTGTGAAAAACATTTTCATGCAAAAATGTCTGACCATGTCTGTCCAAACCCTCAAGAAATGTTGTAATGATAGTCATCTTGCATAACCAGACTTATCTCCACGGCACCATGTCAGCGCGAAAGAAATGTCTGGCTCCACAAATTATCTTCTGGCATCGAAGAAAGCTCTGGCTTGTTTGCATTTCTTTAAACCAATCACAATCATCTTGAGCGGCGCAAAGCACATGATGCCGTGGTACAGATAGAGGAAGGGAAGGAGGATGCTGTGTGAGATACACGGCCAATGGCAGACTTATAACCATCGTTGAACTATAAAAATAATAATAACTTTATTGTTCATGCAAAGATAGAGCCCAAAGTGCTTTACAAAATGAACTGGAACACACACATCCCAAATACTGGAGGAAGATGTTGCACACTGCAGTGAGGAAACATCACAAACCGGTGCTAAACGTCACATGGAATTCACCAGTTATTAGGGAGGGATCCTCATTTTACCATTATCCAGACTCTGCTGCAGGACAAGCTCTCTCAGTTGCACATCCCCGACTCCACCTGTCGGTAGATTAAAGACTTCCTGTCTGACACTGAGCAACGCTTGATGCTGGGGAAACATGTCTCAGAGTCCCGGACCATCCGTCTTTGAAGTTCGTGGACGACAGACCTCATTGGACTCATCTCTGGTGGGCATGTGTCCTCCCTCAGGTGGGGGATTAATCATCCGTTGATCTGGTGTTGTCATGATAACTCAGAGCTAAAAGTCTAAACACAGCGGAGATGGTTGTGGATTTTAAGAGGAGCGCAGTGGAGCTTTTAACATCAGCTTGCTCATCATCAAAAAAGCACAACAGCGTATGTACTTCATGCGGCGGCTGAAGAAGTTTAATCACCAAAAACAATTTTCGTGCACATCTACACCGCCCTCCAGGACCCGTATGCCTCCAAGTCTAAAACCTCACGTCACAAGAACAGTTTCTTCCCATCTGCGAATGGCCTCATCAACAGGGCCAGGGGCCCCATACTGACACACACTCAGAGGTGAAGAGTGGGCTACAGAGGTCTGGTAAGCTCTCTTCTTTTTAACGCCACACTGATAGATTTTCTTCATCTTCAACACCAGCCGACGCTGCCTCAAGTGACACAGTATTTTCACATCCATATCAATAACACATAATGTTAATGCTTTGCTGCTCACCTTGTGAGGTGGTAAGAGGTGTCAGTGGAGACGGTGTGTGGGCCGGAGCTCTCACTCATGCCGTACAGCTCCAATAAAGGGATGTTCAGGCTCATGAAGTACTCCATAGTGTCTTTGGTGATGGGGGCAGCGCCCGTGAAGCATAACTTGCAGCGGTCTAGGCCCAGCGAATCACGGACCTTCTTAAAGACCAGATTATTAGCCAACATGAAGCCCCAGGGCACCTGGTTCTCCCTGTAACCAAAAAGATAAAGTCAAATTTACACCCATTGTTTGTTTGAAGTTAAGATTTGTTAGGAATTAAGAACTGTGCTCAAAATGAAACATTACCAACATGGCAATGTTGGTCTGTCTGTTTGCCCCAGAAAGAAATAACTATTGGATGTATTGCCATTATATTTGGTATAAACATTCATGTCTCCCTGAATATAATTTGCAACCACAAAATTTCAAACACCACCACAGAAGCATGCAGAGCGACTGTCCTTCCCATCAGCCTCAGCGGTTCTTTGTTTAGTGCTAATTAGCAAGTGTTAGCACGCTAACATTAATTCTAAAAAAGGATCTTTGCTGCTGCCTCACCCGTTCATGACACTGTAGTTGTACCGCAGGCCTATAGACTTGGCCCAGCCCGCCACTGTCCTCTTCATTGGAGATGCCTTGGCCCCAACAGCTTTCATTTTCTCCTGCATCTTCTCCCAAACACGAGGAACTCCAAGGAAACAAGTTGGACGAACCTCTTTAAGTGTATTTACCAAGGAGCCCTGGAAAAATTATTGGGAATTAGAGTAAAAATAGTAAACCACCATTAATAATTCTATGTGTATACAACAGTAGGCATCCTTACCTTGAGGGCGTCTGGCTCTGCGAAGTAGATGGTCATGGCAAAAGAAAGACACAACCACATGTCAACGAGCTGGGCGGCCACGTGGCTGAGCGGCAGGTAACTGACCACCACCTCCTCAGCGTGCTTTAAGTTGAGCATGGAAGATGCCGTGTGGACCGTCCATGTCAGCTGCATATTAGAGAGGAGTCAGAATCACAGTAATTTACTCAAATATGTTTCTATTATTTTCATAAAACAAGTCAGCAAACACATTGTTCACACAGACTGTTATCAGTGTCTTATAAAACTCTCTGGCTGAGCCAATAGTAGTAGGGTTTAGTTGTTTGAGTTTGAGGTTTTGTCTTCACATCCACCACCCAGTGTTTATGAGATGGTGGTCAACTTTAAGTCTTCAGGGCTGCCCCAAATATGGCAGTGAAAAGGTTGGGATCAATAACTAAATTGATGTATATTAAATTTGAAAAAACACTTTCCAAAAAACCTTTTGAGCGAGTCAGGAGTTTTGTATTAAATGTCTGATCTGGTTGCTACCTATCTGATAGTATTTGATGTGCATAATGTACATGTTGTAGCTGTTTTTGGAGTTCCCCAGGGCTCTATGTTGGGTCCTCTTCTTGTTTTCATTTGCATAAACAAACAATTACAATAAACAATGAAACCAATTGAGCCCTAAGATGAAATGATATATAGATGTTTGTCAAAATAATAAAAGCTAAGAAAAGGAAAGTATTTGTCCAGATAACTTACATTGTCATGGCTCAACATGACTCCTTTAGGGTTGCCAGTGGTTCCAGAGGTAAAGATGAGAGTACAGCACTCGTTGGGCCGAAGACTGTCAATCACAGCATTTAGCTGCTCGTCAGGCACATCCTCTCCCAGCTTCATGAACTCTGCCCACTACACAAACACAGAGATAATGTGAAATAAAGTGAGTCTAAATCCAGACTGAACTGAACATTTGAGGTCAGTCACATGTATCTGCTTACAATTCTTAAAACACAAGTCAGATAATATGATTGCATTACAAAGGTCATTGGTGAAACTGTAGGCATCACATGAAGATTTTCTACAACCATGTGACTTATCTGCTACATCAATATGTTTGCTGAGCAAACGTACTGTATACAGGAATGGTGCTTTCTGCTGCAGCTCGCCTTTATACTGGACAATGGCTTTCAGATGAGGTAGATGATCTTTAACCTGTTGGGGAAATACAAATTAAACAATATGAGGACAGATGCTTTTCTAACTTTACCAATAGTTATTACAGCACTCTAATGAAGCTCCTGACCTGCAGGATTTTTTCAAGCTGTTTCTGGTTCTCCACTACCAGGATGTTGGCCTCACTGCTGGCAGCCACATACTGACAAGCTTCAGGCGAGTTGGTGGTGTAAATTCCAGTTGCCAGACCCCTATGGAACAAATCAGATATAAGAGAGTAAAATCCTCTGTTGAATGCACACATTTCCTTGCATGTTCTGTGGATTTTGCTCTTTGGACTACAGTTTGTCTCACAAAAATGTGCACGTCTTTCAGAGAGACTGATCAGAAATAACTGAAGTTAATGTTTGATTTATGTTCATTATTCATGCAAATGAGTTAAAAACATAAGATATATGGCACAAGATATGCCACATAATTTGAACTAAACAAAAATGATACATTGCTTACACAATTATGAACAGGATTGTATCCTCGAAACAACCTAACTGGCATTTTAAATTAGCCCAAGAGCTATAGGTACATAAAATACACAACTTCAACAATACTTATTTATCTGAGGACAACGGCTGGATAGAAGTTTCACACCCACATTATAAGACTTTTAACTGGTACGGCCTTAACGGCTGTGGGTGGGGATACAGAGATGGACTTTGAGATGAGCATGGACAGAGATAAATGTGTAGTTTCGGGTGGAATTTTATCTTCCTCCTTTATTGTGATCTTACCCTGCAAAGATGCAGCCGACATCTGAGATGAACCATTCGGGGGAGTTAAATCCCAGAATGCCCACACCATGGTAACGCTCCAGCCCCAACTATAAAGCAGACAAGTTGTTGTTTCTTTTTTTTTTCAAAAGAGCATGTATCTTTAATGACACAGCAGCACAGTGCCTCCATTACTCGTGACCTACATCTCGTTTCAAAAGCCACTCCACCTCATGGGACACAAACATGTCCATGAAACAGGAGATGGAACAAGCTGTGAATTTCACACACCCAGGTGTTGACTTTCAGCAGCCCGATCTCACGCCACAGATAATTCAGTGAGAGAGGGAGGCAATTCTGAGCTACTTTTTACAAAACAGGAATTTACTTTGTTGTGTAGCCTGTAAATCCTGTACTGTAATTCATGGGCATGTCAAAAACTTCTGCTCGTTTAGATTACAGATGTATATCACAAACAGTGCAGGCAGAACATAAGATACACTGTAATGGAATGTTTTTATTTGCTCTAATTCAGCACACTTAAATTAAACTTATGACTTTAACGTACTAGTCCCAACGCTTTAAGAGGATAATGATCCTTCACATACAAACACGACAAACAAGACATTTGTATGTTATGTATTTACTAAAGAACAGGCTAAAACCAAAAAGCCCCTGAAGCAAGCAAGAAGTGAAGATGGCTGCAGTAAAAGTCTGGGAGAGCAATACAATTTCCCTGTGGCAACTTGTTCACTTTGTTCCTTTTAAAGTTTGTAATATATGTTTTATGTACTTACACATAAATGTATGCGTTATATACAATACATTAAAGTGCCTTGCCTAGTTTCTGCAACTGAAAATTGGACTACAGTTTGTGTAAAACAAAAAAAGTCTACAATTACTACTATTGACCCAAAACAAATATAAACACCCTTAAATTAAAGCTCATTCAAAATCCAATGTGCTGGAGCAGAGACCAAAACAATATGCCACTGCACAAGTTCATTTGCAAACAAACCTTGAGGAAACTTTTAGCTGCTGCCCGGCACTGCTCATAGTATTGCCTCCATGTCAGGGTCACCCACTGGCCCTCTTTTTTGGAAGCCAAGGCTGGATGATCCCCGTACGCTTCCGCCGTCTCCAGAAACAGCTGATGGACAGTCACGGGAGTCTCTGAGGCCGGGCCCGAGCCCTCCATCCTCAGCCTGACTGCCTCGTGTCTGCTGGTGCTCCATAGCCGGTCCGCTGGGGCCAGAGGTGCTGGTCCGTTCGCCCTCAACAAGGGAACTGCCTTGGGCTCTTCTGTATTGGGACAACAGGGACAGCCGTATTTACTCGCCATTAATAACAAGTCAAATTCAGAAGACACCCTCACCAAACCGAGACAGCAAGCTCAAGAAGAAGAGTCGGGTTCATGAGAGGACTACAGATATCTCTGGACTAACCCTGTAGATTTCTCACACATGAATTGTCAGAGCAACACGATTTACAGGTTGTGCTGTGAATGTGGGAGGGCTATAACGATACCTGAGACAAAACATAAACGTCAGTGGCTACCTGCCGATCAGGTTTGGTTAGAGGAAGTTTGGTCAGAGCATCAAACAACACAAACACAACAATGTTGTATTTGTTCGTGTTGCTAAAATTCCTTCCCGTTATTTATTTTTCTTATTTCTCTCACCACAACTCTACAGTAGGATGGTGTACATTATTTTAGTCCTTCCTTTTGCTAAATCTTTGTTTGCTCTTCTGCAAAAATCAGTTTTTCATCTTGCAGTTAATTTTCTCCAAAACTCTTCAAACATGCAACACGTCAGCCGCCGAATATTTAGCATCTATTGTTACAGCTCTTTGACTCTGAGGTGCATCTTCCTCTCCACATTGTTGCTGTATGCACTTCACTAAAGTCTAATTTCAAAGAACTTCCCAGAACTACAACTGATTTCATAAAAGGTCACAAAATTGAACGATCTTGATGCATCATTTGACACAGTGAAACATGTGATTTTTACTCAATAGTCTCTTTACCGCATCAAATACACCCACAAGGCATTTTCCCTTTTTCATGTTGTATCAGCACATGTTGCTATTTCACTTTGAATTTTAGCATTCCAAACTGCAGGAACTATTTCAAAACCTCTCGGATTTCAAAAATTGTAAAAAACAAAGAACACATCGTGACAACAAGTACATAATGATAATTAAACTGAGAACGAGGGTCATTCTCTGACTCCAGCGTAAGAAAGATAGAAAGGTTATGCTGCGTTGTATTGGATGTCATTTGAAGAGATCTCTAGAAGATCTTTTTGCTTCATTTACTTGACAATCCAGCTGATTTCACAGGTTGCATTTGTTTCGAGATGTTTGTGTTTAACTTAAGAGTGATGGCGCCTTCTCAGTTTTTCATAATTCAATCATTTTTAGAGGTTTTCTCAATAAAGGACAATATAATTTGTGGAGCAGAAACCCCACTAAATTATTGTTTTTATGTATTGTTATCATTTATCGTCTTGTTAATGTGTCTCTCAGCCCTTGGAGCCTTTGAGAACAACTGTGCTCGACAATTACTAGTTCGACAAATCTTTCCAAATCCTTCCCTCTTGAGGCAGTTTTTGACATCAGATTAGTTCCTTTCTCCTAACGTTGCACTCAGACTCTTACCGAGTGAAAGTCCTTCAGTGGCTTCCTCCAGCTCAGATGTTGCACAGAGCTCAGCTGTGGTGGCTTCTCCATTGAGGATGAGGGTGGGGTGAGTCTTTACGTTTGTGGAGTCTGACGGTGCCTTTTGGATAGAGATACTGTGGACAAACATAGATGTTAGTTACATTAGTACAAATGGATCAAATCTACCTGATAGTAAAGATGTGTGTTTTTTCACTTTGGGACACGCATCATTTTGCATACCTCTCAGCTCTACCGTCCATGACTGCAACACCACTGCTCTTAACCGAACCCTCTTGGACACTCATCTCGTATTTGCTGGAATAAAAGAGAAAACTAGATTAAATGGTCGTTAAGTACAATCAGCATTGAAATATTTCAGATATCATCCGAGTAGATAAGGATTCCAGTTGTGAAACAGCACCGCTCTGGTCATTTATATAAGACTGACAAAGTCATTGCAACAGGTCAGAGCCAATGACCGTCATCGCTAAATGTTGAAACTCTGAATATTGTGCCAGAAAGCATTGCAGGACATCTGCATGCTTTCATACTCTTTCACTCCGTTTTAGTCATCGCTAGTTAATTCAAGTTAACAAAGTAACGAACCAACGGTTCCCGTATTTGATGAAATTAAAACATTGTCAAAAAACAAGCTTGTGTTTAGGACTTAGGAATTCAGTTCTCTTTTATTGAGAGAGCAGTTGATGCACTGCAGAGAGTGAAATAATGCCACCTAGTGTGTAAACGACTCGACTACTGTGTTTCATGGTCCCAAGATGTATCTTCAAATAACCAAACTGCCGAAAATCAATTCAACACATCTCTACGGATACAAATTAGCAGTGGTGGAGGAAGTATTCATAAGGGTAGTATTGCTCTGTACAAATACTCTGTTACGAGTAAAAGGCCTATTCAAGATTTCACTAAAGTAAAAGTTCAAACAATTAAGAAGTATTAAAATAAAAGTATGTGTAGCCTAAAGAAATCAATTATTTTAACACATCTGTAGAGATACAATGAAAGATCAGCAGTGGTGGAAGAAGTACTCATAACTTCTACTTAAGTAAAAGTGGTAGAGTAGTACTGCTAGTGTATATATAAGGATATACAGTATATACTATAGGAATACTATTACTGATGCTTTAACATGTAACTGTGTTTGTGAAATCTTAATCTGTAAAATAACTAAGAACTCCAGTTGTCAGATAAATGTAGTGGAGTAAAAAGCACTGTATTTCCCTGTGAAATGTTTGGGACTATAGAGCTATAAAGTAGCATACAATTTAAATACTCAAGTAAAAGTACCTTACAATAAAACCGTCTTAGATTAAGATCTGTCAACCCAGCAGACTCTCAGTCTGACCTCTAGTTCAGAACTTTGGTCAAAATTTCTCTGGACCAAAGTTCATACGACTTACAAAACTACAGTGTGGCAACGGCAAAGTCTTGTATTATGCAAATAATGATGGATTTCAGTGTCAGCAATGACTTGGGTTTGCACATTACCCAGAAATCAGAGGTTACCTTTGAAGAAAACTTTGTGTTAAATCTTCTAGTAAAAAGTGAGTAGTAGAAAGTCCTGTAAGAGTCCTATGTGAGATAACTGAAAGCCCAGAGTAATTCCAGATGTTAAGTCTGATTGTGTAATAATCACTCTACTCATTGTGGAGGGGGGTTTAAAGAAAGACTTTGTCTCTGTTGATCAAGCGGCCTGCTCACATTTAGTATTTCCATCTCTGAGTCATGTGTTTGTCTCAAACACATTGACCATGCAGCCCAAAGACGAATTGATGAATTTGCTTCTGTCCACACATCAAAGATATCAGTGTCTAGTGATATAAGTGTGCGTAGCAGTATATTTTTCTCAGCCTTAAAATCGTAAATTAAATTGTGAAATGAATTTATTATTTTCAGCTGACGCACAAAAGGAGCTGTAACATGTCAGCAATCAAAGACATTCAAAGTGCATCATCCTCAAGACATGCAGTCCCCATAGCAACGCATGACAACAAAATTCCCCAAACACAAGTCTTTTTCATACACTGTAACGTGAAAAAGGATCTTAAAATTTAAACTTTTCCTACCTTCTTCTGCGACAGAACTGATTGACAAGTCGTCAGGTGCGGGACAGACCCGGATCAACCTTTGCCCGGTGCAGGTGTTTGACTGTTGCCCAATGGAGAAAGTATCAGCCTAAAGAGGACTCCCTGAAATGCATGCCAGCTTCCCTCACACTCACGCCTCATGTCCAGAGCTTGAAAGACTTTTGCAATCCTCTAAACAACTGCCGAGTCGACCGGTTAAAGATCCACCAACGAGCTTGACAAAAGGTTACTGCTCCTCGAGGTGAAGCAGACACACACACATCCTGCGACTGGTAGAAACCTGCTTTGTTTATATTAATGATACCAGCAGACAACTAGTGGGTAGTGTGTGTGTGTGTGTTTGTGTGTTTACTCATGAAGACGCGTCATTATCAGATATGCATGACCAGACCTGCCAAGGGTAATGATAGAACTAGGTAAGTTCTCTCAGGTTCATGAGGAGAGATGAGACTTTGGACCATAAAAACAGTTTTTCAACAGTTCAACAAAACTCGTGTAACTCTAACTTTTTCTACCTGATTAACACGACAAGAAAGAAGTGTCAATATGTTGGCAAACACGTTAAAATGCACAAAAATAATAGGGATATAATACACCTTTTGCAGAGTCTACATTTTCTTACGAACTCTTAATTCTTCCGCTTCTCTATTTACTTCTTGGTAAAAAAAAAAAAAGTGCACAAGAGAAATCAGTAAGAATCCATGATTTCTACTTAAACTGTCCATAGATCAATACTTGTTACATGTCATACAGCCCTCGTTTCCTCTTTTGTCTGGTTAAAAAGTAAATATTGAGAAGAGTTCAACAACCCCCCCCCCCCCCACCCCCCCACCCACCCACCCTGCTCACGGGCACCGATGTCACTAAATCATACCACCCAGTCACACCACATCTGTCTAGACTCCGACCCTCACTTCTAATACACATGCCATCTGTGGAGGTTAGTAAGGGAATTTGACTTTCATGAAATGTGCTACATAAATAAAATTGTCTTTCTACACTTTAACATAATATTGTTGACTGTGGTCATGCATATTGCTGACTGTTAACTAATACAGCCCAGCACACATATGCAGTTTGTGATTTATGTTCTAAAAATGTATGTAATACTGTAATTTGTTTGCCCTCCAATAGAATCAACTCCTCGCAGAAAACATCAGCAGCGATTTTATTTTATACCAGGTAGGTACACATCACTAAATGGTCTGAAGTACTTTTACAACCTGTCACACCTTTTGTTTACTTCTGGCCTGGGGCTATATTCTAAATAGGTTGGGGCAAGGCCCTTTAGTTTAAATTAGGTATATTTCAGATTGTGGTGCGCGTGACTTGTCAAAGGAGCGTACATATTTAGGTTACTCTTGTTCAACATATTCTTGATTCATACGTTTGAAAACCTCAATAAGTTTACCATTCAATTATGTTGGTGTTCCTACTATCAGTGGGAAGCACTTATTGCTGATTGAAGTACATCATTTCATCCACATGATGGCAGCGCTACACCAACAGCACATCCATAATCTGCTCTTCAATTACAACTACTGTTGAAAAATGAGGAATGTGATTGGATTCTATTCTTATCTCATAGATATATTTATGGAAACATCAGCTCCATCCAGTCGTTAGAGGTGATGTCTGCAGTTTTGCTCGATGGGGATAATCTCAAAGCATGAGGCAGAGAACTGGCAATTAATGCTTTGAAATCTTCAAATAGATATTTCTGCTTCAAAATAAAATACATACTGGTATGCTGATGACCAGGACATGAGAGTTTCATCTTTAAGGCCACAGTCGAATCAAAAAATGTCCTTAAAACAAATGTAAAAATGATGACTGACACCATTCAGTGTTTCCCAGTGTGATGACATACAATGCACCTGTATGCCAACAGTAAATGGCAAGATTTGGCTTTGATTTGGATATTTTATTTACAAAACGTGCACAGCTGCTTTGAAACTGTATGTTTACACATGACATCTATTGCACTTCTGTTCATCCAGGGATAGCTATCAGAACATATTAAACAGAAACAAACATAGCACAAACATCTATTCCATTAAATACAACGTACTTTAAACCTCTTTTGCACTTTAAACATGCAGGTAAAAAGAGATTTATACATTTCTCAACATGACGTCTGGGCACAATACAAACATGCCCCAGGTATTATCTCATCTCTGTGCAGTACAGTCTACTGTCTTTCCGTGGCCACTGCATACAATTCATTTATTTTCTCCTGGTACATCTTCACAACAATGGGCCTCCTCAGTTTCAAGGTAGGCCCTGCACAGACAGAAAAAAGAAAAAAGCAGTTTAATTAAATCTAAATCTCAAGCCTCTGCTGGGCGACACTCACACGGTGACAACATTTGACCCACTGTAGCTTTGAAAATATCTCAGAGGGAGAGATTCAATCAGTACCAATCAAACTTCACTGGAATGCTGTCTGGCATGCGGCACAGTCACAGGACTTGTCTGATTACGACATGACCCTGATTGAAAGCTAATTAAACTAGATTACAGCAGTAGTGAATATTACCTTAATTATAGTGTTTTGTGTAGATTTTGCTCACATTTGAATACCAAAAGAAGGAAGCAAAGCAAAATAGCTCACCCAGTTCGCCTCCACTGACAGAGAAGTCTCGCTCCAGTATCACCCACTTCTGGATCTTCTGGGCGTTGGACGTTGCTCTGGCGTTGGAGCGGTCCATGCCTTCCTGTATGGCTTGGTAGAGCGCCGGCTCCTTATTGGCTACGATCTCGGACACCTTGCTGGCTGTGACGTTGTGCTGCTGGCAGAATATCAAAGCCTCGGGGCTCAGCTCGTCTGTGGGCTCGCCGCTGTCATCCGCCACACACTGTGGAAACAGAGACAGGACGTCATTGTGTTTGTTTGATTTAATCAGTAGCTGTGACTGCGTGCAGGAATGGAGGCCCGGTTACTTTGAGCGTGAGCAGCATGGAGAGGAACTTCAGCTTGTCTCCGATCAGCATGGCGTTGCTGATGATGGGCACCTCGGCCTTCACTGAATCCTCGATGGGCACAGGAGGGATGTTCTCTCCACCTGCAGTGATGATCAGTTCTGTGCAAAAAAGACAGTTTAGTTTCAAAAGTGTGTCACCTGTTTGACAATGTTCAGAGTCCAACGTCATGACTAAACACAACGACCTTTGTCATTTCTGACAAACCATTGCGTCCTGTCGATCAAGGGGTCAGGCCCCTCCAAAGGGACAACAGCTTACCCTTGATCCTTCCTGTGATGTACAGGAAGTCATTCTGGTCGTGTCTTCCCAGATCTCCAGAGCGCAGCCAGCCGTCCTGGTCGACAGCCTCCTCTGTTTTTTCCGGCATGTCCAGGTAGCCCATAAAGACGTGCCGACCCCACATACATATCTCTCCACTCCCGTCCTCATCTGGGTTCTCCAGCTTCGTCTTGCTGCCTGGCATCACTTTTCCACAGCTGGAGAGACAAAACACAAGTCAGCAACATGCTGATTTAGACCTGAACTGACCAACGGTTGTGCTACAACTGCACCGCTACTTTAAAGTTTAGTACAAAGAAATAAGATCTCACAATGTCAGTGCACTGTGAAAAACATTTTCATGCAAAAATGTCTGACCATGTCTGTCCAAACCCTCAAGAAATGTTGTAATGATAGTCATCTTGCATAACCAGACTTATCTCCACGGCACCATGTCAGCGCGAAAGAAATGTCTGGCTCCACAAATTATCTTCTGGCATCGAAGAAAGCTCTGGCTTGTTTGCATTTCTTTAAACCAATCACAATCATCTTGAGCGGCGCAAAGCACATGATGCCGTGGTACAGATAGAGGAAGGGAAGGAGGATGCTGTGTGAGATACACGGCCAATGGCAGACTTATAACCATCGTTGAACTATAAAAATAATAACAATAACTTTATTGTTGTAGCACTGTTCATGCAAAGATAGAGCCCAAAGTGCTTTACAAAATGAACTGGAACACACACATCCCAAATACTGGAGGAAGATGTTGCACACTGCAGTGAGGAAACATCACAAACCGGTGCTAAACGTCACATGGAATTCACCAGTTATTAGGGAGGGATCCTCATTTTACCATTATCCAGACTCTGCTGCAGGACAAGCTCTCTCAGTTGCACATCCCCGACTCCACCTGTCGGTAGATTAAAGACTTCCTGTCTGACACTGAGCAACGCTTGATGCTGGGGAAACATGTCTCAGAGTCCCGGACCATCCGTCTTTGAAGTTCGTGGACGACAGACCTCATTGGACTCATCTCTGGTGGGCATGTGTCCGCCCTCAGGTGGGGGATTAATCATCCGTTGATCTGGTGTTGTCATGATAACTCAGAGCTAAAAGTCTAAACACAGCGGAGATGGTTGTGGATTTTAAGAGGAGCGCAGTGGAGCTTTTAACATCAGCTTGCTCATCATCAAAAAAGCACAACAGCGTATGTACTTCATGCGGCGGCTGAAGAAGTTTAATCACCAAAAACAATTTTCGTGCACATCTACACCGCCCTCCAGGACCCGTATGCCTCCAGGTCTAAAACCTCACGTCACAAGAACAGTTTCTTCCCATCTGCGAATGGCCTCATCAACAGGGCCAGGGGCCCCATACTGACACACACTCAGAGGTGAAGAGTGGGCTACAGAGGTCTGGTAAGCTCTCTTCTTTTTAACGCCACACTGATAGATTTTCTTCATCTTCAACACCAGCCGACGCTGCCTCAAGTGACACAGTATTTTCACATCCATATCAATAACACATAATGTTAATGCTTTGCTGCTCACCTTGTCAGGTGGTAAGAGGTGTCAGTGGAGACGGTGTGTGGGCCGGAGCTCTCACTCATGCCGTACAGCTCCAATAAAGGGATGTTCAGGCTCATGAAGTACTCCATAGTGTCTTTGGTGATGGGGGCAGCGCCCGTGAAGCATAACTTGCAGCGGTCTAGGCCCAGCGAATCACGGACCTTCTTAAAGACCAGATTATTAGCCAACATGAAGCCCCAAGGCACCTGGTTCTCCCTGTAACCAAAAAGATAAAGTCAAATCTACACCCATTGTTTGTTTGAAGTTAAGATTTGTTAGGAATTAAGAACTGTGCTCAAAATGAAACATTACCAACATGGCAATGTTGGTCTGTCTGTTTGCCCCAGAAAGAAATAACTATTGGATGTATTGCCATTATATTTGGTATAAACATTCATGTCTCCCTGAAGATAATTTGCAACCACAAAATTTCAAACACCACCACAGAAGCATGCAGAGCGACTTTCCTTCCCATCAGCCTCAGCGGTTCTTTGTTTAGTGCTAATTAGCAAGTGTTAGCACGCTAACATTAATTCTAAAAAAGGATCTTTGCTGCTGCCTCACCCGTTCATGACACTGTAGTTGTACCGCAGGCCTATAGACTTGGCCCAGCCCGCCACTGTCCTCTTCATTGGAGATGCCTTGGCCCCAACAGCTTTCATTTTCTCCTGCATCTTCTCCCAAACACGAGGAACTCCAAGGAAACAAGTTGGACGAACCTCTTTAAGTGTATTTACCAAGGAGCCCTGGAAAAATGATTGGGGATTAGAGTAAAAATAGTAAACCACCATTAATAATTCTATGTGTATACAACAGTAGGCATCCTTACCTTGAGGGCATCTGGCTCTGCGAAGTAGATGGTCATGGCAAAAGAAAGACACAACCACATGTCAACGAGCTGGGCGGCCACGTGGCTGAGCGGCAGGTAACTGACCACCACCTCCTCAGCGTGCTTTAAGTTCAGCATGGAAGATGCCGTGTGGACCGTCCATGTCAGCTGCATATTAGAGAGGAGTCAGAATCACAGTAATTTACTCAAATATGTTTCTATTATTTTCATAAAACAAGTCAGCAAACACATTGTTCACACAGACTGTTATCAGTGTCTTATAAAACTCTCTGGCTGAGCCAAGAATAGTCGGGTTTAGTTGTTTGAGTTTGAGGTTTTGTCTTCACATCCACCACCCAGTGTTTATGAGATGGTGGTCAACTTTAAGTCTTCAGGGCTGCCCCAAATATGGCAGTGAAAAGGTTGGGATCAATAACTAAATTGATGTATATTAAATTTGAAAAAACACTTTCCAAAAAACCTTTTGAGCGAGTCAGGAGTTTTGTATTAAATGTCTGATCTGGTTGCTACCTATCTGATAGTATTTGATGTGCATAATGTACATGTTGTAGCTGTTTTTGGAGTTCCCCAGGGCTCTATGTTGGGTCCTCTTCTTGTTTTCATTTGCATAAACAAACAATTACAATAAACAATGAAACCAATTGAGCCCTAAGATGAAATGATATATAGATGTTTGTCAAAATAATAAAAGCTAAGAAAAGGAAAGTATTTGTCCAGATAACTTACATTGTCATGGCTCAACATGACTCCTTTAGGGTTGCCAGTGGTTCCAGAGGTAAAGATGAGAGTACAGCACTCGTTGGGCCGAAGACTGTCAATCACAGCATTTAGCTGCTCGTCAGGCACATCCTCTCCCAGCTTCATGAACTCTGCCCACTACACAAACACAGAGATAATGTGAAATAAAGAGAGTCTAAATCCAGACTGAACTGAACATTTGAGGTCAGTCACATGTATCTGCTTACAATTCTTAAAACACAAGTCAGATAATATGATTGCATTACAAAGGTCATTGGTGAAACTGTAGGCATCACATGAAGATTTTCTACAACCATGTGACTTATCTGCTACATCAATATGTTTGCTGAGCAAACGTACTGTATACAGGAATGGTGCTTTCTGCTGCAGCTCGCCTTTATACTGGACAATGGCTTTCAGATGAGGTAGATGATCTTTAACCTGTTGGGGAAATACAAATTAAACAATATGAGGACAGATGCTTTTCTAACTTTACCAATAGTTATTACAGCACTCTAATGAAGCTCCTGACCTGCAGGATTTTTTCAAG
The DNA here is from genome assembly GCF_949748355.1 of Melanostigma gelatinosum. NCBI lineage: Eukaryota > Metazoa > Chordata > Actinopteri > Perciformes > Zoarcidae > Melanostigma > Melanostigma gelatinosum. The sequence goes on from NC_136639.1 coordinate 6,231,968, forward strand.
CTGTTTCTGGTTCTCCACTACCAGGATGTTGGCCTCACTGCTGGCAGCCACATACTGACAAGCTTCAGGCGAGTTGGTGGTGTAAATTCCAGTTGCCAGACCCCTATGGAACAAATCAGATATAAGAGAGTAAAATCCTCTGTTGAATGCACACATTTCCTTGCATGTTCTGTGGATTTTGCTCTTTGGACTACAGTTTGTCTCACAAAAATGTGCACGTCTTTCAGAGAGACTGATCAGAAATAACTGAAGTTAATGTTTGATTTATGTTCATTATTCATGCAAATGAGTTAAAAACATAAGATATATGGCACAAGATATGCCACATAATTTGAACTAAACAAAAATGATACATTGCTTACACAATTATGAACAGGATTGTATCCTCGAAACAACCTAACTGGCATTTTAAATTAGCCCAAGAGCTATAGGTACATAAAATACACAACTTCAACAATACTTATTTATCTGAGGACAACGGCTGGATAGAAGTTTCACACCCACATTATAAGACTTTTAACTGGTACGGCCTTAACGGCTGTGGGTGGGGATACAGAGATGGACTTTGAGATGAGCATGGACAGAGATAAATGTGTAATTTCGGGTGGAATTTTATCTTCCTCCTTTATTGTGATCTTACCCTGCAAAGATGCAGCCGACATCTGAGATGAACCATTCGGGGGAGTTAAATCCCAGAATGCCCACACCATGGTAACGCTCCAGCCCCAACTATAAAGCAGACAAGTTGTTGTTTCTTTTTTTTTTCAAAAGAGCATGTATCTTTAATGACACAGCAGCACAGTGCCTCCATTACTCGTGACCTACATCTCGTTTCAAAAGCCACTCCACCTCATGGGACACAAACATGTCCATGAAACAGGAGATGGAACAAGCTGTGAATTTCACACACCCAGGTGTTGACTTTCAGCAGCCCGATCTCACGCCACAGATAATTCAGTGAGAGAGGGAGGAAATTCTGAGCTACTTTTTACAAAACAGGAATTTACTTTGTTGTGTAGCCTGTAAATCCTGTACTGTAATTCATGGGCATGTCAAAAACTTCTGCTCGTTTAGATTACAGATGTATATCACAAACAGTGCAGGCAGAACATAAGATACACTGTAATGGAATGTTTTTATTTGCTCTAATTCAGCACACTTAAATTAAACTTATGACTTTAACGTACTAGTCCCAACGCTTTAAGAGGATAATGATCCTTCACATACAAACACGACAAACAAGACATTTGTACTGGCCCACAGGTTATGTATTTACTAAAGAACAGGCTAAAACCAAAAAGCCCCTGAAGCAAGCAAGAAGTGAAGATGGCTGCAGTAAAAGTCTGGGAGAGCAATACAATTTCCCTGTGGCAACTTGTTCACTTTCTTCCTTTTAAAGTTTGTAATATATGTTTCATGTACTTACACATAAATGTATGCGTTATATACAATACATTAAAGTGCCTTGCCTAGTTTCTGCAACTGAAAATTGGACTACAGTTTGTGTAAAACAAAAAAAGTCTACAATTACTACTATTGACCCAAAACAAATATAAACACCCTTAAATTAAAGCTCATTCAAAATCCAATGTGCTGGAGCAGAGACCAAAACAATATGCCACTGCACAAGTTAATTTGCAAACAAACCTTGAGGAAACTTTTAGCTGCTGCCCGGCACTGCTCATAGTATTGCCTCCATGTCAGGGTCACCCACTGGCCCTCTTTTTTGGAAGCCAAGGCTGGATGATCCCCGTACGCTTCCACCGTCTCCAGAAACAGCTGATGGACAGTCACGGGAGTCTCTGAGGCCGGGCCCGAGCCCTCCATCCTCAGCCTGACTGCCTCGTGTCTGCTGGTGCTCCATAGCCGGTCCGCTGGGGCCAGAGGTGCTGGTCCGTTCGCCCTCAACAAGGGAACTGCCTTGGGCTCTTCTGTATTGGGACAACAGGGACAGCCGTATTTACTCGCCATTAATAACAAGTCAAATTCAGAAGACACCCTCACCAAACCGAGACAGCAAGCTCAAGAAGAAGAGTCGGGTTCATGAGAGGACTACAGATATCTCTGGACTAACCCTGTAGATTTCTCACACATGACTTGTCAGAGCAACACGATTTACAGGTTGTGCTGTGAATGTGGGAGGGCTATAACGATACCTGAGACAAAACATAAACGTCAGTGGCTACCTGCCGATCAGGTTTGGTTAGAGGAAGTTTGGTCAGAGCATCAAACAACACAAACACAACAATGTTGTATTTGTTCGTGTTGCTAAAATTCCTTCCCGTTATTTAATTATTTTTCTTATTTCTCTCACCACAACTCTACAGTAGGATGGTGTACATTATTTTAGTCCTTCCTTTTGCTAAATCTTTTTTTTTGCGCTTCTGCAAAAATCAGTTTTTCAACTTGCAGTTAATTTTCTCCAAAACTCTTCAAACATGCAACACGTCAGCCTCCGAATATTTAGCATCTATTGTTCCAGCTCTTTGACTCTGAGGTGCATCTTCCTCTCCACATTGTTGCTGTATGCACTTCACTAAAGTCTAATTTCACAGAACTTCCCAGAACTACAACTGATTTCATGAAAGGTCACAAAATTGAACGATCTTGATGCATCATTTGACACAGTGAAACATGTGATTTTTACTCAATAGTCTCTTTACCGCATCAAATACACCCACAAGGCATTTTTCCCTTTTTCATGTTGTATTAGCACATGTTGCTATTTCACTTTGAATTTTAGCATTCCAAACTGCAGGAACTATTTCAAAACCTCTCGGATTTCAAAAATTGTAAAAAACAAAGAACACATCGTGACAACAAGTACATAATGATAATTAAACTGAGAACGAGGGTCATTCTCTGACTCCAGCGTAAGAAAGATAGAAAGGTTATGCTGCGTTGTATTGGATGTCATTTGAAGAGATCTCTAGAAGATCTTTTTGCTTAATTTACTTGACAATCCAGCTGATTTCACAGGTTGCATTTGTTTCGAGATGTTTGTGTTTAACTTAAGAGTGATGGCGCCTTCTCAGTTTTTCATATTTCAATCATTTTTAGAGGTTTTCTCAATAAAGGACAATATAATTTGTGGAGCAGAAACCCCACTAAATTATTGTTTTTATGTATCTATTGTTATCATTTATTGTCTTGTTAATGTGTCTCACAGCCTTGGGAGCCATTGAGAACAACTGTGCTCGACAATTACTAGTTCGACAAATCTTTCCAAATCCTTCCCTCTTGAGGCAGTTTTTGACATCAGATTATTTCTTTTCTCCTAACGTTGCACTCAGACTCTTACCGAGTGAAAGTCCTTCAGTGGCTTCCTCCAGCTCAGATGTTGCACAGAGCTCAGCTGTGGTGGCTTCTCCATTGAGGATGAGGGTGGGGTGAGTCTTTACGTTTGTGGAGTCTGACGGTGCCTTTTGGATGGAGATGCTGTGGACAAACATAGATGTTAGTTACATTAGTACAAATGGATCAAATCTACCTGATAGTAAAGATGTGTGTTTTTTCACTTTGGGACACGCATCATTTTGCATACCTCTCAGCTCTACCGTCCATGACTGCAACACCACTGCTCTTAACCGAACCCTCTTGGACACTCATCTCGTATTTGCTGGAATAAAAGAGAAAACTATATTAAATGGTCGTTAAGTACAATCAGCATTGAAATATTTCAGATATCATCCGAGTAGATAAGGATTCCAGTTGTGAAACAGCACCGCTCTGGTCATTTATATAAGACTGACAAAGTCATTGCAACAGGTCAGAGCCAATGACCGTCATCGGGAAATGTTGAAACTCTGAATATTGTGCCAGAAAGCATTGCAGGACATCTGCATGCTTTCATACTCTTTCACTCCATTTTAGTCATCGCTAGTTAATTCAAGTTAACAAAGTAACGAACCAACGGTTCCCATATTTGATGAAATTAAAACATTGTCAAAAAACAAGCTTGTCTTTAGGACTTAGGAATTCAGTTCTCTTTTATTGAGAGAGCAGTTGAGAAAGCAGAGAGTGAAATAATGCCACCTAGTGTGTAAACGACTCGACTGCTGTGTTTCATGGTCCCAAGATGTATCTTCAAATAACCAAACTGCCGAAAATCAATTCAACACATCTCTACGGATACAAATTAGCAGTGGTGGAGGAAGTATTCATAAGGGTAGTATTGCTCTGTACAAATACTCTGTTACGAGTAAAAGGCCTATTCAAGATTTCACTAAAGTAAAAGTTCAAACAATTAAGAAGTATTAAAATAAAAGTATGTGTAGCCTAAAGAAATCAATTATTTTAACACATCTGTAGAGATGCAATGAAAGATCAGCAGTGGTGGAAGAAGTACTCATAACTTCTACTTCAGTAAAAGTGGTAGAGTAGTACTGCTAGTGTATATATAAGGATATACAGTATATACTATAGCAATACTGTTACTGATGCTTTAACATGTAACTGTGTTTGTGAAATCTTAATCTGTAAAATAACTAAGAACTCCAGTTGTCAGATAAATGTAGTGGAGTAAAATGCACTGTATTTCCCTGTGAAATGTTTGGGACTATAGAGCTATAAAGTAGCATACAATTTAAATACTCAAGTAAAAGTACCTTACAATAAAACCGTCTTAGATTAAGATCTGTCAACCCAGCAGACTCTCAGTCTGACCTCTAGTTCAGAACTTTGGTCAAAATTTCTCTGGACCAAAGTTCATACGACTTACAAAACTACAGTGTGGCAACGGCAAAGTCTTGTATTATGCAAATAATGATGGATTTCAGTGTCAGCAATGACTTGGGTTTGCACATTACCCAGAAATCAGAGGTTACCTTTGAAGAAAACTTTGTGTTAAATCTTCTAGTAAAAAGTGAGTAGTAGAAAGTCCTGTAAGAGTCCTATGTGAGATAACTGAAAGCCCAGAGTAATTCCAGATGTTAAGTCTGATTGTGTAATAATCACTCTACTCATTGTGGAGGGGGGTTTAAAGAAAGACTTTGTCTCTGTTGATCAAGCGGCCTGCTCACATTTAGTATTTCCATCTCTGAGTCATGTGTTTGTCTCAAACACAATGACCATGCAGCCCAAAGACAAATTGATGAATTTGCTTCTGTCCACACATCAAAGATATCAGTGTCTAGTGATATAAGTGTGCGTAGCAGTATATTTTTCTCAGCCTTAAAATCGTAAATTAAATTGTGAAATGAATTTATTATTTTCAGCTGACGCACAAAAGGAGCTGTAACATGTCAGCAATCAAAGACATTCAAAGTGCATCATGCTCAAGACATGCAGTCCCCATAGCAACGCATGACAACAAAATTCCCCAAACACAAGTCTTTTTCATACACTGTAACGTGAAAAAGGATCTTAAAATTTAAACTTTTCCTACCTTCTTCTGCGACAGAACTGATTGACAAGTCGTCAGGTGCAGGACAGACCCGGATCAACCTTTGCCCGGCGCAGGTGTTTGACTGTTGCCCAATGGAGAAAGTATCAGCCTAAAGAGGACTCCCTGAAATGCATGCCAGCTTCCCTCACACTCACGCCTCATGTCCAGAGCTTGAAAGACTTTTGCAATCCTCTAAACAACTGCCAAGTCGACCGGTTAAAGATCCACCAACGAGCTTGACAAAAGGTTACTGCTCCTCGAGGTGAAGCAGACACACACACATCCTGCGACTGGTAGAAACCTGCTTTCTTTATATTAATGATACCAGCAGACAACTAGTGGGTAGTGTGTGTGTGTGTTTGTGTGTTTACTCATGAAGACGCGTCATTATCAGATATGCATGACCAGACCTGCCAAGGGTAATGATAGAACTAGGTAAGTTCTCTCAGGTTCATGAGGAGAGATGAGACTTTGAACCATAAAAACAGTTTTTCAACAGTTCAACAAAACTTGTGTAACTCTAACTTTTTCTACCTGATTAACATGACAAGAAAGAAGTGTCAATATGTTGGCAAACACGTTAAAATGCACAAAGATATTCGGGATATAATACACCTTTTGCAGAGTCTACATTTTCTTACGAACTCTTAATTCTTCCGCTTCTCTATTTACTTCTTGGTAAAAAAAAAAAAAGTGCACAAGAGAAATCAGTAAGAATCCATGATTTCTACTTAAACTGTCCATAGATCAATACTTGTTACATGTCATTACTACAGCCCTCGTTTCCTCTTTTGTCTGGTTAAAAAGTAAATATTGAGAAGAGTTCAACAACCCCCCCCCCCCACCCACCCACCCTGCTCACGGGCACCGATGTCACTAAATCATACCACCCAGTCACACCACATCTGTCTAGACTCCAACCCTCACTTCTAATACACATGCCATCTGTGGAGGTTAGTCAGGGAATTTGACTGTCATGAAATGTGCTACATAAATAAAATTGTCTTTCTACACTTTAACATAATATTGTTGACTGTGGTCATGCATATTGCTGACTGTTAACTAATACAGCCCAGCACACATATGCAGTTTGTGATTTATGTTCTAAAAATGTATGTAATACTGTAATTTGTTTGCCCTCCAATAGAATCAACTCCTCGCAGAAAACAGCAGCAGCGATTTTATTTTATTTTTTAAAATTCCTGACAATATGATTTTAGATGGTTTCAAGTTGTGGAAACGAGATGCTACTGTTCCTCTGCTTCGTGTAAATCTTCCCTATGGGCTGCATACGTGACAACAATTAATCCAGGATGTAAACTGGGAGCGTGCTCCAATATTTAAGATGAATGCAAATGACTTGAACTTAAAAAAGGTACTGCAGGTAGGTACACATCACTAAATGGTCTGAAGTACTTTTACAACCTGTCACACCTGTTTGGGGCTATATTCTAAATAGGTTGGGGCAAGGCCCTTTAGTTTAAATTAGGTATATTTCAGATTGTGGTGCGCGTGACTTGTCAAAGGAGCGTACATATTTAGGTTACTCTTGTTCAACATATTCTTGATTCATACGTTTGAAAACCTCAATAAGTTTACCATTCAATTATGTTGGTGTTCCTACTATCAGTGGGAAGCACTTATTGCTGATTGAAGTACATCATTTCATCCACATGATGGCAGCGCTACACCAACAGCACATCCATAATCTGCTCTTCAATTACAACTACTGTTGAAAAATGAGGAATGTGATTGGATTCTATTCTTATCTCATAGATATATTTATGGAAACATCAGCTCCATCCAGTCGTTAGAGGTGATGTCTGCAGTTTTGCTCGATGGGGATAATCTCAAAGCATGAGGCAGAGAACTGGCAATTAATGCTTTGAAATCTTCAAATAGATATTTCTGCTTCAAAATAAAATACATACTGGTATGCTGATGACCAGGACATGAGAGTTTCATCTTTAAGGCCACAGTCGAATCAAAAAATGTCCTTAAAACAAATGTAAAAATGATGACTGACACCATTCAGTGTTTCCCAGTGTGATGACATACAATGCACCTGTATGCCAACAGTAAATGGCAAGATTTGGCTTTGATTTGGATATTTTATTTACAAAATGTGCACAGCTGCTTTGAAACTGTATGTTTACACATGACATCTATTGCACTTCTGTTCATCCAGGGATAGCTATCAGAACATATTAAACAGAAACAAACATAGCACAAACATCTATTCCATTAAATACAACGTACTTTAAACCTCTTTTGCACTTTAAACATGCAGGTAAAAAGAGATTTATACATTTCTCAACATGACGTCTGGGCACAATACAAACATGCCCCAGGTATTATCTCATCTCTGTGCAGTACAGTCTACTGTCTTTCCGTGGCCACTGCATACAATTCATTTATTTTCTCCTGGTACATCTTCACAACAATGGGCCTCCTCAGTTTCAAGGTAGGTCCTGCACAGACAGAAAAAAGAAAAAAGCAGTTTAATTAAATCTAAATCTCAAGCCTCTGCTGAGCGACACTCACACGGTGACAACATTTGACCCACTGTAGCTTTGAAAATATCTCAGAGGGAGAGATTCAATCAGTACCAATCAAACTTCACTGGAATGCTGTCTGGCATGCGGCACAGTCACAGGACTTGTCTGATTACGACATGACCCTGATTGAAAGCTAATTAAACTAGATTACAGCAGTAGTGAATATTACCTTAATTATAGTGTTTTGTGTAGATTTTGCTCACATTTGAATACCAAAAGAAGGAAGCAAAGCAAAATAGCTCACCCAGTTCGCCTCCACTGACAGAGAAGTCTCGCTCCAGTATCACCCACTTCTGGATCTTCTGGGCGTTGGACGTTGCTCTGGCGTTGGAGCGGTCCATGCCTTCCTGTATGGCTTGGTAGAGCGCCGGCTCCTTATTGGCTACGATCTCGGACACCTTGGTGGCTGTGACGTTGTGCTGCTGGCAGAATATCAAAGCCTCGGGGCTCAGCTCGTCTGTGGGCTCGCCGCTGTCATCCGCCACACACTGTGGAAACAGAGACGGGAGATCATTGTGTTTGTTTGATTTAATCAGTAGCTGTGACTGCGTGCAGGAATGGAGGCCCGGTTACTTTGAGCGTGAGCAGCATGGAGAGGAACTTCAGCTTGTCTCCGATCAGCATGGCGTTGCTGATGATGGGCACCTCGGCCTTCACTGAATCCTCGATGGGCACAGGAGGGATGTTCTCTCCACCTGCAGTGATGATCAGTTCTGTGCAAAAAAGACAGTTTAGTTTCAAAAGTGTGTCACCTGTTTGACAATGTTCAGAGTCCATGTTAATACTTATGCATCAATTAATGAGCAGCTATTTACTTTTTACTAGCTGGTGGAGGTGAACTTTATATACAGTTACATAGTGCAGTCCTATCGATCAAGGGGTCAGGCCCCTCCAAAGGGACAACAGCTTACCCTTGATCCTTCCTGTGATGTACAGGAAGTCATTCTGGTCGTGTCTTCCCAGATCTCCAGAGCGCAGCCAGCCGTCCTGGTCGAGAGCCTCTGCTGTTAAGTCCGGCATGTCCAGGTAGCCCATAAAGACGTGCCGACCCCACATACATATCTCTCCACTCCCGTCCTCATCTGGGTTCTCCAGCTTCGTCTTGCAGCCTGGCATCACTTTTCCACAGCTGGAGAGACAAAACACAAGTCAGCAACATGCTGATTTAGACCTGAACTGACCAACGGCTGTGGTACAACTGAACCGCTACTTTAAAGTTTAGTACAAAGAAATAAGACCTCACAATGTCAGTACACGAGGAAAAACATGTTCCTGCAAAAATATACAAACCTGGCTGATTTGTGATTAATTAAACCAGTGGTTCCCAACTTTTTTGACTTGCGACCTCTTAAAAACAGATGAATGTCTGCTTCTAAACCCTCAAGAAAAGTTATGACAATAATAGTTTCGCATAGCCAGACTTATCTCCACAGCGCTGTGTCAGCGCTAAAGAAATGTCTAGTTCCACAAATTATCATTCTGCTATAGGAGAAAAAAAAGCTCTGTCTTGTTTGCATTTCTTTAAACCAATCACAATCATCTTGAGCGGCACTCAGCACAGGATGCCATGACGGTTCCCTTCCTAAATAAATAGTACAGATAGAGGAAGAAGAGGAGGATGCTGTGTGAGATACGCGGCCAATGACAGACTTACACCCGTAGTCTACATGCGGTGAGTTGAACTATGATATTAATAACAATAATAACATCTTCATTGTTTTATCATTGTTCATACAAAGATGCAGCCCAAAGTGCTTACAAAATGAACTGGAACACACACATCCCAAATACTGGAGGAAGATGTTGCACACTGCAGTGAGGAAACATCACAAGCCGGTGCTAAACGTCACATGGAATTCACCAGTTATTAGGGAGGGATCCTCATTTTACCATTATCCAGACTCTGCTGCAGGACAATCTCTGTCAGTTGCACATCCCCGACTCCACCTGTCGGTAGATTAAAGACTTCCTGTCTGACACTGAGCAACGCTTGATGCTGGGGAAACATGTCTCAGAGTCCCGGAGCATCGAGCACCGACCGGTTCCCCTCAAAGCTGCATTCTCTCCCCTCTGCTCTTCTCCCTCTACAACATCAACAGCTGCACTTCCAGTTACCAGTTCCTCAAGCTCTTGAAGTTCATGGACGACACCTCATTGGACTCATCTCTGTTGCGGATGAGTCCGCCCACAGGTGAGTGATTAACCATCTGATGACAACTCAGAGCAAAAAGTCTAAAGACAGTGGAAGATGTGGATTTTAAGAGGAGCGCAGCCCCAGTCGCCCCTATCACCCTATGTGACTCCCTAGTCGACTTTGTGGAGTCCTTTAGCTTCATGGGATCGGTCATCAGCCAGGACCTCAGGTGGGGGCTGAACATCAGCTTGCTCATCATCAACAAATGTGTAAAATCTGTGGAGTTCCACTTTAACTAAAACTTTCACTGGAGAGAAAATTACAAACAGGTTGTCACAGTATTCTCACAGCAACACATTTTAATCACAGTTGAAATGTTCCATAATGCTTTGCTGCTCACCTTGTGAGGTGGTAAGAGGTGTCAGTGGAGACGGTGTGTGGGCAGGAGCTCTCACTCATGCCGTACAGCTCCAATAAAGGGATGTTCAGGCTCATGAAGAACTCCATAGTGTCTTTGGTGATGGGGGCAGCGCCCGTGAAGCATAACTTGCAGCGGTCTAGGCCCAGCGAATCACGGACCTTCTTAAAGACCAGATTATTAGCCAACATGAAGCCCCAGGGCACCTGGTTCTCCCTGTAACCAAAAAGATAAAGTCAAATTTACACCCATTGTTTGTTTGAAGTTAAGATTTGTTAGGAATTAAGAACTGTGCTCAAAATGAAACATTACCAACATGGCAATGTTGGTCTGTCTGTTTGCCCCAGAAATAAATAACTATTGGATGTATTGCCATTATAGTTGGTACAAACATTCATGTCTCCCTGAAGATAATTTGCAACCACTTTAGTTATTTCCTGACTTTTCATATAACGCCATCATTAGGTCAAAATCTCAAACACCACTACAGAAGCATGCAGAGCTAATGTCCTTCCCATCAGCTCCAGCTGTTCTTTGTGTTTAGTGCTAATTAGCAAGTGTTAGCATGCTAACATGAATTCTAAAGGATCTTTGCTGCTGCCTCACCCGTTCATGACACTATAGTTGTACCGCAGGCCTATAGACTTGGCCCAGCCCGCCACTCTCCTCTTCATTGGAGATGCCTTGGCCCCAACAGCTTTCATTTTCTCCTGCATCTTCTCCCAAACTCGAGGAACCCCCACGAAACAAGTTGGACGAACCTCTTTAAGTGTATTTACCAAGGAGCCCTGGAAAAATGATTGGGGATTTGAGTAAAAACAGTAAACCACCATTAATAATTCTATGTTTGTACATCCTTACCTTGAGGGCGTCTGGCTCTGCAAAGTAGATGGTCATGGCACACAAAATAGACACCCAGATGTCAACTAGCTGGGCGGCCACGTGGCTGAGCGGCAGGTAACTGACCATCCTCTCCTCAGTGTGCTTTAAGTTGACCATGGAAGCTGCCGTGTGGACCGTCCACGTCAGCTGCAAGTCAGAATCAGAGTAATTTACTCAAATATGTTTCCTTAGTTTCCACAAAATAAGTCAGCAAACACATTGTTCACACAGACTGTTATCAGTGTCTTATAAAACTCTCTGGCTGAGCCAAGAATAGTCGGGTTTAGTTGTTTGAGTTTGAGGTTTTGTCTTCACATCCACCACCCAGTGTTTATGAGATGGTGGTGCAGTCTTTCATTCCAAAAATCCTCTAAATGCACTTATTGCAAAACAGTGAGTTTTGCAATAAGTGTCTGGTCTGGGTGCTACCTGTCTGATAGTATTTGATGTGTTAGCATATAATACATACACTGTTTTTGGAGTTCCCCAGGGCTCTATGTTGGGTCCTCTATTTACATAAATAAACACTTTATTTGATGCTGTTAAAATGCTCTAGTATCTCCCAAAAGAACAACTTCCTTTTATTCAGCTGTGTTTTTTAAAATGTTTTTCTTTCTTCTGCAATACAAGTTGATTTGCTTTCTATCATATGTGACCATAACAACTATATTTGTGTTATTATTTTATTGTATTTTACTTCAATAGTGAAGAAATGGTCGACATTCTCTGGTTCCAGCTTCTTAAGTGAGATGATTTTCTTTTCTTTGTCACATATCATTGTTAATTGAACATTTATAGGTTTGGGACTTTTGGTCGAACAGCACAAGAGATTTGAAGATGTCATCTTAGGCTCTGGAAAGTTGTGATGTGCAGTTGTTCAGGATAAAATACTGGAGCGAATAATTAATTGAATATTCGATTAATTGATAGTAAAAACAATTGTCAATCAAGCCCTACGAAGAAATGCTGTATAAATAGTTAAAATATAACAAAAGCTGAGAAAGGGAAAGTATTTGTCCAGATAACTTACATTGTCATGGCTCAACATGCATCCTTTAGGGTTGCCAGTGGTTCCAGAGGTAAAGATGAGAGTACAGCACTCGTTGGGCCGAAGACTGTCAATCACAGCATTTAGCTGCTCGTCAGGCACATCCTCTCCCAGCTTCATGAACTCTGCCCACTACACAAACACAGAGATAATGTTAAATAAAGTGAGTCTAAATCCAGACATTTGAGGTCAGTCACATGTATTTGCTTACAATTCTTAAACCACAAGTCAGATAATATGATTGCATTACAAAGGTCATTGGTGAAACTGTAGGCATCACATAAAGAATTCCGTTTAGATCAGATTTTCTACAACCATGTGGCTTATCTGCTACATCAATATGTTTGCTGAGCAAACGTACTGTATACAGGAATGGTGCTTTCTGCTGCAGCTCGCCTTTATACTGGACAATGGCTTTCAGATGAGGTAGATGATCTTTAACCTGTTGGGGAAATACAAATTAAACAATATGAGGACAGATGTTTTTCTAACTTTACCAATAGTTATTACAGCACTCTAATGAAGCTCCTGACCTGCAGGATTTTTTCAAGCTGTTTCTGGTTCTCCACTACCAGGATGTTGGCCTCACTGCTGGCAGCCACATACTGACAAGCTTCAGGCGAGTTGGTGGTGTAAATTCCAGTTGCCAGACCCCTATGGAACAAATCAGATATAAGAGAGTAAAATCCTCTGTTGAATGCACACATTTCCTTGCATGTTCTGTGGATTTTGCTCTTTGGACTACAGTTTGTCTCACAAAAATGTGCACGTCTTTCAGAGAGACTGATCAGCAATAACTGAAGTTAATGTTTGATTTATCTGTTCATTATTCATGCAAATGAGTTAAAAACATAAGATATATGGCACAAGATATGCCACATAATTTGAACTAAAACAAATGCAATTATCAAATTATACATTTCTTACACAATTATAAATAGGATTGTGTCCTCGCAACAACCTAACTGGCATTTTAAACTAACCCAAGCGCTGGCAACCAATCTAAAACAACACATCTGAACCCCCAACACATTAACAGCCAGATGATAAAACACACAGCTTCTGCATGAATTAATTGTATTTTATACTTTTGTTTTACTGAAGATCTCCTCTACTGCAGAAAGTAAATTTGGAAATAAAGTTCTTGTATGTGAATCCTTGTTGCACAATACATTTAAGTCTTTGAATAGTTGCATAAAGTACACAACTTCATTGTTGCTCATTAATCTGAGGACAACAGCTGGATAGAAGTTTCACACCCACATTATGAGACTTTTAACTGCTACGGCCTTAACGGCTGAGGTTGGGGACACTGAGCTGGACGTTGAGATGAGCATGGATAGAGATACATGTGTATGTTGCATGAAACAATGCTCAGGCATCTCTACAAGTTGACGTGGAATTTTATCTTCCTGCTTGATTGTGATCTTACCCTGCAAAGATGCAGCCGATGTCTGAGATGAACCATTCGGGGGAGTTGAATCCCAGAATGCCCACACCATGGTAACGCTCCAGCCCCAACTATAAAGCAGACAAGTTGTTGTTGTTTTTTGTTGTTTTTTCAAAAGAGCATGTATCTTTAATGACACAGCAGCACAGTGCCTCCATTACTCGTGACCTACATCTCGTTTCAAAGCCACTCCACCTCATGGGACACAAACATGTCCATGAAACACAAGCTGTGCATTTTTACACACAAGTGTTGATTTTCAGTGAGAGAGAGAGGAAATTCTGAGCTACTGTTTACAAAACAGGACAAACAAGACATTTTTACTGGCCCACAGGTTATGTATTTACTGAAGACCAGGCTAAAACCAAAAAAGCCCACAATAACCCACTGCACAAGTTCATTTGCAAACAAACCTTGAGGAAACTTTTAGCTGCTGCCCGGCACTGCTCATAGTATTGCCTCCATGTCAGGGTCACCCACTGGCCCTCTTTTTTGGAAGCCAAGGCTGGATGATCCCCGTACGCTTCCGCCGTCTCCAGAAACAGCTGATGGACAGTCACGGGAGTCTCTGAGGCCGGGCCCGAGCCCTCCATCCTCAGCCTGACTGCCTCGTGTCTGCTGGTGCTCCATAGCCGGTCCGCTGGGACCAGAGGTGCTGGTCCGTTCGCCCTCAACAAGGGAACTGCCTTGGGCTCTTCTGTATTGGGACAACAGGGACAGCCGTATTTACTCGCAATTAATAACAAGTCAAATTCAGAAGACACCCTCACCAAACCGAGACAGCAAGCTCAAGAAGAAGAGTCGGGTTAATGAGAGGACTACAGATATCTCTGGACTCACCCTGTCGATTTCTTACACATGAATTGTCAGAGCAACACGATTTACAGGTTGTGCTGTGAATGTGGGAGGGCTATAACGATACCTGAGACAAAACATAAACGTCAGTGCCTACCTGCCGATCAGGTTTGGTTAGAGGAAGTTTGGTGAGAGGCTTTTAGACGCACCATTAGACTGCTTCAGATCACTCTATTACTTAACATGCTGTCCATCTTCTTTTGCATTTTTCCCTTTTTCATTTTCCATAATTATATTATCCAAAAGCAAATGTTGCTGTATCACTTTGAATTTTAGCGACCCAAAATGTAGGAACTATTTGAGAATATCTTTAAAAACAAAGAACACATCGTGACAACAAGTATATAACGATAATCAAGCTGAGATCGAGGGTCATTCTCTGACTCCAGCGTAAGGATAGTTTGATGTATTTATTGTTATCATTTATTGTCTTGTTAATGTGTCTCTCAGCCCTGGGAGCCATTGAGAACAACTGTGCTCTACAATTACTAGTTTCGACAAGTTTTTCCAAATCCTTCCCTCTTGAGGCGGGTTTTAACAGCCTTAGTTCATGGAGTTATTTTTAAACACTTGCAGTTTCCCTACTTGAGAAGGATCGATGAGTCTCCCCAAACAACTTTTATTTTGGTAGGTTCGGCATATTAGTTTGTTCAGTCACTAAGACATTAAGCCATTTTAGGTGAAAAACCTTTAAAGAGAAAATAACCCACAGAAAAGAAAACCCATATATATATTAAATATACCCATTAATGTAAACTGGCAAAGCGTTCATGATAGTTTGAGTGATAAAGCACCAGTGCCATGTTCTATAATCTAAACATGTTCTAATGTTTTTAATGCACATAATGCCCACTGCTGCCATAACTGCCTTCTTAACACCAGGCAATGTATTTATACATCATTTTCCTTTCTCCTAACGTTGCACTCAGACTCTTACCGAGTGAAAGTCCTTCAGTGGCTTCCTCCAGCTCAGATGTTGCACAGAGCTCAGCTGTGGTGGCTTCTCCATTGAGGATGAGGGTGGGGTGAGTCTTTGCGTTTGTGGAGTCTGACGGTGCCTTTTGGATGGAGATGCTGTGGACAAACATAGATGTTAGTTACATTAGTACAAATGGATCAAATCTACCTGATAGTAAAGATGTGTGTTTTTTCACTTTGGGACACGCATCATTTTGCATACCTCTCAGCTCTACCGTCCATGACTGCAACACCACTGCTCTTAACCGAACCCTCTTGGACACTCATCTCGTATTTGCTGGAATAACAAAGAAAAGTAGATTAAATGGGCGTTAAGTACAATCAGCTATCCTACAAGTAGATAAGAATTCCAGTTATGAAACAGCACCGCTCTGGTCATATCCTGTGTAACACTGACAAACATTGCAACAGGTCAGAGTCAATGACCGCCATCACAAAATGTTGACACTATTGTGCCAGAAAGCATTGCAGGACATCTACATGCTTTCATACTCTTTCACCCATATAATCACACATTGAAGCACAACACACTGCATCTCAGTCATCTCTACTTAATTCAAGGTGACAAAGTAACGAACCAACGTTTCACGTATTAGATGAAATTTGAAATATTGAGCTTGACTTGAGATCTTCCTTGATTCAGTTCTCTTATGAATGTACTGCAGAGAGTGAAATAATGCAGTTTAGTTCGCAAACAACTTAACTGCTGTGTTTTATGGTCACAAGGCTGTATCTTCAAAAATATTAAAGCAGACGTTACCTTTGAAGAAATCTGTGTAGCAAAAAGTGAGTAGTAGAAAGTCCAATCACAGTCAGCGGATAACTGAAAGCCCAGAGTAATTCCAGCTATTTAGTCTCAGTAAGAATTACTTCTTCATTGTGGAGGGGGGTTTTAGAGAAAGACTTAGTCGGTTGATCAAACAAGCGGCTTGCTCACATCAAGTGTTTCCATCTCTTAGTCATGTGTTTGTTTTAAACACATTGACCATGCAGCCCAAAGTCTACACATCAAAGATATCACCAGTGTGCGTAGCAGTATGTTTCTCTCAGCCGTAGAATCTTAAGTTAAATTGTGAAATACATGTATTATTTTCAGCTGAAGCAGAAAACGAGCTGCAACATGTCAGCAATCAAAGACATTCAAAGTGCATCATCCTCATACAAGACACGCAGTCCCAATAGCAACGTATGACAACAACGACACAAGTCTTTTTCACACACTGTAACATCAAAAAAAGATCATAAGATTGAAACTTTTCCTACCTTCTTCTGGGACAGAGCCGATTGACAAGTTGTAAGGTGCAGGATCAACCTTTGCCCGGAGCAGGTCTGTTTGTCCCCTTGGAGAAAGTTCCAGCCTAAAGAGAACCTGCTAAACTGCATACCAGCTTCCCTCACACTCACGCCTCAAATCCAGAGCTTTAACGGCTTTCGCAATCCTCCGAACAACTGCCGCTGAGGCAGAGTCGACCAGTTTAAGATCCATCAACAAGCTTGACAAAGGGTTTCTGCTCCTCCAGGTGAGTCAGACACACACACACCCTGCGACTGGTAGAAACCTGCTTTGTTTATGTTAATGATACTAGCAGACAACTGCTGGTATTAGATGTGGTGGAAATTAATCTGTGAGAAATAAACGTGATGAAAAAGCTCCCAAATGTCTTTTAAGTATTTTATTGAACAGACAGAATAATTCAGCTGAATGGACAGACATTAGTCCAAAAACATTTAACAGCATAAAGCAAGTGTATGCGTGTTTTTGAGGTATTTAGACTACTATCATCCCTAATTGACTCATGAAGACAAGTCATTGTCAAATATGCAAGGGTAATGATAAAACTAGAACTTTTAACTCAAAACTAAAAGTTCTCTCCGGTTCATGAGGAGAGATGAGACTTTGAACCAGTTTTTTTGGAAAGTTCAACAAAACTTGTGTAACTCTAACACGTCAACAAAGAAGTGTCAGTATATTGGCAATACATGTTGAGACGCACAAACATATTAGGGACATCGTGTTGCACACACCTTTTGCAGAGTCTGCATTTTCTTAAGAACTCTTCCGCTTCTCTATTTACTTCTCGGTAAAAAAGTGCACAAGAGAAATCAGTAAGAATCCATGATTTCTATTTAAAATATCCACAGATCAATACATTAATACAGCCCTCATTTCCTCTTTTGTCTGATAGTCTGGGTTAAAAAAGTAAATATAGAGGAGAGTTCAACCACCTTGCTCACAGGCACCGATGTCACTAAATAACCAGCCAGTCCAGACTCCGACCCTCAGTGCTCATAGCTGGGCGCATGCCATCTGTGGAGGTTAGCAAGGGGATTAATTCATCCTTTTTTTCCACTTGATAATTTGAGTAGAAAATTGAACACGTGCTTCAAAATAACAAGCAAATCAGTTTGACGAACAAAAATTCTATCGCTGTCTAGATTGAACTTCTCATTGTATTTTGAAACAGTGGAAGTATTATCTGCATTATCTCCTGATCACTGATTGCAGACGCTAGAACTGAGTCGAGTTTTCATCTTTCCATATTAGAAACGCTGTCTTTATTTGCAGCCGTATCAAACATGATGTCTAAATGTTTACATTTGTTCTTTATATTTGATCAAATCAACATATTATCATGTGTTTGCATGGTGAAGTTAGTCCTTGTACAGAATGACGGGAGGAGGATGAGCTCCTGGGATTAAACACATGAAAGCAGCCTGAAAAGACAAGGGACACATGAAGCCTTTATCCTGGTGGCCACATCATCTGTCTTCCTCCCAGGACGTGGACGTGAAGGTGGTAAACTGACTGAGCACCGTGCTTTCCCTCGTTGATCACTACAGAGGACAGAAAGAGACCCAATATTCAATGTGCACGTATATAAACAGCCTGTATTCCCACATATACTGTGTGTCACTAAAAGCCCACTTCTGCAACTTACCCACTCTGTATCCTTCATCTAGAGACTCTTGCTTTGCCACATTTTTGGCAACAACCAACAAATGTCCCAAGAGCTGAAACATGTAAGAAAAGAGAGTTGAAGACGTGATTTTTTTTAATGCATGTGTGCACAAAATATATAGAGGAAATGTTGACCCCCTATGAGCCAGCTCGCAGCCTTAGATCCTCAGGTGGGGCCCTTCTGGCTGTTCCAAAGTCGAGTCTGAGAACTAAAGGTGACGGTGCTTTTACCATCGGGGTCCCTCGGCTTTGGAACGAGTGGAGGGTATTATAGCAGCAGATTAATAAGAAGATATGTGCAACACTCACACGCGTGCGTACTGTTTGGGTGCCCACCATCCCATCACCTCACAACCCTTGAACAGGATCAGTGAGTATAATAAAAATGGATGTGCATATTTACCTCTACATCGTCATCTTTGGCCTCACTTATTCTGGGAATTGGGACCCTTGGAATAACCAGGAAGTGAACCGGGGCCTGTGGGCTGATATCCCTGAATGCCAAACACTGATAAACACACAAAAAAAACAACTTATATGAAGAGTTGAATCGCACAACTTCCTCTCAACATTCATATGCTGAATTATCTCTGGCCTCCACGTGGAACAGGACAAATGAGACACCGTGTTTTGAGAAGGGTTGGTTGTTTTACCTTCTCATCTTCATAGATTATATCTGCAGGGATGCTTTTATCAATCACTTTGGAGAAGATGGTTGGAGCTGGGGAGCCATACTTCTTGCTGGCCTCCTCTGCCAACCTCACCTCGACACTTTTGGCGCACAGTGGTCTCTGTGGGTCCGAGAGACACATCACACACAGAGGAAATTAAAAAGCTCTGAGCTGAATAACAAACAACTCATAAACCAAACCTCTTGGTGGGCGGACACTGTGCGTTCCCCACAGCCTCCACCAGGACGAGTGGGACAGGTGTTGTCAAAATGCTCAGCTGCCGTTAGCGAAAAGAAAAGGTTTATTAGAATGAGACGGTTTATCTGAAGAGCAGCGGACTTTACCTCGGCTCGACAAACACGCTGCAAACGGCTGAGGCGAGCCGCTCTGGTCCCGATCAACTGCGTCCGCAAAATCTGCCTAAAATACATAACTAGCTAACCAGCTGATTTAGTACATCCGAAGTAAATATTTCAGGGTTCACTTGTTTTTTTGACACAACACTGTGGTCTAAAAAAATCTTGTTGACAGTTGAAACTGTGTTGTACGGCGATGTTGCCTTCACGTGCTCCCTTGTAATGTTTACTTATCTTCTTCTTCTTCTTCTTCGGTTCTAAAGGCAGCTTGCATCCGTAGCGTTGCACTACTGCCATCTTCTGGAGTTAGTTAACTCCTACAGTGACCAACATGTTAAGTTACATTTCCCTGTGATTCGTATCTGCTACATACAACTAACCAGCACATGCTCTTCAGTTTCTAGTACCTGACAATGATCTCAGGAAACGGTTGGATGCTTCCCTGAAGTGTGAAGTGTACTCTACAGATTACTGTGCCCTATTCTTAACCAAGTAATGACTGTCTCCTGTTTTTTATTACCTCCCCTATTTTGAATTGTACAATTACCTTTCCTTCTGATTCTTAAAGATCAATATGTGTATCTGTCTCCTTTATTTAACAGCTTGTTTGGCTAATTTGTCCATTCTTTCATTTTCCAGCATGCCTGTACGAGCAGGAACCCGGATCAATACAACCTCCGCACCTTGTTTGCTGAGAAACAAACAACACGCCCTTAGATAAGTATAAAGTTATCATTTACCATATATTTATTTATATGGTGGTATTTGCGCATATAGGGCCATTTATGTATGTGTAATTTTATTTATATTGTTGGAACCAGGCGAAAAACACGTATAACATAATTTACTGACCATCAAAGTTGACAATTTCACATCAAATGATAAACATTAGCTTTATAAAAGTAAAACATGTAAAATGGCCGTAAATTAAATTGACCATAATAATAACTTTAAGTTTCTCAGTTCATACATAGGAGTTGATTATTGAGACAACTGAAATACTGTCGAATATGGACATGTATTTCTGTTATGACTTTTCGTCCAGCAGGGGGCGATGTTGGGGGAGACTAGCGGCGCATATGTCAACGGAAGAACAAGTTTGAAGTAAAGTCATACAAGAAACATGGCGGCCCGCACACGGCTGCCCTTGCTGTTCCCTAAAAAACTGCCCCCGCTTAGAAACCAAAGGCTTGCCCACACCGAGGCTGCGGTAAAGGAGCCCGCGTATCCCACCATCGTCTCCTCCCTCACGGCTAAAAGCAAATGTGCCCGCGTGCGACAGGTCGAGGACCAGGTAAAGAAGATATGCGGCTCTCCCGTGGAGGAGAAGCTCTCCCTCATCACTCGCATCCAGCGGAAGAAATTTGTGGTTTATCCTCAGACTTTCGCACGGAACGCAGACAGATGGTACCAGCACTTCACCAAGACCGCATATATCCCAGGCCTGCCAGAGAGGTTCACCCTGGGCCCGGATAGGAAGACCCAGGCGGAGGAGAAGGAGAGCTCTCCTCCAGCCGCAGCTCACACCACTCTACCGGGGATCGACAGCGATGCGTTCGCGGACATCCGCTCCTTGGTCATTCGTGTGATTTTACAGGAGCACTGGCACATTAAGAAACGCGCACCTTTCCTGTACAGAGAGCAGGAGCAGATGGTTGGACCTTTTCTGAGAAACCTGGTGACTGGACTCACCTTCAGTCTGGCCACATACAACCCACTGCTCCGCCTCGCCAGTCTGGGTATGAATCCCTCATTTGACACCAGTCTATCTTAAGCTGCCCTTCCACCCATTTTGGCACAATTAAACCATACATTGCAGGCCTTTGTGCCTCCTTTCAAAACTACATTTGTGACAACATTGTGAATGTAAACAATGTTTTTATCCTTTATTTTTACTGATCAAATAGAGCAGGTTATTTATATTTCTCATTCAACACCAATAATGTGTTTTGATTGCTGTAAAATTTCCAAATGTATGATTTAAATAATGAACAATCTGACCAATAAATATGTTGGCAAAAATACAATCTGCTTTTCAGTGCTTTTGATACTCAAAAAAACTCCCCCAAAACGTTAATTATCAAGATACATAAACCAAAGTCCTTCATAGTTCTAGATCACAATAGTATTATTTTTGCATTCATTCCATAACTATTTGACTTCTGTAAGTCATATTTTGTGTGTTTCTCTATCAGATATTGCTCCCCAGGTAAACTTCTACTGGAGGAGAGGACAGAGAATCATCCCAAAGGGGCACCGGAGAGGCCGACAAGAGCCAACCAGGTTCCAGATCGATGACCAACCGCACTGTCAGATCAGGATAACCCAACAACTGCAACAGGTGGATGTCATTCCCAAACCTTTTAGATATATATATATATATCATTAATAGGTGCCGTTTAATGTCAAGCATTCATGTGATTTTTCTTCTTACCCATTTTTGTTGTTTTTGATTTCTCTTAGTTCACCCCGCTGGAGGCTTCTTATGCAGCCGATGTTCCAGAGGTGACGTTTGCTCCGGACCTGCTGCCTCTGTTCAGAAGGCAGTACGACAACGGCATCTTTACAGGTAACGCAAGAGAGCAGTGACATCGGTCTTACTTCTCTTACTGATGTGTAGTTTTGAAGCAGCCAAAACAAGATCAATTGAGCATGTTGTGTTCTGGCTACATTTAACATGTTTCAGTTCTGTCTTGCTGCCACTAGAGGGCGCCAACGTGCAGCTGTAACCGGCTGTAATGTTCTCTATGAGATGGTTGTTTTTCTTGTTTCGGGAGAAACCATTACTCAAAGCAAACACTGCTTTGGTGTTTTTCTCATAGCATTTATACTGGTCTAATAAAGTGTAATGATGCTAACAGCTGTAGCCTGGGACTTTCAGTTGTGTGTTGCATTCCAAGTTATCCTGTTTCCATTGATCATTAACCCGTTCCTGTTTATGCAGCAGCTGCATTCAATCATTTCTAGAGGCAAGGCAAGGCAAGTTTATTTGTATAGCACATTTCAACAACAAGGTAATTCAAAGTGCTTCACATAAAACCATTAAAAGCATCAAAACATAAGGCAAAAGAAAAGGAGATTTAAAAACAATTAAAGAAACAGTGTAAGAAATAAAATTCAGTCGTAAAAAGTAAAGGAGATTTAAAACATACATTGAAACAATAATTGATGTCTCCCTGAGACATTACGCTGCACGCAATCAACCATACACTGCCGCAATTCTGCAATTACTCGCACACAAACCACGTCTGGAAAAGATCTCTGCCGATCTGCGTTTTATAGTGTACGCCTTGCACAAACTCGGCCCCGGAGGAAATGGCGATATATTGTGCAGTCCTTTTAAAACCATTAAAAACATCAAAACATAAGGCAAAAGGAGATTTAACAGCAATTAAGAACAGTGTAAGAAATAAAATGCAGTAGTAAAATGCAGAAATGCAGGAAATTGATTAATATATTAATTGAATGTGGTTCAATTAAAGGCAGCAGCAAACAGAAAAGTCTTCAATCTTGATTTAAATGAGCTGAGGGTCTCAGCAGACCTGCAGCTTTCTGGGACTTTGTTCCAGATATGTGGAGCAGAAAAACTGAACGCTGCTTCTCCATGTTTTGTTCTGACTCTGGGAACAGAAAGTAGACCGGTCCCAGACGACCTGAGGGGTCGGGATGGTTCGTAAGGTAGCAGCAGATCAGAGATGTATTTTGGCCCTAAACCATTCAGTGCTTTGTAAACCAACAGTAGGATTTTAAAGTCAATTCTTTGTTGGACAGGAAGCCAGTGCAAAGACCTCAGAACTGGAGTGATGTGATCCACCCTCCTGGTCTTAGTGAGGACTCGAGCTGCAGCGTTCTGAATCAGCTGCAGCGTTCTGACGGACTTTTTACAGAGACCTGTAAACACACCGTTACAGTAGTCCAGTCTGCTGAAGATAAATGCGTGGACAAGTTTTTCCAAATCCTGTTGAGACATAAGTCCTCTAATCCTTGATATATTCTTCAGGTGATAATAGGCTGATTTTGTAATTGTCTTGATATGGCTGTTCAGGTTGAGGTCTGAATCCATAACTACACCTAGATTTCTGGCTTGGTTTGTGGGTTTTAACATCAGTGACTGAAGCTGAGCGGTGATTTTCAATTGTTCATCCTTGGTACCAAAAACAATTACTTCTGTTTTATCTTTGTTTAATTGAAGAAAATTCTGGCACATCCAGATGTTGATTTGTTCAATGCAGTTACCCAGCCCTTGTATGGGATTATAGTCCCCTGGTGACATAGTTATGTAGATTTGTGTGTCGTCTGCATAATTATGATAACACACTTTGTTGCTTTCCATAATCTGAGCTAGTGGAAGCATGTAGATGTTGAACAGAAGAGGCCCCAGTATTGAACCTTGGGGAACACCACATGTCATTTTAGTCAGCTCTGATGTGTAATCAGCCACAGACACAAAGTATTCTCGGTCCTTCAAGTAGGATTCAAACCAGTTAAGTGCTGTGCCAGAGAGTCCCACCCAGATGTTTAGTCTTTCTAGGAGTATGGCATGGTCGACCGTGTCGAATGCAGCACTGAGATCCAGTAACACTAAGACTGAACTTCTGCCATTGTCTATGTTTAAGTGGATGTCGTTGAAAACCTTAACAAGAGCAGTTTCAGTGCTGTGGTGCTGTCGAAAGCCTGACTGGAAAACATCAAAGCAGTTATTTACGGCCAAGAAGTTGGTCAGCTGTTGGAAAACCGCTTTTTCAATTATTTTACTTAAAAATGGGAGGTTTGATATTGGCCGATAATTTTTCATCGTTGCGGAGTCTAAAATAGCCTTCTTTAGGAGAGGTTTAATAACTGCAGTTTTTAGGGCTTGTGGGAAGACACCTGAGAGAAGGGATGTGTTTACAATATGTAAGAGATCAGTGGTCATGCAGTTTGAAATATTTTTGAAAAAGTGTGTTGGTAGAATATCCAAGCAGCAGGAGGATGACTTCAGATGTTGTATAATGTCTTCTAGGCTTCTACGGTCGATTGAATGAAATTGTGTCATGATATTTGAATGGATGTTATTCAGAGATCGGGACAACACATATCCTGTGGTTGGTGTGGAGGCACTGACTGCTTGTCTAATTTTCTGAATTTTGTCAGTAAAAAAGGAGGCAAATTGATTGCATGCCCAGGTGGATTGGAGCTCAGCAGCTACCGACACTGGAGGGTTTGTTAGCTGTCGACGGTAGCAAATAAGGCGCGTGTATTGTTCTTGTTGTTGGTTATGATGTCAGAGAAGAATGACTGCCTTGCATTTCTAAGTTCCAAATTATAATTGCGAAGTCTCTCTTTATAGATGTCACAGTGAACCTGGAGATTAGTTTTTCGCCACCTGCGCTCAGCTTTCCGACACTCTCGTTTCTCTATTTTGACCAGCGTAGCATTTCTCCAAGGAGATCTTTGCTTACCCGAGACAACCTTCACTTTAGTGGGTGCAATGGCATCAATAATATTTTTAACTTTAAAATTGAAGCCATCTACAAGCTCATTGACTGAGAGGCAAGAGAGGGCTGGTGTGGAGGAGAACTTCTGAATAAATAGTTCACTGGTGTTTTCAGAGATGTAACGCTTTGTCACAACCTTGGTTTGGACATTTGTGTGCAAGGAGATTGCACTCTCAAAGAAAACACAGAAATGATCAGAGAGTGGAACATCAGTCACAGCAACCTTGGAAATGTTTCCACCTTTGGTGATGATTAGGTCCAGAGTGTACCCCCTGTTGTGGGTGGGTCCTGTCACATGCTGAGTCAGATCATAGTTATCAAGGACACCACATAGTTCTATAGACTCTCTGTCCTGGGGATTATCAACATGGATATTAAAATCACCAACAATAACAACACAGTCAAAATCAATACAGATTACAGACAGCAGTTCAGTAAACTCATAAAAGAAGGTTGCACAGTATTTAGGTGGTGCCGCCGACTGTGTCGTCGGCTAATCAGTTAATCTTCTGGTCAATAAAAACAGCAGAAAAACATGAAAAATGGGCATCAAGTCTCCCCGGAGTTATTCTTGTTTTGTTTGACCAACAGCCTAAAATCCACAGATATTCACTTTACTATGATGTATGAAAATGAAAAGCAGCAAATTCTAATATTTGTGAAGCTGAAACGATCAAATATTTACATTTTTGGCTTGAAAATTGACTTGGCCTGCTGATTGATTCTCTTTCAATCAACTAAGCGTTGCAGCTCCGGCCTTTTCTGGCAAAGACGGTCCATCTTAGTCGTTTACATCGAACAGATTTCATAATTTAGTATCAATCAGAGATTGAGAAATATTTTTAAAAAAGGTAATTTTAAACTGGGGAAAATATTTGAAGCACGTTGTTTTATTCCTCTCTCAACTGTGCCCTGTCCTCTTGGTCTCATCAACAGGTGCCAAGGTACCGGACCCGGCATGCTACGGTCAGACTCAGTTCCACCTGGTGCCCGACCGGTACCACAGAGACCGGATGGCTCGGCTGCAGCAGTCTGATCAGGTGGAGGTCTTCCTCAGAGCCAATGCAATCGCCAGCCTCTTCGCCTGGACAGGAGCTCAGGCCATGTACCAGGGTGAGTTATCAACGCAGCAAAGAGATGCACACACACACACAAGTGGACTTTTACTGAAGAGAGGAGAAACAGCTGATGGTCTAACTTCCCTCTCTCACCTCTGTAGGTTTCTGGAACCACGAGGACGTCACCAGGCCTTTTGTGTCCCAGGCTGTGATCACAGACGGACATTTCTTCTCCTTCTTCTGCTACCAGCTCAACACGGTGGCCCTCTCTGTGGAGACGGACGCCAACAACCCCAGGAAGAACCTCCTGTGGGGCACCGAGAGCCTGCGGCTGTACGAGAGCGTGCAGGACGGAGCGGTGGTCGGGCTGAACGATGACGTCGTCAAGCTTCTGGTTCAGTTCCTCATGAACCGGCCGTAGACGTTCGTAAATCAAGAGGACGAGCTTCTAAAGAGCCCTCATTGTCAGATTGTATAAAATGTAATGTTCAAAAACGCAGAAACGTTAGTGATAAGCAGGCTCGTGAGTATGAAAACTGAGTATTATTAATGTGCAGACTGTAGCCTATTTATGCAAAAATAAAATCATGCTTTTCAGATTGACACTTGTGTGTTTGTCAGTGCCAACATTAATAAGACATCTTTTCACTCATACACACGCTTACTTCACTGACATTGCCCTCCTGTAACATTGGACTTGAGAAAAAAGGATCAGAGTCAATGCAGCAGAACCAGAGGTGTCTTTTATTCCACATATTCTTCCTCCTTGTCCCTCTGGAGCCACATATGGGTTTTTACAACTTCATTTCTTATGTGCAGTAGTTCTCAACAAGCCCTGTGGACAGAAAATTGGTGGTGTTGCCCTTTAAGTGAGCTCCATCTCCATTTCGGCTAACGCAACGGCTTTGATAGTGGTTTCAGGCATTGTGTATTTTTAATTTGCATGCTTACACTCACAGTGACATGTTCAGGTTAACAGCTACAGACGGTTGAAGTCATGATTCGGGTGAAAAATGACCATTTCTGACCATCTTCTGATACATTAACATGAAGAACACACAAGCGCTTGCATATATGATGAAATATCTTGATATACACGCTATTATGGCATTACAGCATGTTCACTACAAGGACAAAGTGCAAAATTGTTGCAAGCACAGTATGAACGCTTATGGGAGTGGTTGTTTTTTTTACGCTGTAAGGCACTGCTCACAAACCATAACACATTAATAACAGAAGATAAGAGAAGCAAGCAAAAAGCAAGAAATGCACTTCCTGTTTGAGAGAGGTGTGATGCGTGTCAGTTTTTTCCACAGGATGTGGGCACTGACGGTTATTAAGTGGTGGTTATTGCACTTTGTTTTTGTGAACACACGTACAGAATAGTTGCTGAGATTTTGAATTTAAAGCTTCAAATCACATTTGAAAATAATCAAAATATGTCAACAGTGTTGAAGAAGCTTTTTTAAATTTTCCGCTGTCTCACTGAAGAACTCTCCTCTGGTTCGCTATTTTCTCCCTGAGTCCTGATGAGGGAATACAAAATATACATCATTAAAAACTACAAATAAATACATTAAACTTAAAAAATATATACTTCTTTAGCGAACTCAGCACCATTCCCATAGTACTCACATTGTATTTGTTTGGTCAATGGTCCCATTTCCTGAGAATACGGCAGATCATTTCAAGTTAAAATACCACGTGCAGTACACATAAAACACACAAGAGTATCGGTTTACTGTCTGACTACCTGCTGTGTAGTCTTTCTTGGACTGACATCTCTCGTAGAGCAGAATGGCGGCGACCAGGACGATCACTTCGATCACGATGGCAATGAACGGCTTCAGGGGCTCCTGGAAGCTGATGACCTGCAGCAGGGGGGGGGGGGAGACGTGTTCAGTAAAAGTCCTGCATTCAAAACAACCTCCACTTCAAACACCCAAGTCAAGTGAAAGTACCTCAAATTGTACTCAATTGTACTTAAACACAGTAATTGGGTTCATGTACTTAGTAACTTGTAATGTCTCACCTTCAGCTGCACGTGGCTCATCGCGGTGCTGATGGCGTACACCGCACCGCAGTAATACAGGCCTCCGTCAGCCTCCGTCAGGTTGTGCACCACAAGTTTGGTCTTCCGCTCTTCGTTTTTGATCTCATAGCGAAGAGGCTCTGCAACGGCGAAGATCTGCTCCTGGATCAAATATCGAATGGGTCAGAGGCACATAAATGTGTTCACAATCTTTCAAAGTGAAAAAACTAAATAATTCAATTCAATTAATTGAAAATATTCCATCGATACAGATTGAGTTTAGACACACCTGCACAGGTGTTTTCAGGTATTTGACGCAAATCGATATGAAGGCTCAGAGCAGCTCACCCACCTTGTCTGTGCCATTTGCTTTGTACCAGTTCCAGGTGATGGGTTTCGGTTTGGTTTCCGCCATTTTACATGCAATCACCCCAGAGTCCCCCACATAGCTGACTATCGGCTTATCTCGCACCTCACCGATCTGTGGAGCTCGTGGACAACAAGGAAAAAGATCATGAGAAAAAGGGCATTGTTTGTTCTGCATGATGTAAATATTGACGTTCATTATGAAAGGAACAAGCTGATAACAACACAAATGCTGGCTGGAAAATGTAAGATTATATTTATACATATATACTGTATATACACACATATACTCATGAAAGGATGTGATCTGTACCAGCCAAAACAAACTCTATTGTTGCTTCTTCACTTCCAAACACGCATGAGTAACTCCCGAGGCTTTCTTCACTGACGATGCTGAACCTGTGAAGCAAAACATTTATTAAGTGTGAATGTTATTTTAAAAAGGTCTGTAGATAATGTGCTATAAAGTCACAGATTTGGACTGCAAGCTGATAAAAGCCAGTTTTGAGACATCCAACTTAAATTCTCAAGCTGCTGTACATTAAAACATACATTTTAGTTGTATGAAATATAAGAATGGCTATTAACTTTTATTGTACAGCATGATGCACACATGCATGAATAAAATGATCAGACAACTCAGCACACAGTGGATACGGGTATTTACCTATCAAGACAGCCAATTTATGATAAACAATGTATGATTTTAAGCTGATGGATGGAATCATGAACATGCGTACTCACACTCGTTTGAGTTTATACTGATCGCCCTCCAGTTGCACTGTGACTTGGCTGTTCTCAACTTCATCCCCATCTTTTCTCCAGAACCCAGTTATGTTTGGCAATTTGTTCTGGTTGCCTGTCCAGGTACACGCCAGTGATAGATTGACAGGATTCAACAGTTCAACTTTCTCCGTGTGACTTTCACCTGCATGAAGAGTTGAAGCACGGACACAATGGAAATTCAGAATGAACATCATGACCGGATAAAACACTCTCTGCCATTATACTAAGACTTTAAAACAGCTACCTTCAAGAGAAGCGCTCCTTTCATCTGTTGACAGGGAGGTGATGGGGACCAGTGGTGGGGGCGTCGGACCAGGTGTCTCTGACATGAAAACGAAAAATTAACACACAAACTAAAAATGTAGCACTAACCATCAGTATTCATAATAAGAAGCAAGTTCTAACTTGGGTGTTGATAAGTTGTCTGTAAGGAAAGCGGTCGTTGTTAGGATATTATTGATCATTGCTCAGGCATTGCTATGTTTGATGTTTAGAGTTGTTGTTGTCAGGGTTATGACAACAACCTTTATGAGGGTGTTTCTAGGTGTTTGCTAGGTTGCACTTGCTAAGTTTGCACTAGCAGGTTGTTAGGTTGCACTAGCAGGGTGTTAGGTTGCACTAGCTGATTGTTAGGTTGCACTAGCAGGGTGTTAGGTTGCACTCGCTGATTGTTAAGTTTGCACTAGCAGGTTGTTAGGTTGCACTAGCTGATTGTTAGGTTGCACTAGCTGGTTGTTAGGTTGCACTAGCTGGTTGTTAGGTTGCACTAGCTGGTTGTTAGGTTGCACTCGCTGATTGTTAAGTTTGCACTAGCAGGTTGTTAGGTTGCACTAGCTGATTGTTAGGTTGCACTAGCTGGTTGTTAGGTTGCACTAGCTGGTTGTTAGGTTGCACTCGCTGATTGTTAAGTTTGCACTAGCAGGTTGTTAGGTTGCACTAGCAGGGTGTTAGGTTGCACTAGCTGATTGTTAGGTTGCACTAGCTGGTTGTTAGGTTGCACTCGCTGATTGTTAGGTTGCACTAGTTGATTGTTAAGTTGCACTAGCAGGTTGTTAGGTTGCACTAGCTGATTGTTAGGTTGCACTAGCAGGGTGTTAGGTTGCACTAGTTGATTGTTAAGTTGCACTAGCTGGTTGTTAGGTTGCACTAGCTGATTGTTAGGTTGCACTAGCAGGTTGTTAGGTTGCACTAGCTGGTTGTTTGGTTGCACTAGCTGATTGTTAAGTTGCACTAGCAGGGTGTTAGGTTGCACTAGCTGGTTGTTTGGTTGCACTAGCTGATTGTTAAGTTGCACTAGCAGGGTGTTAGGTCGCACTAGCTGATTGTTAAGTTGCACTAGCAGGGTGTTAGGTTGCACTAGCTGGTTGTTTGGTTGCACTAGCTGATTGTTAAGTTGCACTAGCAGGGTGTTAGGTTGCACTAGCTGGTTGTTTGGTTGCACTAGCTGATTGTTAAGTTGCACTAGCAGGGTGTTAGGTCGCACTAGCTGATTGTTAAGTTGCACTAGCAGGGTGTTAGGTTGCACTAGCTGGTTGTTAGGTTGCACTAGCTGGTTGTTTGGTTGCACTAGCTGCTTGTTTGGTTGCACTCTGTGGTTGGTAGATTGCATTAGGTGGTTGCAATGGTAATTCTGTGTTCTTGATATGCATTAAAAATCTTCACATTGCACTTTTTATACAAAGAGGTGCAGCCCAAAGTTATTGTTGACTCAAAATGATGAAGGTAAAATATATATAAGCTAAACTAAACAAAAACAAATAAATTAATATATCTTAATGGCAGGAGAAAAAGACAAAATAAGATCAAAAAAGTTATCCTCTTTGAATTTGCAGTGGTATTATAAAAATGTGCTATTTAAACAAAATAATCTTCAAACCTTTAATCTTAACAGTAAAGGTAACTGAGTTTAGCCAAAGGCAATGGTAAATGTACGATGAGTGAACATAATGCATTCAAAATGTGATTATAAATTTGCCAGTTGAACAAACTTTTAAATAATTTTTTTTAAATCCTTTAATAGGTACATGTTCTTGGTTTTAATGTAGAGTTTCAGGGTCCTGTTACAATAAAAAATAAACATCGACTATCTGCAACTCACAATCCGAAATGTGGTGGATACAGAAGTACATGATGGTGTGGCAATCCAATGACATTCTCTCCAACTGCTCCCAAGGTTACAGATCATTTAATGGGGAAATGAGAAGGCAGAAAAAGGTTTTAACACAGCCGCACTCAGCCAAAATGAAACCCAAACTGTCATTTACTTGTATTGATGCGTCTGCAGGAGACGAGGACGAGGATCTGAAAAAGGAGCTGCTTCCAGGAGGCTGACATGATTATTGTCCCTCTGTCCTCTCTGCAGGCAGGTTTCTCACTCCTCTCTCTGCCTGCTGCATCGTCTAAAAAACACCACCCACCCCTCCTCCTCCCTCAGCTGCACAAGTGACGCAGCAATGATATCACCCTGCAGCCTGTAGAGGGCTGACTCCATCCATTATTCAATCAGACAGGGTTCATATCTCCACAATGTACTGTCCTGCACCGCTATGCATGAGCAGAACATGCTGAAATAAACACTCCTGTGCTTTGAAGCGTAATGTTTTCTCTGTGTGAATACAATGTTCTGCTATTATGTTGCTACTGTGGGAGCTTTCTTCAAGGTTCCCTATGGTGTTATGTGAGAGGACACGACCTGCCGGCCCTCATGAAAACAGCCATGAGTGGAAAACACAGCGACTGCTACCGGAGCTCATTTGCTTTTTCATACATTTGAACTTTTTTGAACATGCTCCAAAACCAAAACTTTTGTCTGAAGTCGATTTTAGATGATGAACTCTACGTAAAAGCAAGTAGATGTCAAAAGAGCCAATTTTCGAGAGCAGATTTCAACAAAAATAATTTCACATCTACTTGAGTAACTCAATGCTTCTGCTTGTGTGTATACTCCAACCCTAGAAACAACCCCCATGAGCAATATTTATCATAACACTGAGTTAAACACCCTCATGTGATTCAATACAGAGCCTGTGAATGCATGACTCAAGACTATTGAATCATGCATTCACAGGCTAAACAAGTGCACAGTTCTCTCTACATCACACATCCTCCTTCAATTAAGTTGTATTGTTCTATATTGTTTTTGTGCCATTCTCCTTTCTGTCCACATTGGTACATTTCCATTCTGTCTTTACGCTTATTTGTCAACTTCCCTTTCACCTCTTTCCTCCTCGTTTCTGAAGAAGTAGTTCCTCGAACAAATTGTCTCAGCCTGACGGGAATAAATACTGCGTGAAAATAAGGGTGGAGCCATTTCTTTTGCTCATGCTGCATCCTGCAGGGTTTGACACAGACACGTAATGTGGTTTCTTATGATAGAAGATTAATTCTGCCACATTGTCTCATGGAGAAATGAATCCATAGTAGGACTGAGCAGCACATTTTGTCTGTGCCTACCGGCCCATTGAGGTTCTCATAGTGACCTTCTCACATGTTACAAATGCTGAACTCAAACCTCAGGAATAAGGTCAATCAAGTGTGCAGTGGACAATCCAGAAGCAGCTTCATGAACTTGTCGGGGATAATAAAGTGAACGGTGCCTTTAATTCCCAGCACGAAAATCACCGAGTGGAACTCTTTTGGAAGGTTTCACAGTTCACCGAGGAGCAGATTGAGACTAAACAAGGCTGTAAGAGGAGCCGCTGACATTAGAGCAGGAGAGGCAGCTGGTGGAGGTAAGTCATCACAGAGAGGCCTTCTACTGACATCCTGAGGGGGATAAGACAGAAGAACGATAACGGTGTGGAAAGTGGCTTGAGGTTTTTAATCTGAAGGATTGTTTTTAACGATCACTTTCTCTCCTCTGGTTAATTATATTACAAAACGTCTTTGATATTTCCCCCGACTACAAATCATTTTTTAGACTAGTTACATGAACAGATGTTGCTATGTGTAGATCCCTTCAGCCCTTATCTTGATCTTTAATGCCACTTCCATCTGTCCACATTTCGCTCATATTCTTAAACAAACATCTGTAAGAGGTACAATTCCAGCTGTGAAAAGACATGTCTGATCTTGACAGTTACCATCCAGTATCTTTGCGCTTCCTCAGATAAATATTGGCAGATCGACACCTCAATTATCCACGTTTACTCAAGCACACTTTTTCAGTCTTCCTAACATGTATTTACACTGTTCTTTAAAACTTTTGTATAAAGGTCAGTGTACGGCTTCTCGTTAATAACTGGATGAATATAATATTTTAAAAAATGGTATTAAGTCACAACATGTCACAGAAAGAGCAGCAGTATTCCAGATACAACGTTAGACCTTGAAAGCTTTCACTGCTGCTGAAGCTGCAGACTGTTGATGAACACAGTCTGCAGCTCGTGGATGTCGTCGGTGGTCTCTATTGGGGTGCTGAGCCTCCCCGGCGAGCTCGAAAGCCCACCAGCCGAGTCGTACGCAGGCTCACAGCGAGATTGGCCGACGTTGTCGTAGAAGGAATCCCCACAGCCTCCTGCTGCTCCCTGGTGCTCATAGACGTCCAGGTAGTGGTGTTGCGGGGACAGGCGGTTGTAGTCCTGGGCCTGGTGCGACTTGAGGTGGAGGTGGTGTTCGGGCCCGGGGCTGTGGCAGGGGCTGTGGGACGGGCTGTGGGGCATCATGCAGGTCTGCAGGCAGCTATTTCGCCGCACGCCCCGGTTCAGGTCCAGTCGGGCGATCAGTGGCTTGCCGATGTTGATGCTTTTGGTCCAGTGGACGGATTCGTCATCCATGGCGGTGAAGGTGCCCTGGAGGCACACGGTGAAGACCAGCTCCTCCTGTTGGAGGTGGGGTTAGAGGAGAAACAGTGTTAAGAAATTCAATGTGTAACTTCACAAAATACTTTCAGGATGGACACGTGTTCTCGGAACACGAATGAAGGAATGAGAAGTAAAATATTGCCTAAAACGTTTTTATCCACAGTAGCAGCGTGGTTCTTTTTTGTGAAAGAATTGTGAATTTGTGAAATTTCGTACAGACGTTCATGGAGCCCAGAGCATGAAACTGAAAAATACCAAAATAGCTGTTGTTCCGTTTATAAAGAGGTTAGGCTAAACACAGTATTTAATGCCAGAAGGCCTTGTTGAGTTTTTACCCTGAGCTTCTGCAGTGCGCTGACTCTGGTGTAGAGGCAGTGCTGCGGCAGGTTGCTGGACAGAAGGTAGATCCCCGTCTCCTCTGGAGTCTCTCTGTTCATCTCTTTAGGATCAACATCAAGGTCCTGCAGTGAGGAAAAGAAGCAGGTGGCCGATTACAGTTTGCACAAACTCACAAACATATGTGCACACGCCCAGGTATTTTGTGTTCCCTCAAGTCTGAAGGGAAAAAGTAAATTCGAATCAATTTCCCTACAAGGTTCCTGTTAGATTGGTAGGACAGATGAGAAATTGCCTGCTTAATAACCAGTGTTCATGACAACATATTAACCTGTGAGAAGTCGGTGACGTGAGCCTGGCAGAAGGACATGTCCTCTGGCTTCTTAACGATGTGGGTGTAAATGACGAGCACGTTGGAGAACTCCGCAGCGAAGCCCAACTTGATCTGAGCCCCGCAGTCAAAGTTCAGACACATACTCTCAGGGAGCTCTGGAATAACAAAGGAAAAACATTTCAAGTTCTACGATTGATTTAAAAAACATCAGCTGTTCGTCATGCTCCATTCAAAAGCTCTCATGTCGTGTCATTTTAAATAGGCTTTTTTTTGTAACAGGGTTCTAAGGAATAACTTTATATTTATTGATTTATCATAAGAAACATCCACTTTGTGTGTGTTTGTTTAACTTTTTGTCTTGTGTTTGCCTGCACATCCAGTAGAGGCGCTGCATAGAATATTTTCTGAAATCATTAGCTCAGAAATGGTGAGTTACTTCTAAACTTGCTTGTTAATTTGCACAAAAAGTCACAAAAGGAAAAATAAAAGTCCTTGAATCTTAAAATCTTGTACAGCAGCACTTCCCAGCCTGAGGGTCGTGGTCCCCCAACCTGCCTCAAGATAAATCATATCGACGATTTCAGGAATACGATAGAAAATAAAACAGGAAATGTCTATTTTTCTGACTTTTCTCAACATTTTCTTGTGAAACGCTGGAGCTCTCAAAATAAATAATCTGAGAAGGAAAAATAAGTATTTGGTTGAACTGTTTGTTCATAACTGAAGCCATAACCTGTGATAATAAGAGGGTCACATTACTGAATTCAATGGGGTCACAAGCCAAAAAGTCTATCTGGTTGGAATGATCAAAAAAAAAAAACACGAGAAGAAATGCTATTTTCCTTCCTGGCTTCTCCATAAACAAATATTTATTGGCTGATCATGCTGTCATCCGGTGTTTGTCACTCGTGTGCTGTTGTCTTGGGAAGCCCTCCATGTGTGCAGGTGTGTATAACAGAGGGAGCACTGTGTGTTTAATCAGCATCGACCAAAGTCAACATTTGACTGAGCGTGCAATACAGAGCTGCAGTGAGCTAATGGGGGCTTCCCAGCACAGAGACAACACGTGCTAAACAAACATTTAAAAAGTCAAGTTTGCGTTGTCTACTCACCGTGAGCCTTTGCCCACTGGAGGCTGTGAGCGTGAGCGAGATCGGCGCTGTCGCCGGGCAGGATAGGATCGGTCAGCGCTCTCCTCTCTGACAGACTACTGCGGATCTCCAGAGCCTGCTTGCCCTTCGTAGCGTCAAACTGACCCATGTCTGGACACGAAAAAGTATAAATCATATGTTCAACAACAGCCTGTGTTGACTGTATCACCTCCACAACATATTAAAAGCTCCTTTACATGAGTTGAAGCATTTAAGCATTTAACCTATTTTAGTCTTCTATTGAAAAACGAACTGAAACAATTCCTGTGGCAAACACACTTATCTGTAACACGATCAACTTCATAAACTGCAAAATGGTCTTTTAAATTTGTCACGGTAACCTAATAATCTACTCAGTCACATTTGAATTTGAAGAAATCAAGACTACAGTAAATAATCGTAATTTTGCACACGTGACATATATCGTTATCTGCATCAGTCTTTCTCTCAGGGCCACGTGTGTCGTCATCTCTTGCGCTTCTCTTCCTCTCTCACCCTCAGCGACTCTGTCCAGCACCACGGTGATCTTCTCATCGTCTAGGAGACGATTCTTCAAGAACTTGACAAACACACCGTTGGTGAAGCCGCTGGAGCTCAGCTCGAAGGCCTCGGCATCCTGGCACCTGAGCAGCCAGAAATCGAAGAACGAAACATTTTAGATGCTCTTGAAAACAAAACAAAAAAAGCGCGACATTCATTTTAGACGATTCAAACGTACGTCGCGTATCCAAAGACGATGTTTGCCGTCACCCTCAGGACAATGTTTGGAGCGCTGTCATCATGAATATTCCTGGAAAGATAAAAAAAAGATACAAACCAAGGCGATAAATAAATACTGGAGAGAATAACAAACACTCTTCCACCTACATGTAGTCTTAACTTCTCTATGTAACATTTTAAACGTAATAAACTCACAGGAATGACCCACTGACTCACCTCTTCCTGCACATGTCCAGCAGGAAAACATTGAGGCCCGTCTCCTTCTCCTGCATCAGTTTCAGGATGCTCTGCACACATAAACAGTTGGCCGACCGGTACGGGTTTGGTGCGTCTACCGGCACCATGAAGCTGTTGCCGTAGTTCTCATATCCGTGACCAGCGTAGTACAGCAGACCTAAAGGAGGTGAAGTGAGCATTTCAATCGACCAACAACACAATTCATGTGAACATTTCTGGTCCTAGCGCAATCTAGACCCATCCTCGGGTATGTCACGGTCTCAACGCACCATAGACTCCCTTGTGAAGCAGCAACAGGAACTCCTCGACAGCGTTTCTCATCTCCGACTCCGTGAGGTCGAGCAGCGACACCACCTGGAAGTTCATCTGCCGCAGCAGGTTGGCGAGGTCGTACACGTCCACCATGGGAGCTTTGAGCTGCGGGTGGTTTTGGTAAGACAGGTTGCCGATCAGCAGGGCCACTTTGTCGGTTGCTGTGAGGGGAGAGAAGCGTACTGTTACACTGTGGGAGGGGGCAACAACTCATGTCTCTGAGAAGAAGATGTTGATTCAACTCTGTTGGTATTTGTTAGAGGGTTAATTATCTGGTGTCGTTGGATTTTATTCTGCTGTAAATTGTTTTTTTTTGTTCACGTTTAGCTGCGGACATCAAATATCAGAGAAAGCTATCACATCTTTATTTTGGTGTTCATGTTGAGAGAGGAACCGACGGCAGATCAGAACAAAGACCGCGATCGTATCGGACACAACAGCGACACAGTTGATGTATACTGTGGAGAAACTGGATCAGACATATCAATTACTAAACTACAGCAGAGAACACGGTGATCACATTTTAACACATTTTTCGCCAACTCTTGCACAAACATGTGATAAAAGACACTCACCATGAAGTTGATCTGGGACATTGTTCAGGAAAAAGTCACTGGATCCTAAAATTGCAATGTCAAAATAAAAAGAGCATATCATGGCAAGTTCTGTGTGAGAGAAATGGATAAGTATAATTACTTGATGAGTGTGATGACTCTTACCTCCTCCAATGGCGTAAACATCATCTAGAAATCAGTAAGACAAACATGTTACCATCACATAAGATGAGCATGGTTACGTCTACGTTGGAAAGACATTGTATCAATTCAGGAAAGAAGGATTAGTCAAAGAGAAGGTTGGCGTCACAGTCATGCAATTGAATCAACTCATTATTATGTTTAATCTAGAGATTAAAGGTGGTGTTATTCTGTGGTTTTCTTATTGTCAACAAATCCCATTAATACGACAAAACCAACAGTTCGTTCATCCGTCTCTCAACACTGTCCACGAGTTCCTCCTCAACACATTGAACCGTTCTTCAAACAAACAGTACTCCAGGATTACGTTAGAGGATCACTTCATTGTTGGTTTTTGTGTTTTCGTTTGTTGACAATAAGGCAAATGTAGAAGACAGACTTGAAATTAACGACATAAAGTCAAAACAAAATGCAGGCACGTGAGACCTCGAGATCGACCCCTTCATGCTGGTTCGTGTTTATGTGACAATAACCCGGATCATGACCCACATGCAGTTAAAGGAGCTGTGATTAAAATGTGCATGCATGCTTATTGTTACGCTATCCCCATTTTAATACACCATGCGCCAGTTCCACTCTACCTTCAGAGCACTCCATTGCCACTGAAATCTGGACAGATATCCTCGGTGCTTTCAGTCAAGAGCAGAGCAAATAATCACTCGTAAAACATGACAACACGAGAGCTGGTTTTGCTGGACTGTAATCACGCCACAAACTCAATGTACTGAAGTGTGACATACCGATCGCGACGTCGACTTCTTTGGTCCACATTCTCTCAGTGCTGCTGCTGATCTCGCAGCGATACCTGCCGTGGTGATCCTCCATCGAGTGAGGAATCTGAAGCGCGCGCGCACACACACACACACACACACACAAAGAAAAGTCTGATGCTCGTGTCTTGTAACGTCTGACGACTAGAAGCTCCAAACAAGAAGCAAGAGGTAGAGTTTTGGAAACAGTAACAGCTTTGTTTCTCCTCACCATGTGTTTCCTCTTTGTGGCGTTGGGTACCGGGACTCCGTTCCTGTGCCACTGGTACCGAGGGATCGGCCGTCCCACGGCGCCACACTCCACCTGCAGGGTTTCCCCAACATGCAGCCGCTGGGACTGAGGCTGGATCACCAACTTCAGCCGACCCTCCAAGGAATGATAACTCTGCCCTGGTAGTGGAAGGAGAGGAGTCATCATTACTATATTATCTCTTATATTCTCAACGGCAAAAGCACTGGAGTCAGGGGTTCAATTCCCACAGGAGTCACTTGTCCTGTCCTTCGACGAATAAATACGTAAAACAACAAATGCATTTCTGAAACATCGCACACGGAGCAGAAGGTAAGATTTAAACACCTGCAAAATCTTACCGCACGACCCGGTGACATTCAGGACGTCCACTTGAACCCACTGGCTGAACTCAAAACTATCTCCACAGTTGACCCTGCAGATGTAAAAGCCAGCGTCCTGCAGACAGACTGGACTCATCACCAGGTCTGAGGAGAAGCTGTTCGGCACCTGAGGTGGTGAAAATGTAAATCACATTTACCAACATGCAAAGTGTAACACTATCACAGTCCTATAAGAGAAACAGCGGCCCCCGTGTGAAGACTGAAATCTAGTGTCAGGTGGATGAGAGTCAGACATGTTTTGAAGGCCAGAGTTTATGCATCTAACACACGTCTTTACACTGCAGTAAAATGCAGGTGAACGTCTTGGAAAGACAAAATAGTCTTTATTGATCTTTTCTAATATTTAGGTTATTTTGGGGAACAGAATATCATGTTTTTATACAGATGCTAAATGGAGTCATGTGCAGCCATTGTTTGAGTTTCTGACCTAGAAAAATAGAAAAGTAGTGATGAAGAAGCGTTTCAAGCCCAGACTTGTAAAGCTGGCATATTAACTGCAGTTTGTTTCACCTGGAAATTTCTTTCGAGTCCTGAAGCAATACTGTTTTGGTGAATTCATTCCAGAGAAACCGATGCACAGCGATACAACTTTAACACAAACATATGAAGAATGAAGAAGGGATGACGCAAAAAAATAGTGATCGCATCTTACTTACGATAACATCTCATATCAGCATGACCGCGACAAATAAACAAACGCAGCGGTTTATCACAAACAACTTTCTTTAAAGTCGGAAGTGTGTGAATGCGGAGGAGTCGTAGCTCACCTCTTCATTGGTCTTGAACCACTGGTACTGTACCAGAGACTTGCCCACAGCGTGGCAGCTCAGCCGAAGATTGTGTCCAGATATAAGAGCCACGGACTGGGGCTGGATGAGGATCTGCAGGGCTGTGCGTTTAGGGGAATTGTCACACTGGTTTTAAACTGACTATGGACTGAATGGCAACATACTGTTAGTGTCCACACCATGACGTGAGTCATACATTCCATATTTTGGGATATGTGAGAACACGATGACAAGCATGGGTGCATATTTACTGTACCTGATGGTTTCATGCACTGCAGGGCCTCCGAGTTGCCCAGAGTTTGAAGGTAGTCCACCAGGTGACCCGTGGTGCAGCCTCGATCTCCCATCAGCCTCAGCAGCGTGCGGCTCGGGCTTCCCTCCAGCTCCAGCACCTTCAGAGAGCACATCTCCATGTCGTCTGGGCTGCAGAACGATGCAGGACATTGACGTCATATTTCACACATCAGATTCAACTTTTTTTGGGGCCAAGGATTTGCCTCAGGTTGTCGGTGGCTCACAATATATTTATGTGCATTTAGGGGAAGATAATCAAGACATAAACATATCGTCCTTATAAACAGGCAAGAGCTGGGCAGAAAATAAACAGTATCTCGGTGATATCATGATGATGGCTTTATGGGTTTAAGTGCTTTTAAATTTTTTTATCTCATAATCCTGACTGTAGATACAATTATGATCACAAAATAAACAATAGGGTATTAGCTCCAGCACACAAATTCACAACACAGGACTGAAGAGTAACGGCAGAAAATGACTAAATCTATATAATATTTCCTGATGTTATTAAAAAGGCTTGTTTATATTTGTACACACATCTTTTTTGATGTATTTTTGTTCTTGTGTGAAGTTATTTCACTCAACAGACATAGCTCTATTACAACAATTGCATCACTCATTCATCTGTCCTACACATCAATTAGATGCAAATAGCATACACGTTTGATTGTTGTTATTATATTATTATTATTATCGCATTTTCTTTGTAGAAAGGACATTGTGTTGTGATAATCTATTATAACATCCTTCCTGAGAGAGAATATATCTTAGAAATAGCTATTTCATTTCAAAGGCTGCAGACACCATCCAGCATGTTGCCATTGAGTGCATCACTTTATTCACCAAACTAAAGTACAGTTACTCCTGGACTCAGACACACTATATTGTTTTAACAACAATAACATTGTGATTTCATACAGTTTACAGTCTGACTTCTCAACGTCAGCCTACCTGACTTTAAACCGTCTGTCGTTGCCGACCAGCTCTCCTAGTTTTCGCCATCCTTTATTGCTGGATTTGTCCAGCACCTCACAGAGCTTCTTCACAAGCGGCTCCCTCAACAGGTTGATCTTCGTGGACCGGTCCAAAGAATCCGACATGGCGGCCAGCAAGAAGAGTTGACCATCAACGCGTTTCTCTCAGACTACAGTCACTGGTTTTACACTTGACAACATTTCCCTTCAACACAAAAAGTCTACTTCCTGGAAGAAATTGTGAAAGTGATACGGATACAGATACGCCTACTACACAGACTTGGTTTCTCCCACCCCGCACGTAACTGTGGGCTGCCTCTGTCAAAGGCTGTATATGCGTCAAGATAAGCACCCGTAAGTAAACGTTATTTTTAAATACAAATTGTATCGTCATTTGCAGGTTTTCTAGAAATGCTCCACAACTGAACCTTACTGTTGAGAATTCAAAGTTTAAGATACATTTCACTGTTCAATTGTTTACATTCCTTCAATACTTTACACAATGTTCAGATGAGGGGAAACGTATTCAAATAAATAACTGTAAATAACAGTAGGCAACGACGTCTTGGCGCATTGCATTCTGGGTAGTGGTCACCTTGTCCGTCGTTGTTTAGCTACATTCAGTCCCATGCTTCAAATAGAAAAAAAACAATAAATAAACAAAAAATTAATACAATTTTGCAAGACTAAAAATACAGCAATAAAAAATGGAATGTTCAAAATAAAAAGATTAAAAGTCAGTAGATTAAGAAAAATGCTAAAAATAATGTTAAAAAAAATATTAAATCTTAAAAACGAAGGGTATGACATTACTCCAAATTTAAAGCTAGGTATAAAAAGATAGGTCTTTCATTTTCTTTAAAAATACAGAGAGAGTTCGCTATTCTAATATTGTTGGTTTTAGTTTAAAGGAAGACACAAAATAAAACTTAAGAGCAATTTATTCGCCACAAAACGACAGCACGTTGGTACAAATAAACAAATAAAAACTCGATGGTTAAAAGGACTGCCAATTCAAGTTTTTTTCCAAAGCTTTGCGAACAAGACAACTCTGCATTTCTGTAAGTAAGATTGTTTGTAATGTCAAAAGTGAGAGACATCTCGATGCGGCTGTGATCTTTGGCTGTACTCAAGTGGGCCAGTCGTGACGACACGAACCCCTCCCCTTCGTAACTCAGAGGACGGAGGAGGAGGAGGAGGAGGAGGAGGTCTCTCTTCCTCAGGTCGGTCACATCGCGTCGGACACACCTGTGGTCTTATGATGAAGGAAGAGGACTTCCTTGTCCTGACCTACTCTCTGAGGATAAATGTCGTGAGAGTCGACACCCGTCCTGGGTAGGTGAGTGAACACCAGAGCTGTAATTATCTTCATTTATGTTTAGCAATTTGTATTGTAATGGTAATTATTTTAATTAGTTATATTGTGAGTATGCTCGGACTAAACACAACATAGTAATGCAATGAAATGCAAAAACTTGTAATGATATATGCATTGGGCGTACTGCCCTTGAGTTACTGAGTGTGTAATTCTCAACTTATATTTAATGGTGTGTGTTGGAACATTTTCTGAGGACATATATGGTGAAATATTGGATTGTAGTGTCATTTCTTATTATTTTGTACAACATAACAGAAAACAACTTGAATACACATCAGAGTCAGTGGATCTGAATTAGCATGAGCTCCTTGGGATAAGGAAGCACATAACATTGACCTAAAGTTTATTTGGGTGATTTCAGAGAGCAACAATAGTGAGGGAGATGAAGTATTTATCCCTGAACTGAAGATACAAGGTTTGTTTTAACATTTACATATTCTTTATAGTTACATTATCATGCAATGACCGTAGTTGTCAGCTACAACATGTATTGGTTGTGCTCTCTGTTTTCCCTTCACATCTCCTTGTTTTAGGTCAAAACAAGACACACGGTTTCTATTACCTCATTAACCACGAGCTGGGGATGACACGCCACACAGTGTGACAAACAAGTTGGTCCCAGGATGAGGAGAGATCTTGGGGTGGCTTTGCTCTTGCTGCTGTCTGCAGCTGTAGAGTCCAACAGTAAGTTGAGAGGCTTGAATGGCATTGTCTTTGGCTTCTAACAACATGTCTAATAAACCTAGAATTGCAGGTAGTTTTGGTTTTATATGTCTTGGTTTGGAGATCTGCCTTTGAGATGTCTTTCGTGTTCACAGCACTGAAAAATAAAATTTACATCACTGCTCAAAGAAAAAGTTTTTATTTAAAAAAATCAACCTTTATCAACTCGGGTGGATGAAGAAATCTTAGATACGCATACGTCAAAACCAGGGCAGTTAAAAACAAAACAATGTATCTGTGTAGCAAGTCACCATCAAAGTTAAGGTTCAACTCGTTGTTTAGATCCTGCCAACGTTTCTCTTTTTTATTATGTTAGTGCTAAATTGTGGATTAGGAGCTGATGTTTGTTCGTCACGTGTGTTGCCAGGCATGTCTCCACCGGGGAAACCAGTGTTGCTCGGCTGCAGGTCCCCTGAGAAGGAGACGTTTACCTGCTGGTGGGAGCCAGGCTCTGATGGAGGGCTGCCCACCTCCCACCATCTGTACTACGAGAGAGAAAGGTGTTTTGAATTTAAATTTAATTTGGGGAATTTCTCTTTTTGCTTTTATTCAACAGGTCACAGTCGGGATGCAGGAAGGGTGAGTGAGAGTGAGAAAGAGGGGAATGACACACAACAAAAACCAGAACCAGCGTTTCAGTCACGGTGTTTTATCTTTT
Source organism: Melanostigma gelatinosum (assembly GCF_949748355.1). Classification (NCBI taxonomy): domain Eukaryota; kingdom Metazoa; phylum Chordata; class Actinopteri; order Perciformes; family Zoarcidae; genus Melanostigma; species Melanostigma gelatinosum. The sequence goes on from NC_136639.1 coordinate 6,276,250, forward strand.
AACCTCTCGGCCACCAGATGCCCCATTAAGTCTCAGAGTTTATCACCAACACGGAGCGAAAGTAAAGGTAAAGCTTCTGCTGCTGAGTTATCAGTTATGTAATATTGTATGCGGGTGAGTGGAAAAATACAGTCTCTCTTGTTCCCACATGACTTCAAACGCTTCACCTGTGTGACCTTTACTGGCAGTGGCCTGGGGGAATAAAATCCTAAAACTGAATTTATCACCAGTAGTTTCAAAGATCGGCAGCGTCCGTTGGTTCGTCGAACTGGATGGATTGCCATCAACATTGTACACATAGTCAAGGTCCCCAGAGGATGAATCCTGGCTGGTGATCCCCTGACCTGACCATTGATTTTGACTAATTCTTTGGTTTATGCCCATTATGACATTCCCATCAGCCTCAACTGTGTTTCGTGCTGATCATCAGCATGTTCGCGTTTTAATTGTGAGCATGCTAGCAAGCTGCTGTCAATATTCATCTGTGCCTCGGTATGGCCTCACAGAGCTATAATACATGAAATGTAAAGTTTGGTCATTATGACATGTGTGATCATGTTGCAGTGAGGAAACTACGTGGACATCACACACACACACCTGAGTCTTTTCTCATTATCAGTCCAGCCCTGTGCTTGTTTATTGAATGTCAACATGTGTTGACGGCCCACAGCACAGTTTTACAATGCTGACTTTGTCGTATATGCATGAAAGCAAAATGCCCTGAGCAGTGTTTGCTGGTCAGTAAAGGTCTTGTTTTGTCTTCGTACAGGTTGGAGGGAACGTACGAGTGCCCGGACTATCGGTCGGCAGGAAGAAACTCCTGTTTCTTTGATAAGGAACACACCTCCATCTGGGTCGACTACCACCTGACGGTGATGGCCTCCAATGCACTCGGGAACGCCACTTCAGAGCCCTTTAAGACGGACGTGATGGAAATTGGTAAATTGTGTTTCTCCCCCCCCCCCCCCCCCCTGAACAGAATGAGGCGGAACTGGTTTGTGTCCTGTGTAAAACTTGTGTACAGTCTCGGATCAAGTTTCACATCTTTTGTTTGGTTATGCAGGCAGCTGTGCATGTGATCATCATGTACTGTACTTACAATCGCCTACATGTGGAGCGGAGTCCTGTCCCATGTGAGCAAATAGTAACTCCACTGCCTCCAGACCAGTAACCCTGTAGAGACACTTCAGGGCCCAGGATCTAATGCACGAGCCCCCGCGTGACGGATTGCTATGAAATTTGGTCCAGACGTTCGTGTCCGTCTCAGGCAGAATTGTAATCACTTTGGGGATCCCCTGACTTTTCGGCTGTTGCCATCATCAAGTTTTTAATTTGTCCAATACTTTGGTTTCGTCAGATATCAAACGACTGACATTACCATCAGCCTCAGCAATACTTCAATGTTAGTGCTCTTTAAAAAATGTTAGCAAACTAAACAAAGATGGTGAAAATGATGAACATCAACATGTAAGCATTGTCAATGTGAGCATATTATGCTGATGTTAGTATGGTTCTGGACTCAGTGTCTTGTTCTGGCTCGACAGTGAAGCCCGATGCTCTTGAGAATGTGACGCTGCTGGTGGAGGAGAGAGAGGACAGTCCATACCTTCACGTCAGATGGGACCCCCCCTCTAACACCGACACCAAGTCCGGCTGGGTCACCTTGAAATATGAACTCAGAGTCCGACAAGACAACAGCAACAAGTGGACGGTGAGTTTGCAACTACTGTTTGACCCAAATGTGATCCTAATCTGGGTAAGAGGTCAACATGGTTTTTGTTTTTTTCTCTAGGAGTACACGTCAGGTACACAATCTCATTTCAGCCTGTACAGCATCAGTCCTGGGGTGGTCTACACGGTTCAGGTGCGCTGCAGACTAGACCACGGCACCTGGAGTGAGTGGAGCAACTCTACCTGTGTGAAAATCCCTCACTGTAAGTCTCAGAAGCTTGTTGCAGAAGATCTTTGGCTGTATCACTACGCAGCAACGAGTACCAATAATCACTGAAAATGCTTTTTATATTTTATATTTAGATCATCAGAATGAGAGACCATTTTGGATAATGGTTTCTATCCTTTCTGCAATTCCATTTATAACAGCAGTGTGTGTCTTGGTAATGAAGAGGAAATCGTACGTATATTCCGCAAAAAATATACATAACTCCTTATTCATAGTCAAGATGATGCGGATAGTTTGACTCATGATTCACTTTCTTTTGATCGCCAGTGTGAAGCAGTGTGTTCTGCCCCCTGTTCCTGGTCCAAAGATAAGAGGTGTTGACGGTCAACTCCTCCAGGTAACGCTGAATCTGCTGTGTTTTCTCCAATATATCCAAAAAGTTGCTTTGGACTTGATAGTGGTCAGGTCATAATTGAATTGATTAACTCTTAACTTCCAGAGTGGGGGATCTGAAGACGTTGACAATGCCCTGATGGTCAACCAGAGCTTTCCTCCTATCGGGGCCTGGACGGACCAAATGGAGGAGTACCTAATTGTGACTGAAAATGACGATGGGCTTCCCTCCAAATCTCAAAAAATGAAGAACAGCTTTGTTATTCCCACTGGCTTCAAATTAGACTTGGAAAAAATCTATTATGATGAGACAACACCATGCCAAAATAACTGGGAAAAGGCTGAGAAAAGAAATAATGAAATGGATAGCTTTGAAGGCGATAACACCATCAAACCCTTCACAAACAGCGGTTATGTGGATATTCAGAGACATGCGGAAAACATACAGGTGGTGGATGTGAAACGGGTGAACTACAGCAGAGTGGAAGTGGTGAATGGTGACAATATTCTCATCTACGGGAAAGAAAACGTCCCATTTGAGAGCTCTGGCTACATTGATGTTCAGATACCAGTGAACATACCAGAAGACTACAGCAGGGTGAAGGAGGTGGACAGTGACAACGTGGTCATCCTGCAGACACAACATGCGTCAGTTGACACTTCCAGGAGAGAGAAGGAAAACCATTACACAGACTGTGCCCTTCAGAAGACAAGAAAACCCAATATGTGCACAGAACTCATTGAAAGCGGATATGTAGATGCCATCCATCCATCATCAAATATTGGATGAATTGCTGTGATATCTAGTAGACATTCATGTTCTCCATAGGATGAATCAAAATGACTTCGGTGATCCTGTGACTTTTCCTCTAGCACCACCATGAGGTTGACATTGTTATGCCTCCGCGCCGGCGGCATTATGTTTTCGGGTTGTCCTTCCGTCTGTCCGGTCCATTGTCGTGAACGCGATATCTCAGGAACGCCTTGAGTGTATTTCTTCAAAGTGAAACATTTGATATTTTAAGTGTCTCACATTTGGGTATGAAAGAATGGCTCTATAGTGCCCCCTAGAGCTGATTCTAAAGGCCATGCCCCTCACCCCGTATGTCCGATTGAACACGCATGTCAAGTTCTATCTGCTCTACAAAAAAATCAATAACACCCCTAAACTCCGCCTCCCAAAATGTTCCACCATTTTGAATTTAGTGAAAAACTAATTTTTGCAAACTCCTAAACGCTGGATCTGTTTGCAACTGCAGACTGCACATAACATGATAGGAGCATAATCAACTAAACTGTTTAATTCTGCAATCTACTTAAAAATGCAACTGATTTTTAAAAGAATGATTGTTCCTAAAACTCATTTGAGATATTGAGTGTCATTCTAAAATGTTTTCTAGAGACCACTTTATGTCGCACTATACAAGGGATTAAAGAATAAACCCTCTTTAGTAAAGTATTAGTCAGAGAATTCAAATGTATTGACACAGGTGACATCTCATGAGTATTTTATAGCGGATGGCATTTCAAAATGTTTGCACATTGTACATTTTGCACCGCGTCTGGTGTTGAATGGCCCTTTGCGTCGTGCAGTTTGAACCCTGGATTATTTTTGCTGCCTCGGTTTGACACTTGCTTTAAGAGTAAACATACATTTCTGGTCTATTTGTGAACTATGGTTTTAAAAGTGATCTCATGAAAGATGTTTCTTCTTTTCTTTCACCTAAATAAACAAAATGTTTGAGTAACTTTCAGATAAAACTTTAAATATTTTCCAAGGTTCTTTATTCAGGTGAAAATGCAATCGTCTGTAATATCCATTGACACAATGTTAATCATTTACAATTACCAAAACAATCTATATCTGCTTCGTTTTTCACTCTTTATTAATGACCCAAACGCACTTAAAGTAAACACTGCATTTGTCCTCTTTATGAAGATGACTCTACATTGATATTTTTCTTGAAGAACATGAATAAACTCCAAATTCTCCTTTGATTTTACTTTCCTATTTAACATGCAACAATTGGTTGTATCTCTGTTGTCCTCGGAAATATAGCCTACAGTCCATCTTACATTCAGAGTTTATATTCAAGGATTTATGAAACAGCTAAATCAGGATTTATATCTTTACATTAGTTTCCATCTTACTTCCTGTGTTTCAAATCTTCATGCATTTTTAAATTCCTGTTATTTCACAGTTTGGTCTCATTACCACAGAACATATTGAACCATTATATAGCAGTAAAGAAACAGTTTGAAGTTTTGGGAAATACTCTTATTCACTTATTGGTGGTGGATTAGATGAGGAAATTGATCCCTATCACATTTCTGTATGATGGCCACCTAAAGCTAGCTAATTAATAAGTAATATCTCATTTGTTCAATCCGAAGAGAAAAATAAAAAACAATTCACCATTTTACGGGGAGTATTTTTCTTAATTTATTTTTTTATTATTACAGAAAAGTGATTTTTAACCGCTAGGAGCCCAGAAATACTCGAGCACATAAACGCCCCACAAACCAACAAACAGTTGTTTTGCTCTGATAAAACAAATGACATATAACAATGACATTCAAGTATTATGCTCAGCTAACCAGCTGCTGGCTGTAGTGGACGTCGCTGATATGACAGCGGTATCATCTTCTCATCCAACTCTCAACCAGAAAACAGATGAACACATTTCCCAAAAATGTCAAAGTTGTGCTGTAAGATTCACATGAAATGAAAGACTGTGTAGAGATTCTTAGAATAGGTCATAATTAATGCTATTAGTCACACGTGTGCTTTTCCTGGCGTAACATGTCAAAATAACTTGTCAACTTCATAACAACCATCCTCGTCCTGCTTCCTGTAGAATTGTATCGAGACTTTAGCATGTTAGTAGGTCCATCGTGCTTTAACCCAAACAATAAGATTCACTTCCACAATGATCTTCACAATCATGTCTTCCCTCCTCTACAAACTTCATCTCAGTCCTCTGAGATCTGACTGTTAATTCATTTTGTCCATTTCAAATTGCAATCCATTGCTTTTCTTAACGCATATTGCCACCTAGCACTTCAGATTACGGTACTGTCATTTGTTTTATCATTATACTATTTTATAGTTTCTTATTCCTCACTATGTGGATGAACAAAAACAAAATCACCAAACAGCTTTTTAACTAAGTCAAGTAAACAGCAGCTAATGTTTCTCAAGATTATTTTGCTCTTTTTCCCATTAAAAGAAAATCAAATGCTACCATTTACACCAATCACAGGTAGTACTACATGCCATGTTCAGTACTTTGGTAGTCTCAAACAAATAATACAAATTAAAAAACACAGGCTCTACGTGGTGCAATCAGGATAAAAAGTAAAAAATATTTTCAACTCTAAACTCAACAATACATGTGTCATGGTGGCCATGGGGTTTAAGACTGTGGGTCAAATACAGTTCACTGAGGTGTTGAGCTGGTGAAGTCTATCACCTTTTGTAAATCTGTGAAAAACAGGTTGTGAATGTAAATTTGTTTCCACGGTAAGGTTACACAAACACTGAAACAAGTGGTCTAGAGAGCGTCCGAGTGCAGATTCAAAACGAAAAACCTGCGCGTTAAACTCAGAGCTCAAACTTCCCACACTATGTGTAACTCTGGAGTTACAAATCCACATACATACCAGTTCTTTAACAACACAATTTGGTGCAAAAAAGGAAATCTAAAAACTTAAATAGTGGCTTTTTTAAAGTTACATTTTGATTGACACCCGACGGAACAAGTATTTTATAATTTCTTGTCAGTATAAATTGGTTTAGAATGTAGAACTGAATTGATTAGATAAAAACTAAAATGCACCATATTGGCTTTGCTGAGAATGTCTTGGCACTGTGTAGCTGGTTGGCATTGTACATACCGGTACATTCAGTACATAAAGCCCTGCACGTCCTCTAGTCTTGATCACAGACAACTTGGTTGCAGGTTCATATTGTGGGATTGCTTCAGGTGAGTGGTTTAGTCCTGATTAAACCTCCCCAGTTTATACCCACACACAAAGTAGCTTTGCCCAATTATCTTGAACTAAAACACAGAAACATTACTTAAGCTTGATGTCTTATTTTTTGTGTGTTTAAGTTTAATCAAAAATTAAAATGTATAATTCATTGTAAACTTTAGCAACATAATTAATTCCCTGACAAAAATCTTCAGGCCGACAACCACTGCAGCGGAGCAGTTTGCATTATGTGCACGTGGGGTTGAGTCCATTCTAGTGTCCTCTAAGCTGGTGATCAGCGAGAGTGGGTTCATTCATTGTTTAGGCACAGAGGGATTCGCCACTGTCAACTCTTGTCATCTTCATCAGTGTTTTCAGCACATACACTGTCCAAGTGCATGGAGCCAAACTGCTCCTCAAAGTTCAGAAATTTGTGGTTGCAATCCTTCTCCAACATTTTCTTCCAAATTTTTACTGGAAGAACAAATACAGAAAGAGAATGATTGGACTTTGACTTGACTTTCAATGGGATAATATGTTTCTGTATGCTCCAACTCTTCAACACCGTTACTTACAAATGGAACTGGTCAAGTCACAAAGTCACAGCTTTCCCTTTGTTTCACCTCACAAGACCACATTCATTTAAAGAGCAGGTGTCATAAATATTGGGTGAGGAGGGTAACTTACTGTACTCTGGTTCCTCTGGCTGTGTGGTGTCAGGACCGGGCTCAGCCTCCTCAGCCAGGCTGCTGATCTGCAGCTTTTCCTCAACCTCTGCATCTGCCTGGCCTGTCTGCTCCAGGCTCGACACCATCACCTCATAGGCTCTCCTGGCATCAGACGACAACTCGATCATCTTACGATAGAAGTCCTGTGGGTAAGAAAGACAAACTTCTCATCTTTTTTTAAATATATTTATTAAAAATACTAATTCTCATGTCTGAAACAACTGTTTTCTTAGTGATTAGTATGCATTACTGCTGAACACATTCCCCACCTGTGCACCATCATAGTTGAAGATGCCCACCAGGCTGACAGGCACGGCCTTGCTGACGCAGCGACCCAAAGCTTTCCTGGAGAGGGCAAACACGAACGGCACCCCCTGTTCACGACAAGTGTCGATGATGGTGTAAAGAGCCTCATCCAGGCCTCCTGCGGAACGTGACATTTTTCAAGAACTTTGTGATTTGACCCGGTGCGCATCTTAACCTTGTTGCTGCCAGGGTTCAATTTGTAAATGAGTATGGTCTTGCAAAAACTGTCACGGTCAGCGTATGTACACATTTAACTGGATAAATCTGCGATAGAATTTGTTTTCCTTCCCTTTTGGCCATATGCCACCAAGCTGCCATTTCCACACCAAACATGCATTTGTTCAGCTGGGGATAAAACTGAAACCGCTGGCTTTGTCCAAAAATAAGACTTACTAGCTAACTTTCTGTCACCCCTAGTCCACACATCTGTGCTGTTTTTGTTTTTCCAAACGAGGAGGGAGATGAAGAGATTTTGCTATTTTAACTGTAGTTTTGGGGCCTGTTTGGATAGTAATCTTTACAAAAACAACCCGACACTTTATAGGAGAGCTGAAACAATTAGTCAATCAATCTCTTCACTCATTTGTCCCCCCAAAAATACATTTAACATTTCAAAAGGTGGCGTTGTGGAACTCTCACAAGGACACAGTACCTTTGGACTGGATGCGTTCACAGTTGGGTGAGATGACGACACACTTGACCTTCCTGAGTTTGAGGTGCTTCAGAACCTCCCTGAGCCCCATCACAATGCGTCTCTTCATGCGGGCCTTCATGGGGTCCTTCTGGTACAGGCGGTCCTGGAAACGAACCAGCTCCTTTAGCAGAGCCGTCACACATTCATCCACGTCTTTGCTCAGCATCTGGCTGCAATAGCTGACATGCACAACAGTATAATATACTTTTACAATATACAGTTACCACAAATGTGAGGAAAAAAAAAATTAAATGAGATTAAATGTTTCCTTATTTCTGCACAACCAACAAAGAATACAACTTGTGGGAATAGAGTGAACAGTCTTACTCTCTGAACTTTCTGCTGTGGATTTTGGGTCGACTGGCTGGGCAGGGCACAGGCGAGGTGGTTTGTTCCTCTACGATTTCGTCTTTGTCGGCCTCTTCATCACCCTCCTTCACCGTCTGGTTTGTGTCGTTTAACTCTGACTGGTCATCAAGTTCTTCTGTAGGACTTCCAACCTCATCTGGGGCTACAGAAGCACAAAACAAAACCAGATCAAATATTCGCTATCATCAAAGATTTCCTCAAAAGTATTATATTGTTTCACATGCTTGATCTGACCTGTGGCATTTGTTTCACACTGCTCTTCTTCTTCTACTTCAGCATCATTAGCAGGTTTGAACTCGTTTTCAGGCAGTAGTTCTCTCTCTTCCAGCAAACGTTTTAGTTTCCTCTCCTCCCTTTCTTTCAAAATGACCTGAGAAACAGAAATAAACTAACAAAGGCTCCACCGCTGAAAATACATTCTTAGGAAATGTAGTGCATCTGTATTTGTTCCAGAGTAAGTCGGTGGACATGCCTTTTTGAGAGGTGTGGGTTTCTTGGCTTTGGGCACCTCTCTCTGCTTGCCTTTCTTCACCAAAGGGCTGGTGGAGTCCAGAGGATTGTGTGCAATTTTATCCTGCTGCCAGGCCAGCTTCTTCTGGACTAATGGCTGCTTCTGGACAGCAGGTAGTCCGCCACCAACTGCAAATAAATCATTTAAAAAGAGACTTATTCTGGGGTACGTTTTCATACAGTTTTGGATCAGTAGGCTTTGTGCTAAGAACACAAGTGTAACCAACTGAAATACATTCTTAAATAATCTTTATCGAGGAAAGACAGAGAAATTACGAAGCCTTTGTATCAGTGGCCAAGATGCCAAACACAACCCACCTGAGAGAATGACTGGTTTGGCGTCCTGCTTTGCTTTTTGAGATTGCTTCTTTTCCAGGGCGACCAACATGTTTCCGATGTCCAGCTGAACAGAAACTTTGCTTTTCTTCCCAGACACCTTTTCAGCTTTCTAGTAATCAGGAGACCAAAAACAATCTCTCGTGTTTTCTCCAGGATAATATCAAAACACACAATTTGAATGTACAAGAAAAATACAAACCTGTCCTTTCTTCGCCGTCTCTGTGGGCTGACTTTTTGCTGCAGCGGATTTTTCCTTGGTGTGGTCGGCAGACTGATGCTGAACACCTTCTCTTTGGTTTTCCTGGGGAAAGAAACGCAACAAAGGTTTTGCAAATTAGATACTACATAATGTTGAAGACAATCTCCTGAGCCGACAGGTTGTAATGTTTCCACCCATATAATGTGCATTTTAGCAAAAACAATAAATACATGGACATGGGGCGACAGAGTCTCTCCCCAAAAACATCCGAGATTGCACTGACCTTTCCACATTCAAATCACAAATCAAAACTCACCTGTTCAAAACTGCTTTTAGTGTGTGACTATTATTGTGTACTTTGTTTTTAGTGTATTGTTTTTATATGTGATGATCTTAATGTAAAGTGTCTTTGAGTGTCAAGAAAAGCGCTATATAAATAAAATGTATTATTATTATTATAAATATAATGTAAAAACAACCGGGAGGAGAAATAACTGTCAATATGTACCTCATTGCATAGTTTTGCGGCATAGCTGCTCGTTATCAATCTATCAGTTACAGTCAGAGCAGGAGTCAAGCCTGGAAACTCCTCTTCGTCCTGAGAAGACAACATGGCAACAAAAATCAGCTTCCATCACCTGCAAAGAAAACATTGCTGTTGAATTGAATAAAAATATGGCTGCTGTTTTTTATTTTATTCACCTCAAATTTTGGAAGCTCCTGATACATCGCTGGCTCTTCTGACACATCTTCTGCATCTTCACCAGCAGCTTTAGCCTTCTTCTTCTTTTTCTTCCATTTCCTTTTCCCTGGCGCTCCCTCCTCCTGCTCTGCAGCCATTTCCTCCGTCTGAAGAGACGCAAAAGTGAAGTGACAGAAAACAATGATTTAAAAACATGGAAGCGCAGAAAAACCCAGAGGTTTACCTGACAACTAGATTGCATTACCTAAGTGAGGCTGACACCTTCAACAGACTAAACAGCCAATTTTCAGGCAAGAACAAACCTTCAAGTTTAAGATGTTGACACCTTCCAAAGCCTGAATGAATTTAACACTTTTAAAGACTTTTTTAAGACTTACAATGGCGTGTAAAAATAAAGCCGTTATGCCGAGAGCCTGAATCCAACAAAATGTCATCTAACCTGCCGATTGCTGCTGATTGTCTTCTCTTTAGGGACAGGTTTCTTTGGAGGCTGAGAGGCAACATTAGCCCAGGAAGTCACCACCGGCTGACCTGTTGACAAAAATAAATGTATAATCTCAATTATTACTGACCCCGTCTTATAGTCACCAAAAGACTGACAACAGGGACTTTCACCGACCTGGCGACGCAGCAGAAGAATCTGGCTCAGCATTACGGGCCATTTGTTGGTGGTCAGTTTGTGTTGAGGATCCTCTCCGAACAGACTATTCAACAGAAAATGACATTAGCACCAAATTTAGGAGGATACCAACATTAGTGAAACATTCACTGCAAACTACACAATATAACTTCTGATATTTAAATTATCTTACCTTCCAGGAAGATGCTGATGTTTGCATTTGAGGGCTCAAGGATTGAGGAGTTGGACCCCAGCACTCTTTCTGAATAAGAGCGCCTGCTTTTCCCAGCGAACCACCAGCTAACTCTGGGAAATCAGTCATCTTCACTTCAAATGGGAGCGAGTCTGCCTGTGCTCGTTTCGACGTCCCTGCAGAGTTCGGGAGAGATCTGGCACCTCTAAAACCTGAATGGTACCAAATCATTTTTGACTGATTAAAGTAAGATAACTTCCTGAGGTGCCCGGGATCATTCAGTAAAAAAAAGTTAAAGATGCCATGTGGATGTATATGTTAAGAGTGTAGAATGAAAGACTGAGGCTGTTGTATTACAATAGAAGAGTAAATAGCATATTTCATGAGTGCTGTCTGAGTGTCTTATTTGTTTTTGCCATTTATATTCTTAATTTATTTTAAATGTTTCAATTAATTCTGTTTTTAAAACATTATATTCAGTACATATTCATGATGCTATGGGAATGATCATGTGTGATGTCTACCTTTTTTCTGAACATCCAGTGAGTTCGTGCCCATAATTTTGCCTTGAGCAGGAGATCCAATGTTGCCTTTTGATGTCTGTGGAGATGGATGAAAATCACTGAAATCAATTTCATGAAGAAAGTTTAGCTTATCTGATCTTTCTGAAGATTAAAACTAAAAACCCACCTTAGCTTGAGGACCCCGTGTGGACCTGTCCCTCTGCAGGAAATCATCACTGGTCTCTCTAACACGACGGCTGCTACTGTACCCATGACTCCTGGACACATCTCCCCCTTTTCCTGCTGGACCTCCATTTGTATTTGATGTGTTCTGCTTTTGGCTCAGACCTGAACTCCTTGTGTTCCTTCACAAACGTTCAGACATTCACACAAATAAGGGGCTTGTGACATCAGTCCATCGGGTCAAGTCATGGTTACTTAATCAAGTACAAAGCAGTGATCATCCTCCTACCCTCTTAAACTGTGATCACACACGTGTGGATTTGGTAACATCAGAGGTGGTGGTGTGGCTGTGCGTGGCTCAGCAGGTCTCCTCTGGTGTTTATGGTCAGAAGACTGGATAGCAGGTGACAGTAAAGATTTCCATTCACAGTCTGATGGACTACGACCTTTGGCTGGAAGTGAAGCCATGTGTTGCTACACTTCTTTAATCGCTTTATCTACATTATAGACTCACACTTATATGCGTTAGGCACAACTTTTTGCTCCAGTACAGTTAGCTAACGATTAACATATGTCACCTATAACTAAACTATTTAGCCATTAACTCAAAAAATTTGCATCTAGCGTTATGTTAGCGGACGTTACATAGTGTTTTGTGTAGCCTGTCAACAACTTTGTGTTTTACAAAGTTAATAACCAACAGTTGATGGTGTAGTAAAACCATCTGCAAACGTCAAAGTATCTTCTCAGCTAACTTACACATTCACAGCAGCTAGCTAAAAGTTACGTCCATACGTTATGGTTACTGGCTAGCTTGCTAGCTAAAAAACAAACAAATGTTACGTTATTATTTGTTAACTACCGTGTCCATCTTCGGGTTTTCCTAAATGCAGTCACATGTTCACTCGATCTTCAACGTGTAGTTAAACACCCTGTTACACCGCTGCCACATATATATATCCAACTACCGCAACAGTTTGTTGGCTATCCAGGCTAAGCTACTTGATCGATAGCAGCTAGCTGTCGTTGAGGCTCACTGGAACAGCTGATGTTTACAGCGACATCTTCCGGCTCGTTGCGCAACAAATCAACTTGGCAAAGGGCACACAAACAACGCTAACTAAATATGAATACCTTTATTTGAATTGCCAAAAGATGTGCCAATATATCAAGATAGACGATGTCACCTGTAATAATAGGAAACATTTTTAGACGGACCTTTATACCACAAATAAATGGGATTTTAGCAAGGAGACAGAGTCACATTTAAGGCAAGTGGCAGTCTAGAATCCAACTACTTCCGGTCAAATATGTCTCTGATTTCACAGTTAAAGCACAGGTGTCTGGTGTTATTTTAGTTTTCAGTTTTTTTGGATGATCAAATGAAGGAAAGCATTTAAAAATGTATTTTAAATGTATGTTAATGCGTAATTAATTCATGTTTCATCGGTTACATTCACGTAAGAGTGTCATAACGTAAAAAGAGGGCCCCTCTGTGCACGGCACTAATAATCAATTTTATTTTGAAGGCTAAATGGCTTTCGACGGAAGTGATGTAGACACATTGATGGGTTGGTGGAGCGGAAGCGACACAAACCAGAGTACTAGCGGGAAAAAATGGCGGAGTATTGTGGCTTCTTCACGTTCTCAACATCAGCAATTGAAAATGTTGAATTATAAGCCTCATTCGATGTTTATCTGGATGCGTGAGTGCATTATTCGTGGTCGTTGAGTATTTGTGTAAGTTGTATTTGTCCACTTTGTCTTTTTCATTGCTTTGTTAAAAGAGTTCGTACCAGTTTGTCTGTAAAGGGGCTGGACTCTCCCTACGTTTCCGTCCTGTTGAACATGCCTGACCGAGGTCCTAAGTTCTTTCCAGTGCCATTGTTGTTCTGCTCTTCAGTTGATTTTCCTTTAACACTCAAGAAGTGCGATATATCTTTTGTTGTCATTTTTAAATCCCCTTGGAAACCCCCAGTAGTGCACGTGACTTTAACAGTAACGCTAGTAATCAAAAATATGTTGCTTATTCTGTACGTTGAACGATGCAATAATATATGCTTTCAATCCTCCAGGTTTGTCACAGCGGTGTCTTCATATGGCTCTGTGTCTAGAGAGGAATACACAATGCAAGAAGGTATTTATTACAGTCATTTTTCTGATATTGTGTCAATGTAGTGCATGCAATTAAGTTGAGTATTCAACATAATCTTTTATTTACCCCCTCAGAGTCACTGAACGTTCCCACCTCTGGCTACAGTAAAACGAATCAGGTTTTCAGTCAAGAACCTCCAATCAAGTATATCAAGTGTAGTCGTTGTATACTCCTCTTCAAATCCAAGGTCTACCTTTTTGAACACATCAACAAAGTGCATGGCTGTGATGTAGATGCTGCTCTCAGAGAGGCTGGTTTAAAATACGCGGTGACTGACAAAGACAAAACTGACAGCAATAGCAACAGTGCAGAAGATGATTTTGAATGCCAGCACTGTGATTTTAAAGCTTGCAGTCGGGACATTTTAAACGAACACGAGAGACAATGTCACAAAACATCCGAAGATGTTATTGGAAATATAATCATTTCTGAAAACCCGGATACCAGCATAATTGTCATGTCAGCTAACCAGCACAGTGACGCTGCAGGAGCAAAAGAGATTTCCTCTGTTATTTCTGTGATGTCTACCTCAAAATCGAAATGCACGCTTAACTCATCAAAGGATCTTAAGACGTACAAGCGGCCATTGCAAACCATTACCAAGTACTTTGCGGTATCATCTGGATCAAATGGGAAACCCCCAGTGGACTCAGCTGAAAGCCCACATCTTCTAGACAGCACCAAAGGAACCATCCTTTTGAAAGAATCCCCCTCCAGCTCCAGCCCAAACAGTAGTGGTGTGTTTAAAGTCACTGCAAAGTCCATGAATGATATCGCCAGTATTTCTCACCGGTTTTTGCTAAATGACCAACTTATAAATCGTGACCTGAGTGCACCAAAGCCCAGTGAACAATCCAGAGAAACAGTTCCTGACAACATTGGTAAAAGGGCAAACAGTGAAATCTCAAAATGTCCTGCTAAAAAAGCAAAGTCAGAAAAAGAAGAGCCAAAGCTCCCACAGGAAGGACAACAATCATCAAGCAACACAGAGTTTTCGTTTGACGTTAGCGAAGATGAAGAAGAAAATAAGCTTTGTCTCGTCAATGGAGACCCTTATGTGAGATATAACGCTGCTTACATTCAGGATCCAAGTGATAGGAGTGCTATCTTTCGTTGCCTGCAGTGTCCAGTTGAGTTTGTAAGTATAGCTGACCTCAAGAGACACTACAGTGAAAATCACCCAGAGGCCCCAAATGTATTGACGGTGCAATCACGTGATCTCAGTTTGGTTTTCAAGTGTTTTTTGTGTGTATTTTCCACCAACTTATTGAAGCTATTGAAAAAGCATTACAAGGAAAGTCACCCAACTCGTGAAGTGGAGAATGCCTTGCTGTACCGCAGAAATTCGGCGACTGAATGCCAAGACGGATCAACTCGGTCAAATATAAGTGACAAAGCACAGAGTCCAGAAAGACCAGGAGGGATTTCTCCTGAAAGTGCCTGTACACCATGTAAGGGAGTCCAAAATACCCCCTCAGCCCAACATCCCAACTCCACAGGAGCAGATGTGGCCTTGTACCATTGCAACACATGCACGTTTAGTCATAAGTCAGTTGTTGTTATGCATGTCCACTACCAAAAAAGACACCCGGGTCAAGAAATCACAATAGATAAAATCAAACAGTCAGCTTGTGTCGCGTCACGCACAACATCACCGATGGCGCCAGACAAGTCTCCAAACTCTGTGACAATAACAGAAAATTCTGCACCTCAAACGGACATCACGGATTCTTCTAAGACAGCAAAAAACACAGCTGAGCAGTCGCAGCGTAAGTGCACATCGGAAGAGTCAACGACTCGTTCAGAGTCTCCCAAAACCAAGAAAGTGGAATCTGTACTGGAGACTGAAGACGAAAGTAAATGCAAGGAGTTGCCCAAAAAACGCAATCGGATGTCTACTAGAATGGGCAAGTTATCCGGCATTTCTCCAAGCGGATTGTTTTACTGCCAGTTTTGCAGTTATTCAAGTACCAATATCAAAAGCGTTCTTGGTCATCATAATGCAAAACATTCTCTGTATGCACTAACGTGTATGGAAGAGATCATATGTTACAGTGCTCAGATGCAGAAAAAGAAACTCAAAAGTACAGCTGAGGCCTCAGCAACGATTGCATCTTCTGATTCTAAAACTAGTAAACAAGTTGAGGTACATGGTTCAGAAGTTCTCCATGACCAGGATGATGCAGCAGACGCTTCTGTGGCTGAAGATAATGCTTATGCATGTGCAGAAAACTTGTTTTACTGTCAAAAGTGCAACTATGGAAATCCATCGATAAAAGGTATCGCAAACCATCAACTCGGAATTCACAAAAGCCTCCATTACAGGAGGGTATGTATTATTGAACATACAGCTGTGATTCGTGATCAAATTGAAAAATCTAAATCTCAAGCAAAGGAGTTCTCCTTTTCTACGGGTCTACCTCTTCCTCTTATGGGGGAGGGAGACGAAGATGTGTATTTCTGCCACTTTTGCAACTACAGAAAGAGTACGGTGGACTATGTAGTGCGGCATTACCTCAAAAAACATAGTGGGTTTATGGTTAAGGGCGAACTAATCCGTCTGTATACCGCTATGGTTCGCGAAAAGACAAAGAAACTACACTTAGAAACTGCAAACCAAGAAGTCAGTCATGCATCCCCAGAGGGGAAAGGAAATGAAAAAATAAAGATGGTTGGCAAATCCCTCCCAGCTTCAGCGTCACCCTCAATGACAGCCTCACAACCACAGAGGACCCTTCGTTGCTATAGATGCCCATACAGCACTCAATATGTGCAGGCCTTAAAGAAGCATATATGGAAAGTCCACAGGGCAAATCGCTCAATCACAGATGTTTTAAGAGTGTGTTTCAAACAAGGAACTTTACAGACGGGGTATCACTGTGACGTGTGTGTTTTCTCTCACGAAAAAGCGGCAGCAGTCCACGAGCACTACAGGGAACAACACCCAGGACGTAGCCCAAGCCTCGAGTACGTGACTACTCGGTTGTATGTCGGCCCCGATGCGCATCCTCCTAAAAAGAAGAAACCTCAAACGAAGTGCACCGACGGTATTAGTGAGGGTGATGGCACTGATGGCAGCTCACCATCTCAACGATCTGGACAAAATGAAACCACGAATTATTCATGCAGAGCGTGCTCATTTAAAGGTAGCTCAGTGTCGGCCATCACGCGCCACTATCGCGTTGTTCATCCGTGGTCTGTGAAAGAAGACGGTTCGGTCCTGGGTATCGTCAACAGCAAGAGACCAAGTGCAAACAGGCAGGTGGAAGACGATGATGTAATGCCACAGACATTCGAATCTTACCAAGTGCCTCTTGGATTTGTAGCAAAAACAACTTCCACATTGCTCAGTTGCCCTTACTGCCCTATAAGATTTCTCACCCAGCACGGCCTCAACACTCACTGCGGAATGAAACACCATGAAGCTATATACGAAGGTTACAATGAACATCAAGAGAAAATCCAAACACGCATGCAAGTCTTCAAGTGTCCACATTGTACCTACGTGAATACCCTTCATCAAGGAGTTCTCAGTCACTGCCATATGAAGCACCTTGCCCGCGAGCCCAGAGCGGACAGTCTTCACGCGGATGAAGCACAGCTATCTAAGTGGCTTGACTGTTTGAAGAGTAAAGGTCCTGTTGATCCTGGCAATTTCAGACTTCGTGGCTACATATGTGAAACCTGCCAACAGATCTGTGCAACGCAGGAGAAACTGGATAAGCACTGTGAGAAGGACCATACTGAGACCGTTCCAAACGCCGTGCCAAACGCCGTTCCAAACGTCGTTCCAAACGTCGTGCCAAACACCGTGCCAAACACCGTGAAACCAGCCCCTAAACCATCGTCCATGGGTAAAATAAAACAATACAAGACTCTAAGCAATCGGGGATTAGTGTCACAGTCTTCCTTTTTATGTAAGAAAATCTATACAGTGATTAAATGCCAGTACTGCCGTTATAGTTGCAGCACAAAAATTGGGATCGACCGACACGTGCGTGTTCAACACAAGACGGCATCTGTTTCTAGGCCTCAGGATTGCGTGTACAAATGCGTTCTGTGTTCCAGTTCCTATTACATGAAAGTACTACTTGGAAGCCATTATGTTAAGAAACATGGAAGGGACAGCTTCTTAAAGTACTTTGCACCGGTATACAAGCAGGCCCAGGAGAAGCAACCATCAACATCTCATGACCGCCCTTTAACTCCGACACCAGAAAACACTCCAGAGGCATGCAAAAGCAGCACGACGACAGAGGAAAGCAAAACAATGTTAGTCTACAGGTGTCCAACTTGTCCCTATGTGAATACAAGCTACCATGGCACTCTCACTCACTGCCAAATGAAGCATCCGACCCTCGTTGCCAGGGCAGATGAGCTCCAAACAGAAGAAATACTTGGAACCAACTTGGTCGGGTGTACGGTTGGAAAAAGTGCGACTGAAAGAGGGTACATTTGTCAAATGTGTCCACTAATTTATCCAACAATGAAGAAACTAAAAAGCCACTGTGAGAGGGACCACCGTCAGGCTCTGCCAGCAGCTCCTGAACATTCAGCTCACATTGAAACTGAGAAACCACCTGATCTCTGCTCTCAGGGCTCAGCATCAGAGGCGGCTTTAAAAAGCAAAACATCAACAACAGAAAATGGCCTCCGTCACCAGAGCACCGCTCAGACAAACAAAATGTCCGTACAGAACAAGGCAACACTGTACAAGTGCCACATGTGTAGCTATAGAGGATTCTATCGAAGATACCTGCTATGTCACTACAAAAAGACCCACAAATTGGATCCACTTACGACACGCAAGCTGCTACAGAAGTATAACAAACGCAGACAGGCCTGGAAACAGCCCGAAGCTGAAGCTGAAGCTGAGGAGGGAGTGGCCATCAAATGTAGGAAGTGTCCGGAGTTGATTTTTGACTCCACCCAGCTGCTCGTTGCCCACTATAGTACTTTCCATAGCTCAGATTGCATATTGGACTTCACGGTGTTATCCCGAGGATTAAAGAAGGGTAGTACAGGTCTTTACAGATGCATCCACTGCAATAAACAAATGAATGGAGTTAGAAAGCTGTGGTATCACCTGGATTGCCACAGAGAGCTGGCAAGAAAGAGAGCAGAGGCTGCAACGGCATTGCCGAAGGCCGAATCCATCGAGGTAAGTTGACTCTGCCAATATTGGGCATTTTACACTCTTGATCCTTTTTGCTGCATGCCTTAGCTACGCCTTGTTGACCTTTCCTGCGTTTCATTTCCAGCTCTTCATTCAAGATGAACGTCTCACGTTGGAAACTGTGGACGAACTTGCCCAGTGGAACGTGACACCGGGTCAGACCGTCACTTTGCCGCCAATCCCTCTGTCGCCACTGTCAAAACCCACGGATGAAGAGCAACCACAGCTGGAATCCAGAGAACAACACACTTGCAAACAGTGTCGGAGGACATTCATGTCGTTGAAGGGGCTGCGTTCGCATGAGCGCAGCCATGCAGCCGTGGCAGCCCTCAAGAAGATGAACAATGCACCGACCTCAGTGTTAAAGTACAAGTAAGAAGAAACTTTGGGGATCTGAAATAATGACGAGTGTCTTCAGCACTTCTTTGTGTCAGCAATGTGGTTCATTGTCTGTTTCTTTTCTCTCTACAGCATTAACAAATATGTCCTGTTCAAAGCTGGGACTATCAAGCCCTTCCTCTGTAGTTTCTGTTCCTATCGGACCACCGTCATGGGCCTCTGGAGGTGTCACTTTATGAAAGTGCATCAAGGTGAGAAACCTGCACATATCCCACCTTCGCCCAACATTCAATAAATTGATAGTTACTGTGATGCGTACTTTATGCTTTGTGCATGTTTTTCAAATAAGCCGGTACGAGTATACACTGCACCATATTAGTGAGGGTAGGCTGAATATTAGAAACATCTCTTCCTATAACCCAATACATTTGAACCACAGCTCTCTCACAGTTTCAACACACACTGAACATTATAACCTTCATGAAGGTATTCACTAGGTTTACCCAGGTCTACTTAATACAATGTCAACTGAGTGTAGATGGTTGCAGCTCTCTGCTTGCTGAGATTTTGACCAGGATGGTTTATTATCACTGACGTCTAGCAACATGTTGTTAAATATGGGCTGTTGTAATGAATAGCAGTCTCTGCCCGTTTGAATTTACCAGATTGTGTCGCCCGTATGCTAATAATCAGTGTTGTGATATTGATACGATCTTCTGTCCTTCAATCCATGTTTGTACCGCTGATGAATGCTCAGATGTCATGATGGAACCTGCTGACACTGACGACCAGCATGAGGAGGACGTTCAGAGGGCCGACACGGAGCCCTTTAACTCATCAGAGGAATTGAACTATTGGCCTGAACCTGATGAAAAACCTGACATTTCTCAAAGCAAGTCATCCCGATTGTGTTAATGTATAATGTATTCATAACTTTTTTCAGTAGTGGCTATACTGAGATTAAACTGTGATTCATTGTACTTTGACAGAATCGCTGTACTTGGAGCCCCCAGATGTGCAGCGGCAGTTGAACCACTACAGCTCGAGGGCACAGGCTGAAACAAACGTGCAAGAAGCCAAGTTACCGGACAACCCTCTTCTTCACTGCGAGTTCTGCAATTTCAACACCGGACACCTGTCGAGTATGCGACGACACTACCTAAATCGCCATGGAAAGAAGATCCTCAGGTGTAAGGACTGCGACTTCTTCACTTGTTTTAGGTAAGTTACAACCCCCATAAGGATTTGTTTGAATGTAAAATTAATCTTTTGATTTTGCGACAGGAAAAGTTGTCTCCAAACACTTGTCACTTGTTTCTCGTGCCTTTTTTATTAGGAAAACCCTGGAAAAGCACATGGAGGAGGGTCACTCTGCAGGCCAGTCACAACCTACTCCTGAGAAAGACCTCCGCTGTCCTTTCTGCCTCTACCAGACCAAGAACAAGAACAACATGATCGATCACATCGTCTTGCACCGCGGTAGGTTCGATGCTCGACAGGATTTCGGTCTTCGCGTCCGCTTACGTTCTCCTCCGTCACATTATGTTTCCTTTTGTTTTCAGAGGAACGCGTTGTGCCGATAGAGGTGCGACGCCCGAAGCTGTCGCGTTACCTTAAAGGCGTCGTCTTCCGTTGCCACAAATGCACTTTCTCAAGCGGGAGTGCTGACAACCTGCATTTGCACATGGCGAGGCACGATGTCAAACCCTACAAGTGTCGGCTGTGCTACTTCGACTGCACGTGGCTGAGCGACTTGGAGGCGCACCTGAACGATAAGCATCAGGTGAGGATTTGTTACTAAACCCCCGTCTGTGCGTCACTCGAATCCCTTTGTGTCTGGAGAATTTAGAAAGTATCCACTGTCAGTGTACCGGAATTTTGAAAAAGTAAAGGGAATAACAGACAGTCTTTGTCTCACATTGTCAGTAGCCGTTAATATGCACGATAGAAAATAGAAGTTATTTGCTGAAGACTCCGGTGCTTGGGGGACACTGGAACTTGATTTCAATATTTGTATTCTACTGTTAGCATATATACATAGCTTTGCTTTAATTTCAGTAAACATTTAAATAAATATCCACCTAATATTCTAATGTTTATGATAGTGGCACCCAGTGCTTGATTATCGTGTCAGGAAAGCCATTCACAATTTCTTTGTTTTATTGCAGGTTGTGAGGAATCATGAGCTTGTGGGTCAGGTCAGTCTTGATCAGCTACAGGCAAGAGTTAGTAGGATGCCAGAAGAGGAGCCTTCATCTAACGTGGAGCACCACAACACTGGCAGTGAGGATGTAGAAACAGAGGAGTTTGTTACTGACTGTCATGAAGTTCCACTTGAGACACAAGCTAAAGACCCGGCAGAAAATACCACGAGGGGGGAAATTACACGACAGGCCGAGGAAGCATATCAGAAGCGAGAGCAGGCCGGAAAGAAGGAAGAAAGTACCGCCAAGAGCTGCGTGTTGGACCTTCAGTGTGAGAACGCAAAGCCAAACACTATTGTCCAAGAAAAGCGTGAGCAGGAACCAGCCCAACCCAAACTGGGAGATGGTGAGGACGGCAACGTAACGTTCACACAACAGAAAGAGGAGGCAGCAGCGGGGAGCTCGCTGACATCTGGTGAAATAGCTGAGGATGTCAGCATCTGCAGGACAGATAAGAGGGCAGAGCAGGATGAAACGGTTAAGACAGAGGACATTGAGACAGAGGTTGTAGATAATGTTAGAATTGAGCTGGTATTACTAGATGAAAGAGGCAGCACCCCTCTGTCCCACAGCCCCAAAAATCAAGTCGATACGGAGGCAATTTCAGCGCTCGCAAGGCCTCGGGGGAGTTTTGCAGTTGCAAGGCATTTGCTAACTCTCTCGTCCAAGTGTGCACAACTTAACATGAGCCCTGAGGAAAGCTTAAGGGTCTCATTTACAAACTGCAAGAAGGAACAGGTGCACAATCAGACAACCAGTGCCGAGGTAAGGGAGCCGTATGGGGAAATGCCAGTACTTGAGAATGAATATCTCAAAGAAGAAATGCAGCCTCTTGGTTGTTGCAAGGAGGAAGATGAGAGCGATCGTCTTGAGCAAAAGCGGGACGGAGAAGATGAGACGGTCACAAAAGACGATGAGAACAGATGCACGGAACAGAAACATGATGGCATGAAGACTGGTGGTTCTCCACATGTGCCCAGAGGTAAGATACGGAGTTGATGACAATGAGTATACATCATTCTATTATAATTTACAGAACATGAGGTCAGAGCACTTGCACCCAATTGTTCTTTAATAGCCTGCACTCCAGCGATGTCTTGACTCACGTCAGTCTGGATACATCAAGATTGCCCTGCATCAATGATAGGGCCCCAGCTTACTGTCATTTTCATTATCGGTTAATCAGCTTATCATTTTCTCGATTGATCGTTCAGCGTATGAAGATCTTTGTTTTGTCGGACCAGCAGTCCAAAGATATTCTGTTTCCCATCGTATGTAACAGAGAAAAGTATCACATTATCACAGTTGAGGAGTGGGAACTTGTGAGTAATTTGGTATTTTTACTTGAAAATTTACTGAAATGAAAAAATGCTTCTCTCATTAGTCAGCGGACTTAAAATCCCCCCAAAAACCAGCATTTAAACGTGTGCAAGTTCCATTTTTTCAAATATGAAGATGGTCTGCTTCTTTTTCTGTTTGCTATTATAGTAAATGTAATCTATTTTAGTGTAAGCCTGCTTCTCTTGTTCTTCAGGTGCTCTCACAGTCACTGATGGAGCTGCTGAAGTCTCATTGCCAGCAGCTACTGAGGAGAAACCGTTTACTTGTGAGTTCTGTGGACGAAACCTCATGAGCAGCTCTGACCTGCAGCATCACATCGTGCGACATGGATTATAATGTTTTTCATTATGTTGTGGACGGTTGCGAGGGCTTTCCCTATTTATTTCTTTTGTGTGGGAAGCTGTGGACTTTATTTTTCATGAACTGTCCTGGACTCTCTTACTGTGGAAATCTGTACAACCTGGTTGCAGAAACATGTTTCATGTTTTGTAGAATGTAAACCTTTTTCTATTGACATGTTTTTATGGTACAGCTCTTGTGCGTAGGATATGGTTTGAGTAACTAAAACTTAACCGAGACTTTGACTGTATAAAGTGTGACACGTTGACATTAATATCTTTAAAGACAATAATGGATATAACCATGAATATCTATCAGCCAATGCAAAGATCCTTTCTTTTTTATTGTTCTTTGAGTGTATGTGAAGATATTAATCATTAATACTGTAAAACATGCAAAACTGTTGACACTGTGAATAATTGTTACACGTAAACTGGTAACTAGACCAACCTTAAAAAACACTGATTGTGGGAACAGCTTGTGCTGCCTTCAGGTGCTGTTAAGTATTTGAACATGAATTGTTGTGTACCTTGACATCGAGGAAGTGAGTCATTTAACCAGTACTGAAGTAGTATTTTGTTTGAAATAAAGTTCTGTTAACTTTTTAAAACCCCTTGTGTTGTATGATGTCGTTTAGCCAAATTGTAGTCCAACAGTGAGCAACACCTAATTTATCACAATGCAAATTAAGCTATCACTTGTATTACTGGAACTAATAAGAGTAAGGCAGTTGACTGTGTGGGAAGAACTTAACACGTAGCTACTGTACCGGTTTGCTGTAACGAATGTTTGATTTACTCGTTTGCTTCGCCCGGGTAAATATTTACGACCAACGGACACAATTGGATGTGGAACGCGGAAATACGAGCTTCCGATGAACACCTGAAGGCGTCATTTTCGTCTGTGCGCGCTGGGTTGGGTACGACATTCTTGTCATCCAAATGTAAGAAGACACCGCTTCCTGGTGTGGACTTATAATAATGGACTGATGAGAGAGGTAGACCTGCTCGAGTCGGGTAAGTGCTGAGTGTGATCCGTTTAGATTTATACTTACGAGTCTGCACATACTGTGTAAGTATAGAAACTGTCAAATGTGGCTGCTCGCGTGGTTAAATGTCGTTGCGGTGTCCGAGGAGAGGTGATGATGATAGATATTGGTCAATCTCACTTGCTCGGTGTCATACATGGTGGAGGCAACTATTTGTCGAAAATGTGTTATTTATCAGAGGTACAGTTTTGGGACTAATTCCAGTTAAAATCTGTTTTCATGTCGGTGCGTTTACTGAGGAGTTAATAATAATTAGATCAACTTCGATCTGACATTTGTGGTTGCAGTTGTTTCCTCCTTCCTTCTTGGGCAACACCTTTTTTCGTTCTTTCCTGATGACTTACTGGAGGTAGTAAATGGATGCTAGTTGCAACTTTACTGGCATACATCTACTTTTGTAAACATCTATTTGTTTACATATAGCATATCAGAGTCACGTTGCCTTATCAACAACTTTCACATGTTTACACAGGGTTTAACTGAGCCCCACGTGGAACTAAACAACTCACCCTGCACATTTATGTGCAGAGTTCTGCTCATCAATCTGCAGATAACTAACTCACTGTATGTATTAATTGTTAATGCTTTATTTTACTGGTTTCATACTGACTCATTTTCTAGAAAGTAACTGACATGTATCTGCAAATCAGGACGTTTTCTGGTAATAACTATATAATGTGTATTAGACCCTGTTCAGTTGATACACTTCCAGTTAATTCAAGTTATTAATTAATTAGAAATATAACCTACAGTGTGCAGCAGGCCAGCTGAACATGCACAAATATATAAACAATCAAGCACAAATGTTGTCCTTAAATGCCCAATATATATTCCCATATAAATAATTTATTTCAAGGAAACTCTCAAGTAATGTATTAGGAAATTACAGACCTGTAAAAGTAAGCTGTTTGTTATACTTTCCCAAGGGTTCATTAGTCCCTGTCTTTTCCTAACATATACTGTGTGTGTTTTACGTATGCACAGGAACAGAAAAGACGCCATATTTAGTCCCAGGAATGTCAGCCGCAAACAAAGCCGCAGAGGATGGCAGCTCCTTCTCATCAAAGGTCATCAACATTGTGTTTATCACCATGCTGTTGGACCTGCTGGGGTTTACACTGATTCTACCTCTACTTCCTTCTATTTTGGACCATTATGCACAAACGGGGGTTAGTTTTGTTTTTTGAAACGATCAGTTTTTGATGATTCAACCAGCCTTGCGTCCTAATTTGAGTTGCATTTGATTGCATGTAAATTAAGAGAAATTATTATCACCTGTGACGATATTTTCAGCAGTTAAATCATCGGACTGGTTTGGAACATATGGGCGCCAGACAATAAGCTCTTGTTCCCTTGGCAAGACAGTTGCACATCACTTTCACCAATGGAGCCGGTGTTTGTAGTTTAGAAACTGACTCTGCTGTTTGAATCATGGTGTGTTTTGGACAGACAATGTGCCGAATCTGATGCTCTGTTGAACAAAGGAGGCCCTGTGTGAAGAATCTGTTCCATAAAAACCAGAACCAACTCAGTGATTAGATTAGCCGTCATGTGCTGTGTCTGTGTGTGACTCTGCATGCTGACTCATTCTGAACAGACATATTCACTCGTGTTTGTATTGTTCGCGTGTAATGTTGTATGTTCTGTGGTTTGTCTTGTTGGACAGGATGGCGTATATCAGTCTCTGCAGAGTGTTGTGGACTGGTTCAGGGAGGTCGTCGGGATTCCTATGGAAAAGAAATACAACAGTGTCCTGTTTGGAGGTATAGTGGATTGATTTCATGTTCAATATAACGTATGTGGAGCTCTACTTTTCATGACTGATTACAATTGAAATACTGCCAAGAAACTGGCCTCATTTGTTTGCTTCTCAACTTGCCTTTCAGGTCTCATCGGGTCGCTGTTTTCTCTGCTGCAGTTCCTGTCATCGCCTGTAACCGGGGCTCTGTCAGACCGTTATGGCAGACGACCCTTGCTCATTCTTACCACAGTGAGTAAAATGCCATATCACACTACTTTATGTTTTTTTTACGACTTTTCATTCGGGTCTAATTGGGTGCCTTGTGTTCCAGTTAGGGCTGATGTCCTCCTATGCGGTCTGGGCCGTTTCCCGGAGCTTCAGCATGTTCCTTTTGTTTCGGGTCATTGGGGGCATTTGTAAGGGCAACGTCAGCCTCTGCACTGCCATCGTGGCCGACTTGCCTTGCCCAAAGGCACGGAACCGAGGAATGGTAGGCACATATTTTCTTTGGCCATAACAGGAAATGTACTGTTAAGATATGGCATCCAAAAAACACCATCATGTGATGTGATGCATGCTGGAGGTTCATGTATGAAAACAAGCTCTGCTAGTTTTCATTTGAATCTCATTGTTGTGCTGTTTGCCAGTTCATAGCTTTGTAGCTCACCTTCAGGTAAATATCCTAAAATCTAACTTTAATTTCATTATGACCAGGCTATGATCGGCATTGCCTTCTCCCTGGGCTTCACTGTGGGACCTCTGATGGGTGCCTACTTTGCCCTCAGCTCCAGAACAACAGGGATTGTCTTCTACCAAACTCCAGCTCTGCTCGCCTTGGCCTTCAGCGTAGCTGATCTGCTCTTTATTTGGGTCGTGCTGCCAGAGACGCTCACAAAGGATGTCCAGGTTGGCTATCGAAACATTCACACTGACAAACTGACAAACTGAATCACTTGCAGTTTTACTCAAGTTCTGTGCAGCATGTTGTACGAGATTTACATGAGAAGATTGGTACCGCTCTCTAATGTGTGTACGGTAAATGTGAAGCTTCAGCCAGTTCGCTTAGCGTTGTATGAAGGCTGCAAAGAGGGAAACAGCTTGTCTGGCTCTGCCCAAAGTTAACAAAATACGACAACAAGCAATTTAAGATTGCGCTTGTTTAAAAAAACGGCCTATTGTTGTTTCATCTGGGGTTATGTGCCAGACTACTTCTTGGTTGAAAGCGGTATTTTCCTGACAAGACTCCAGGAAGTAATTCGACCTTTTGTCGGACCGAAGCTGGGTGGAGCTATGCTGGGAATTACCTGGTGTCATTCACCGAACTCTATGATCGAAGAACAACATCAGTGTACATTGTCCTGTCACAACAAACAGCAAACAGCAAACTTAAAGCAAACAGAAGCGTGAGGGAGCTGTCAATCCAGTGCAGTTTATACATGCCCTCAGAAAAATCCACCACGCAAGCTCACATAAAATTGAATGCACATCAAGTGACAGGAAAACATACTCATTCAAAACAATAATTCAAGGTTAAAGCATCATCACTACACACTGATTGATATATGTAAGAGCCATGGTTATTGTTTTCACTCAGTGATAAAGTTAAACACCAGTTTATTTTCCTTAGTGGGTGAAAACTTTTTTCTCACAACAGCATTATTCTATTTTAAAAGATACAGATCGTTTTTCTTGTTTCATCCTAGGCTTCATCTTCGGGGTTCGGGGACTCCAGGGTCCTCCTGAACCCATTATCTTTGTTCCATTTTTCAGCTGTTACCAGGACAAAAGATCCGCCTCCAAAAGAAAGTGGGTACTGCACATACTGAACTCCTCTGTAGGGAAAGAGGCCGACATCCATTTGACCCGTATAAAGCATGAATGAACACTGAAAGATAAAAGGTGGAAATGTCTTTACAGGAATGCAGAAGCTTCAAGCGTTGGGCCTGGTTTATTTCTGCTACCTCTTCCTGTTCTCTGGTCTGGAGTTCACGCTGAGTTTTCTGACTCACCAACGCTTCCAGTTTACAAGGTATGAACTCAAAGATAAAGCTGTGTGCTCTATCAGTTACAGTAAACGCACCCGAGTAGCAACCCTTTGATTTTTACGAGCATTTTTCTCTCACTAGTATGCAGCAGGGAAAGATGTTCTTCTTCATTGGTGTCATCATGGCTTTGATCCAGGGGGGTTATGCTCGCAGAATCAAACCCGGGCAGCATATCATGGCTGTTAGAATGGTAGGAGCATCTTCTGTTTACATGACAAAAATATGTACAGCGAAATACTCTTCATGGTGAAAAGACATGAACCACTGCTACACCTTTGTTTTCTTAATAAGCAACCACTTTTCTCATTTGTTTAGGCAATCACAGCATTAATCCCAGCGTTTATTCTCATCGGGCTCTCGTGGAATGTAACGATGCTTTACGCTGGCTTGGCGTTATACTCATTTGGTGAGCTCACTTTATATCGTATGTCCGCTTAACAGAAGTTACGCCATTTATTATACCCAAGGATGTGTGATATTAGTTAAATGTAACTGATAAACAATGGCTGGTAATATTAGAATACCTGAAAAATAAAACACAACATACAACCAATCACACATTACAGTTCGTATGCAGCAGGATAATATCCATAGACATGAAAATGTAAAACATGACATATAGCTACATCGAGAGAATTTATTTATTGATGTTAAATGCAATGTATTGTGTGTTTACATTTTATGTCATTTATAATTTGTTTATTTTTGTGACAGCGGCTGCAATAGTAGTTCCATGCCTGTCGACGCTTGTCTCTGACCACGGTGAGCCTCTTTATTCGTTAATGTTCATGGAAACTCAACCCATTTTGATTCGAGTAGAATGTGCATGTTGTTACTGATTATCTACTGTGGATATTCCTCCAGGGTCGGCCAATCAGAAGGGCACAGTGATGGGAATTCTGCGAAGTTTGGGCGCCCTGGCCAGAGCACTGGGACCAGTTGTGTCATCCTCCGGTAAGGAAGGCAGATGGCAGTAATAACATCAAATGCTGCTGAAATTTGGTGACAATTTGTGAAAGATTAGGCAGCACACACAAGCCACTAGCTCTTTTGAGAGAATAATCTTTGAATTCCTCAGTTGTAATACCTCATTCTGAAGAAATAGCATGGAAACTGGGCATGGTGTCAATTTAACGGTAAAAATTGTGTTTGTGTTTTCTTCACAGTTTACTGGATAGCTGGAGCTCAAACCTGTTTTCTTCTCACATCAGCCTCTTTCATTATTCCTCTGGCTCTCCTGAGGACAGCCGGAAGGCTGAAGGATGAGTGAGAGACACAACGCCTTGACAGAGCCTCTGCTTGCAGAGACATTTTATAGCTCATATGAATGTTATGATGTTTACATCTGCTGGTAAAACAAGCACCTGTGTCTTACTTTGACACAAACAAAAATAATGATAAGATGTATGCTTTCTGCACTGTTTGCCATGCATCATCACATGGAACAAAATAATGCAAGAAGACAATGCACATGCCCAAACCAAGAGATGTTACTGTATTGTACAAATTAGGGTATTGCCTTTGAATGTGCAAATTTAGAACTGCTCATAATGTGAAATGTATGGGTTAGAGTGGGGTACAAATAACATTTGTGTTAATAGATATACTTTTATAATGCAGTATTTTATCACACACTCAGATTTTATATTTTACGAAGCAACATTTTATTTTAGCTCACTTTAAACATGTGGATATTATATTTTCTTGCTTTAAAAAGACAATAAACGAGTTAGTCAACATCTGTGTATGAAAACGAATCATTATTTTACTTAAAGATTGTACAAAAGGGTTTTAAATAAACTTAATTACAATGGTGGAAAGTAATCAAATACATCTTCTCACGTAAACACTTTGAAGTAGGCTGCTTGTACTTTATTTCCATGCTGTGCTACATGATACTTTGACTCCACTGCATATAGTTTACTCGACAGCATGTATATTTTGCTGCTGTTGAAGATGTCACATAAATCCACCCAACATTATAGACAAGTAAAAATCCACCTACCAGCTGCAATTTTAAAATACTACTTGCATATTTATACCTAAATAATTATTATTATCAAAACATTCTGCATAAATGATATATAAATTAAAAAATATGGAATTACAGGAGTAAAAGTGTCCATGCATCATTTGTCCTGTCTTGCCCTATCGACAAGACATTGTACATCATTAATACTTTTAATTAAATGAGTATTAAAAGTATGAGTATATAACACATTTAGGATAAATATATAGTTCAATATGGTATGTGTGGTATTTTTTATTTATTTATTACTTTTTGTTTGTTTTGTTTTCGGGAAATATTCTAAGTCTATTGGCTGGTCAGAAGGTGGCGCTCATGTACCAATAAACTGGATGCCAACCACCGAAGAAGAAGAAGAAGAAGAAGAAGCAGCAGTAGCAGTACAACTGTGACCGATAAGCCACCTGTGTAATGGCTAGTCTCCGTTAATGGTTTATTTTCTCTAGTGTAACCCACAGTGTAAGTTTGTTTCACTTTATTGCGTTTCAAGACAAGTTAACGTTGATACATATCGTTTGAAATATCTCGCGATAACTTAAGCTAGCAAATTTGGTTTGTGGCTAACACACACATGTACAACTGTCATGGACAACAAATGGACTTCGTAGTGTAATTTTGCTTCATAAGAAAATACAAAATAAAAACAGAAAGAAGCTGCCAGAAAGTCTGGCGTTCAGTTACGGCAGTTGTGAAGGCTGAGGCTGGGTGGTTATTGTCTTTTAATAGTTTTCTCTTCATAAGTCTCCTTAAAGACAGCAATTTATGGAGGATGGAGATGTGGGACAACCATGTCAGTTTGTGTGTGATGCTACAGCTGTAGTCTGTTTGTGAGGAAGTCTAATAACCAGGGGCACATCGTGGTACACATGCCCAGATTGCTACATTTAAAACTCAGTTTCACTCGGGGAGATTTTGTTGAATGCCGAGCTGAAATCAGAAAACACAAATCTGAATTTGGTGTTTTTATTTTCAAGATGTGTGGGAGCTGAGGTGAAGACAGCATTACACATTACCATCTCAGTGTTTGTGCAGCTGATTCACTCTGACACAAAAGGAATGCCTGTTGCAGCAAATCAGTCCTCCTTTGTGAAAAAGCCATTGACAAGCCATTGTGTGTTTTCATTTGTGTGTTAGAGAGGACATTACCGGGGAAACACCATGTTCCCAGCCAAGCTGACCAGCCAGTTGACTCTGAACACCCTGAGGAGGATTCATCATGGAGCTCTTTGCTCCCTGTCCAACGTCTTCCTTCACACAGAAGGAGGGAGGACTGGAGATGGGACGAGTCTCCACTCAGATTCCAGCGTGTTGAAGAGAGGACTTTACGGCCAGAAGGTTTTGCACCCTTCACTCAGACCACACGAAACACTGCAATGTGGGAGAAGATCATTCAGTTTATCAGCTGCCACAGTTGTGAATTCAGCACCCGGTCCTGTCCAGCCGTACCTCCGGTTGATGAGGCTGGACAAACCTATTGGTGAGTACATCACATCTATCTGTAACCGAATGTTATACAAAGACTGATGCTGTGTGTGGATATAATATAAATATTGGTTTTAAAAAGTAATATTGGGATTGGTTCTGCATTATTTTAGTGCAGATGCTTGGAACATTGTCTAATCTGCATTTTGTTTGGGATCTTTCTTTGGGAGTAATTAACCCAATTGTGTAAAAACCAACTTCATGAGAATATGATTGTGTATTAGAAAACACACAATGACGTGAAGATAGACGGACTAAAAAGATTAACTTGGTTTTCAGCTGCATTATCCAAGAACATTTTCCAAAGTTTATATTAAAAGTGGTATGTGCTATGAAAGATTATTTGTATCCGCTTAAAAAAAACATATGAATGCATCCCTACGTTTATATCTGCTTTTATAACTTAAAGTGTGATGTTCTTCCCCTCACATTGCCACTCACATTGCCACTCACATTGCCCTAACCCAGTCTGTGTTCTTGCTTATACTATGGTGTGTCACGATAACTGCTTTTGTTGGAGGATATATCGTCCCAGAAATAATTGAGATCAACGATGATATTGTAATTTCGAGATCATTGTATGCCACTGATATGATAATATAAATAAAACAATAATGCAAGCACGTCCTTTCAAAGAGCAGTTCACTTATAACTGTTATGAATATGTAGGCATTGGAATTGGAATGTGAAAAAAAATATTTAAGTACCGGTATATATTAAAATAATATAAACGCGTGTGTGTGTGTGTTTTAGGGACATGGCTGCTCTACCTCCCGTGTACATGGAGCATTGCTCTGGCTGCCGACCCCGGATGCCTCCCACATCTGGGCATGCTCACCCTGTTTGGTGCGGGTGCCCTGCTGATGAGAGGAGCGGGCTGCACCATCAATGACATGTGGGATAAAGACTTTGACAAAAAGGTATGTGACGCTAATGGATAGCCATTTACATTGATAACCATGAATACCGTGTTTTCAAAGCCATGATACTGTCACTCACATAGCCACAGCAAATACCACCCTTCATACTACTATACTACGGCAAGAAGTATACATTCCCAATGTGATTTCTGAACTCACTTCATGAAAGTGTTGATGTTTTTGTGCAGGTGGCCCGGACGGCAACTCGACCCATTGCATCAGGAGAGATTTCTCAGAGGCAGGCACTGGTCTTCTTAGGGGGGCAGCTTTCACTGGCACTCGGGGTTCTCTTGTGTCTCAACTATTACAGGTACCCAGTGATCTTCATGTTGTCATGAGATCTGTGTAGTCATCAGTTTAGATACACGACAGAAACATAGATGGAAGAAATTACCAAGTGTGTAGGTTAGACAAAAAACATTAGACATTATTTCTTGTGCTGTCCCATAGTTAGATCATCGGTAATGTTGCTGTGTTTTGGGGTTTAAAAGGAGGAATGATTAAACCAAGCACAACATATTGCAACGCTCATATTTGCACCTCACTATTGTTTTAGTGTTAGGGGTTTAAACACTGGATGAAACTCTTCACCAGTTGCGTTTATATAGATACGTTACTTGCAGTCTGTTAATGTACAAGAGCAAGTACCATATGTTAGAATACAGACACACAAAGACAAAACAGCAAAGTTGTTTTTATATCTAAAGGCTCAACATTGTTTGACTCACAGTTTTCATAATGCTCTCTACAGCATAGCTTTGGGCGCTGCCTCTTTATCCCTTGTCATCTCCTACCCGCTGATGAAGAGGATCACCTATTGGCCACA
Source organism: Melanostigma gelatinosum (assembly GCF_949748355.1). NCBI lineage: Eukaryota > Metazoa > Chordata > Actinopteri > Perciformes > Zoarcidae > Melanostigma > Melanostigma gelatinosum. The sequence continues at coordinate 6,309,506 of NC_136639.1, forward strand.
GTTTGTGTTGGGTATGTACTGTATACGGTTCTCCTGTGGTGTTCTACATGTAAAACCAAGGCTGCATTCACACCAAATCATGCGTTCTTGAATGTGGGTAGTGCGTTCGGGCTGCGGAAGTGTGGCTCGCAGGAGATGCCCCCAAAAAAAGACGCGTAACGTCGGGTTGTGAAGAGTCACAACCCGACGTTACGCTACGGTGACCGGTCACGTATACAGTGATCAATGAACCATTCAAATCAAATGGACCATTTAAGTGACAACACGGCGCTAATAGTAGTAATAGTACTATATGTTTGCGCGCGCACGTAACCTGTAGTAATATGCTCGTGCGTGTGAAAACGCGTGCATGAGGAGCGTGCATTTTTTTTCACACACACATACACACAAACAATAAAATAAAAGTTATACATTCAAGGCATGCTCAGAAAGTACATGTTTTCACACCCATTATATGCAAATTAGAAAAGAAAAGAAAATGAATTCATAAAAAATGCACGCTCCTCATGCACGCGTTTTCACACGCACGCGCATATTACTACAGGTTACGTGCATGCACAAACATATAGTACTATTACTACTGCTAATCGCCACACAGCCTGGTTTTGGTGTGAATGCAGCCTAAAAATCCTTCCCATCAGCAAAACTAAAGTCGGTCTCATGTGTCTTCCATAACGTCTGTTTAGGCCTCACCTTTAACTGGGGAGCGCTGCTCGGCTGGTCCGCCGTCAAGGGCTTCTGTGATTGGTCCGTATGCCTCCCGCTGTATTTCTCAGGAGTGATGTGGACGCTGATATATGACACAATTTATGCACATCAGGTGACGTATGGGGCTCCACAGATCTCTGCTGTTCTACTTTATGTTTTATAGAAAGCAATGACATGAACATTTTCAGGCGCTCACATTTAGCAGAAAATGTGGAGGAAATTGTTCACTTTTTAACCTTAATTATAAGCGTAATGTCTAATATTGATTGTTCTCTGTTTGATAATAAGGATAAGGAGGACGACATGAAGATAGGAGTCAAATCTACTGCACTGAGGTTTCATGAGCAAACCAAACCGTGGCTCAGCGGCTTCATGGCGGCCATGATGTCAGGACTGGTTGTAACTGGAGTCAATGCTGAACAGACTCTCCCGTACTATGCTGTACTGTCCACAGTGGCCGTTCACCTAGCGTATCAGGTGAGTAACATGCTGTTGTACAGTGTAGCCTGAAGGCTGATTATTCCAGGACGTACAGTTTCATTCCACAGTGGGATGTTATCACAGTTTATCTTTTTGAGTCTCTAACATTCCATTTAATACGTGATATTTCCTCTCCTCTTATAGATTTACTCATTGGACATTAACAGACCAGAGGACTGCTGGAAGAAGTTTTCCTCAAACAGAAACCTCGGACTGTTGTTACTTTTAGGCATTGTTGCCGGCAATTTGTGGAAAGAAAGAAGAGAGACTTTGCTGCAAAACGACGAAGCGGTCAGATAAGTGCAATCAGCAGAACAATTTACAGAACATCACAATGGCATGCTACAATGTTGGGTTTTTAATTCTGGACGAAGCCCCATGAGACAACAAAAAGACGTACCAGAAGCTGTGTGATTTTAAATTTAACTTTTCAATTTATTTCTTTGCTCATGAAAACATTTACAGATTTAAAATTTCCTTTCAATGAATATTGTTGAGATTAAATTATTAAATAATACACCTCATAGTTCATACAAATATAATTCACCTCTATGTTCAAATGCTGCTAAGTGGACCTCCAGTGGCTGTACAAATAAACACAAAACAACATCATGTCTCAATAAACATGCAACATTGGGGAAATTGTGTTGTTTCTGTTCAAAGCTGCATTCAGCAATTTTTACCACTAGGGAGCTGACAAATGGCCACCGTAGGAAGTATTTACTGGTTGTTTGATTTAATTTCCAATTATTGAGAAAAAGATCTGAGTCTTTAGTTTCACTCCCTCATGAGTGACTTGTTTACTTCAGCCTCTGTCTGAACACACCCTGTCTGAGTTTACTTCAACATGCTGATGAACGCTGAGATTGCTGGATTGAATTGGATGCTGCCAATTTTTTTTTAATGAGAGTTTTTTTTAGATTATCACACTTAACCATGACGTACATGTGCAGGGTGATGACAGAGTCTAAAAGCTGCCTCAGGCCTGCTCTCTCACATGACCGGTTGCTATTTATTTCAGTGCCAATATCAAAATGACACATGATTATTGCTACGCTGTGGTAACAGCTTTTCCGCACAACAACAACATCAAAACACAGTACACTAAGACTACATAAAGTCCATTCATATATTTAAATGACAGAACAAGCCTGCCGTAGTTCACAGGATTACATTACTAAACTGTGTTGAGTTTTAATAAGATAAAGAGCAGAATTATGTTAAAAAGGGGAAACAGACCTATGTATGTTGTCGACAAAAGTCTCAAACCAGACATATTTCTTAATTCTACTGCTGTAACGATACAAGCGACACACATTTGAGTGTTAATCCAGCTTAAACAAGTGTATATTTTCCTCCACCTTGGCGAGACTTTTGGGTACAGGTAGCTGTGTATATGATAATCTGCCTTCACCGTTGCTGCCCAGGTCAAAATTCCCACAATGTGACCTAAATGACAACCATGCCACCACAGTGAGAAACTAAAAGTCATGAACAACGGGAAACGTTTGCACCTTTTATACACCAGTCTACGCAGCCATGAGGCTGTTGTGGCGTTCCATCGACGGGCAAACTCTGACATACGGCTCGACGCTTCGATGGTCCAGAAATCTCCATCGCATAGTCCGCTCCAGTCCGGGGAGTCTCCTGGTGAATGTACCCAAAAGCCAAACCCAGCTGCGTTATTGAGGCATTCACTGATCCTCCAGTGAGAATAATATTGGATCCTCAAAGTCCCCGCCAGACCCAAAACCCACAGGATGCCATTGAGAGCGATTGAGTTGGAGGGATCATAGGTGTTCAGAAAATGGACAAGACAGTACCTTACCAACTCCAGCAGTAACACCTGCATCAGTTTTAAGAAGACCAACCCCAGTGGATTAGGTGGAGGGTTAAGGCTGATCCCCGCCATGAAGGACACAAATCGTCTGTAGGAGCACAAAGGGCCTCCGAGCAGTGTGGTGAAATTCAAGATGTAGCTGACAAGAGGGAGAAGCGTCGCACAAGCCCTCCTTTTGGATGAAGCGTTGAGTGTTAGCCGAACTCGTTGCTCCTGCAGGTCCATGGACACTGAGGTGATCCTTTGAGTGAGCAGCATCAAAGAGGACACGGCCCAAAACAATCTGAAAGTGGAGGAGGAGTTCATTTCATTACAAAAGAGGAATACATGTTGAAATATTTGTATGCATGCATTTCATGTTTTGTTTTTTCCCAGAGCACAGAGCGAAATGTCGTTCAACAACTTGAGTTCATAGCGTATTCATGTTTAACTGTCTGCATTCATGTTTTATCCAGAGAGTTCAAAAGCTTGAATGTGTCAGTTTACATACCGAAGAGCTGATTTATGATGAGTACCTGATGCTGACCGGCTCATGAAGGTAGTATTCCCTGTACTGAATAAGCAGGTGCCAGAAAGTCTGCCACAACATCTGGATACCAAACACCCAGGCGTGGACACAGCTGGGATCCACGGAGCACACCAGCAGAATAAAGACCACGGTGGAGGTGAAGAGAAGCGAGCTGTAGATGCCCATTGTGACGACTGCCAGGACGCATCCTCCAAAACAAACAAACACGTACCTGGAGGTGGAATTATTGATTCAACGTTTAGGCTACTTTCTAAGCAAAAATGGCAAAAGTTTGCTGGTTGCAGCTTCTCCAATATGAGGATTTGTTGTTTTTAAATCATTGTAAAATGAAGATAATTGGCCTTTGGACAATACAAGACATTTTATGAGATCAACAAAGACTGAAAATGTAATGACCATTTTCTGATATTTTATAGGCCAAAAGATTAATCATAAATGATCTGCAGATTAATTGATCATGAAAAGTATTGTTCGTTGCACTTATTTAATATTTGTTAAATATATTTATTTAAAGAAAACATTTAACAACAACAAATTGCTTTAATGGAGAAGTTAAAAATACAATCGGATAAATAAAATGCAAACAAATGAATATAAGATCAAATAAACGTGCAGTATTGAATACCCTGTTGAATATTGTGGTCCTGCTGTTGACTTATGTTCCGGTTGAACCGATTATTTTACATTTCATTTGATTTACAAATCCAACTTCACAAACCTACTAATGTTTAAATCCAAAGGCGTGTAGAGTATAAAGAGCATAAGGCTCCAGGAATAACAATAACGTGACACATTTATTTGAAAAGTTAGTTTAGCATATAATAAAAATCCATCGATTTTCAATTGCATACCTGCATGTTAAGGACAGATATCCCCGTTTAGCAAGGGAAAAAAACAAAAATGCGAATGGAAGTGAAAAACATTGGATCAGTAGAAACTGATGTCGTTCCCAGATGCAGCTCATCAAACCCATATCTGAATCTCCGCGTGAATATCACAGAGAGAAGCACAAAGCTGCTGATAGCAGACGTTTGCTGCCGATTGTCCTATTAAAGAGGGGAAATGCTTGTTTTACCTGGACTGACTGACTCTACCATTCCACCGATGACGCTGCATTAAAGCGATATCTTTTATTTACCATTGTCACACAGCACTGATAATATTCGATCCTTTTGTTGATCCATGGGCTTTTTATCAGTCCATATTTGAGCAACTGTAGTAACCAAATCAAACACACAGCAACTGTGTTCACTCTCTTCTTCCGTTGCGTTTGGTTTGAGTTTCTCACAAACTGCCCCACAATCTTAATCTCTGTGTGTAATTTCACTCAGCTATATTTAGATTTTCATATTTAAGGCTTTTATTGGATCCTGTCTCAGGAAAGATTTACCAAACGTTAGAAATTATAGGAACTGATTCAAAAATTACAAATATCACAAGCAACAGTTTATTTGTATAAGACATGAAAAACAATGAGATAAAGAGTGAAAATGAGAAATGATACAATTGTGAGTGAGCTTATGACCAAAGAAAATAAACATTTAACACCCGAGGCTATATTTTCATACCGACAAACTGGTTTGTCTCTGCCGTCTTGTTAATGGCAGACAGACATTCAAATGTATGAATAATTTATTCTGCAGGTCCCCTGAGAAGGAGGCTCTGATGGAGGGCTGCCCACCTCCCACCATCTGTACTACGAGAGAGAAAGGTGTTTTGAATTTAAATTTAATTTGGGGAATTTCTCTTTTTGCTTTTATTCAACAGGTCACAGTCGGGATGCAGGAAGGGTGAGTGAGAGTGAGAAAGAGGGGAATGACACACAACAAAAACCAGAACCAGCGTTTCAGTCACGGTGTTTTATCTTTTAACCTCTCGGCCACCAGATGCCCCATTAAGTCTCAGAGTTTATCACCAACACGGAGCGAAAGTAAAGGTAAAGCTTCTGCTGCTGAGTTATCAGTTATGTAATATTGTATGCGGGTGAGTGGAATAATACAGTCTCTTGTTCCCACATGACTTCAAACGCTTCACCTGTGTGACCTTTACTGGCAGTGGCCTGGGGGACACGAAGTACAAATTGAAACCTGAACAGAATGAGGCGGCACTGGTTTGTGTCCTGTGTAAAACTTGTGTCTCGGATCAAGTTTCACATCTTTTGTTTGGTTATGCAGGCAGCTGTGCATGTGATCATCATGTACTGTACTTACAATCGCCTACATGTAGAGCGGAGTCCTGTCCCATGTGAGCAAATAGTAACTCCACTGCCTCCAGACCAGTAACCCTGTAGAGACACTTCAGGGCCCAGGATCTAATGCACGAGCCCCCGCGTGACGGATTGCTATGAAATTTGGTCCAGACATTGGTGTCCGTCTCAGGAAGAATTGTAATCACTTTGGGGATCCCCTGACTTTTCGGCTGTTGCCGTCATCGAGTTTTTAATTTGTCCAATACTTTGGTTTCGTCAGATATCAAACGACTGACATTACCATCAGCAATACTTCAATGTTAGTGCTCTTTAAAAAAATGTTAGCAAACTAAACAAAGATGGTGAAAATGATGAACATCAACATGTAAGCATTGTCAATGTGAGCATATTATGCATATATCGAACCGGTGACCTTTGGGTTGGCGGACAACCCTCTCTGACGCCACGGTCGCCCCCGACGTCACTGATTTGTAGTTGGGGTTTCTCTGGATTCCCTCTGGCGCTGTTTGACGTGCGTATTTCCTTGGGGGAAACAGGCACTTTTGTTTGGGAGATGCAGTAGTTTGTATCTATTTCGGTCATAGAGACTCTGTTTTGAGATTAGGAGTTCTCTCCTCTCGGTGTAAAAAGTTGCAAATCAATGTAAGGTACGTGTTGTCTGGCTGGTGCACTTAACGTAACTCTGATGCAAACGTGGTTCCCCAGTCAGGTTCAGAGGCGTTACCCCTTTGGGTTTCGTCTTGTTTGTTGTTGTATTGATGTAACGAACGCGGCTGCAGCGGCGGCACTCGCTGACGATGACGTGCTTACGCACAGAGGCGGGTTTACGGATCACAGGTCTGCGGCTGCCGCTGGCAGAGAGTCACAGGCATGGTGAGACTGTTCCAGTTAGAGGCAGTAGCACTCTGCGCAATGCGGAACGGGTGTGTAACTATTGTCACGAACTGGGACACTGGAAGGTCGACTGTGATTTGTTGAAACTTCGGCATGCAAATGATGCGTATGGGTCTCATGCCAAAGGTGTTGGTTTAGCTGCACCTGTTTCAGAGGTCATCACTTCTGACTGTCTGAACCTGGAGGTAGAAGACTCTGATCCCGACAGTTTGGATCCCTACCGGCCATTTATTCATGAAGGTGTGGTGTCGATGGTAGGAAGTGAGACGAAGGTGCCAGTGACAATTCTAAGGGACACAGGGGCTTTGGACTCTTTCATTCTGGCAGGGGTACTTCCCTTGTCCAGCGAGTCTGATACAGGAGACTTGGAGACAGCCCTCAGTGATCTGCTTGCAGAGCAGCAGGCTGACCCCTCCCTGAAGAAGCTGTTTCAACAGGTTCGCCCTGGGGTTGTGGTACATAACAGTGCGGGTGGTTGTTTCCTGTTGGTGAGAAAGGGGGCGCACCGGTTGCGACAGTGGGCTCCTGGGGCCAAATGATACTAAACTGTATTTGAGGACATTTGGTAAAGTGTTTTTTTTGGGGGATTTTTTCAGCCAATCTTTGGTATTTTTGAGTTTGTTTTGCTGAAAGTATCATAGATACGTTTTGTTTTGATACTGGGATTCCCTGCAGGATCCAGTTCTTATGGAGGGGGGTGTGACGGTTCCCTATCTGGGTTTAAGACAGCAGGTACCAGAGGTGGTGATAGCCTAAGTGGAGGCACCTGGGCCCGGTGCGCTACCCCTATAAGGCTCCGCAAATGTGAACCTCATGGTGGTGCTAGAGGAAAAGTCAGAGCATCACCAAAGTTGTTGTTTCATCCTCTGGTAACCAAGAAGGTATACGTTCACAATTTATTGTCAATCCATGTAATAGTTGTTGAGATATTTGAGTCTGGATCGAAGTGGTAACCAACTGTTATCATGGAGCCACATCGCGAGCATGTCTTAATACTGGCCTTCCTTCTAGTCTGATGTATCAAGTTTAGTCAATGTCTGTTTTTACTCAGTGCTTGGATTGCCTCACATCATGAATCACACATTTGCCTCTCGGGACTTCACGTTCTGTACACCATGTGCTGTGATATGAGGTATGTTTTCGTTTCGGAATGAACCTGTCACTTTATTGGGTAAATGCCCAGGAGGTTTGGGTGCCATCGTGTGCTGTCCCATTTCTCTGCAACGTTTCACCCTCTTGGCCATGCACGTTATCAGTCCGATGACTTGCTCTTAAAATAGCTGTAGAGTGATACTTCTATTTGTTTTCTTCTTGGTTAGTGGGCAAGCGAGAAACTTCAGCAGCTGTCTGATCGGGGCTCGTCACTGCGTCACGCAGCACCGTCGCTCTGATTGGTCCGCTCTTGTGCAACGGTGCAGTTGTATAAACTCTGCAGTTTGAAGGAGTTGGCAGACTCTCCTGCAGGGATCGCATCCGTCTCAGTGGGGGGAAACCGCCGAGTGAGGGGAGGACAAAGAAAAAAGGCTTCACTAGTTTCTGCAGACTTGTCTTGCAAAGTGATTTAGAGATGCAGAGCTGCGCCAAGTCCTGGGCCATTTTCTTGGCCAAGTCGGCGAATCCCAGCGGACCATGCAGGCATCTGAGTGACAAGAGCCGCGTGGTTTGGAAACTTCAGTGCAGGATCCGAAACAGCGGCGCATCCTTACTAACACCCGCCCGGGACCTGAGGACGTCTGCAGCCGTCTCCTCCAGACAGATTGAGAGAACATTACCCAGACATGATGATTTTGCAGAGAGGCACATTGGCCCAGGTGAGAGGGAGAAGAGAGAAATGCTGGATGCTCTGGGAGTCGAGGTAAGATTCACTAGCGTACTCGTCCCCCACCAAATTGGGCACAAAACACGCTTTTCCAGCACGAAGTCACTTGTTTTGAGCAGTATATTGATATTATTCTGCATTAACAGCCATGTTTTCACGCTTTTCATATTTGTTTCCCCCACAGTCGCTCGACCAGTTGATGAACGAGACAGTTCCCTCCTCAATCCGAATGCAGCGGAGCCTGAAAATGGATGACCCCGTCTGTAAGTTTGCCTTCATTTTAATATATTTATCATTGATATAATTACATCTTCGTGTGACATTCCAATGGCGAAAGGCTGCAACATCAACCTCGACCTAAATGTGCAAAACCCGATTTAAAATGCTAAATATCGTCAAAAAGCATGTGAAAACGGTGCATTTATCCAGTTATTTCTGCACAGTGAGGTTTTTTCGCACATTAAGCCGTCAGTTAAATGAAGCCAAGTGAGTGGCTGGAATGTAGGTTGCGCCTCTATTGTGTTGCCGTGGACCGCTCTCCCCTGTTGAGTCTTCCTTTGAACATATTTGGAGTTGTTTTTGCGAAACTCGGCGAGCGGCACCAATTTCCTGTTGGGAAGCCGATGCTCGGATGGCAAGTGGAGTGTAAAGTTTAGCCTTGAGCTTCGGGCCCCAAGTCCAGTTCAATCTGGTTACAGCGTTCACATGACATCACAGCCGAAGGCTTCCTAATAAGGTGACTTGGGTATGTTTTCCATGGGGATTTGCCTGGATTTTTTTTTTTTCTTCTTTATTTTCTCCTGTTTTTAAAATGTGTGCATTTCATCACCACACAGTCTTCCCGTTTGTTTTGGCTCATTTCTTCTTAAAATAAACAAAGCAAACGACAAAAAGGACACACATTGGGAATTAGGTTGTTTTATCAGAGGGGATTTCCAGTAAATGAAACAAGGAAATTAAATAGGTTGACTTTAGTAGCAGATATAACTCCTCTGTAACAGCAGCAGTTTTTCTAACTGCTGTGAAAGATGAATATGTGATGACTTACTGCAAGAATAATACAAATATCTGCTTGGAGGGAGGCTTATGTTAATTTCTTGAGCTGGGGCTGTTATGTATGCAGATGTGCAAAATGAAAAGAATACAATGGGGTGGGCAGCATGGATGAAATCATTGTCTCAGCAATATTGAGAACACATTTTGTTGTATTTTTATATCATGATATTCCGACTATATGAAACATTTCATTTAAAACAATCAAATTGATCTTCAATGTAATGAAATCGGTTCCATTGTCGTGGGTTACCGGACACACAACTCTTCAAATATGGCAAGCAAAGGCGTAACGTAAAAAAGGTGTCGCAACTTAACTATTACTTTCATTATCGGTTAATCTGCTGAATGTTTTCTCAATTCATTCGTTTACTGTTTGGGGTACAAACATAAAAAAATATATACAAATAGCTTGTTTTATCTGAGATAATTTCCGTGAAACAGTCAGCTTTAACACCAGAGAGCCACTGGAAAACCCAACATTTATGAAAGATTGTTTAAAAAAATGTCAGGTTTGATAATGCAACAAGCCATGCTGAATGAACAAGCTGGAGGCAGTGCTGGTTTTCTGCTAATTCAGCTTTAGAGGGCTTCAGTTTGCAAAGCCAGCAAGGGATTCTCTCCCCAACAATAGACCTCCTGGTCCTGGATGGTTCTGAATCAGGCTTTTCTGCTGCCCTGTAGAAGTCCAGGACCATGGGAAAGCAGTCCTCCCCTACTGAAACAAACTCCCACACACACAATACACACTATACACACTATCGGCTCACCCTGAACCTGCTGATAATCCTTTATCACAATTTATACTTTTTTTTTTTTTTTTCTTCTTTTTTTTGGTACTGAATTTTGCCGATTCACCACCTCCAGACTGAGACTGTGCACGGTTTAGAAGAAGCTGTAAATATCCCCTCGTATACTGGCTACAGTCCCTCTCACCACCAAAGACTTCGACGTGTCTTTCTTCTGCAACAACAGGAGTAGTTGGGGCTCTCGGTTCAGACGGGCGGTATTGTCCATTCCTTGGAGTTGCTAGGCAGCCAGGAAGGCCAGAGGAATCTCAGAGGCTGGTTGTGCATTGGTAGCGCTTCCTTAGAGCACCGGGGAATGAGGCTAAATAACTGGCCATCGAGAGAGAAACCATGGGTGTAGTCCGTCTCTTGATGCTGCTGAGCTGAAAAAAGAAGTCTTTATATGCCGTTGTTTTCTCATCCCAAGTTCAACTGTAACATGCTTTTTTCCATGTTATATTTTATTGACATTATATACTCAGTTTTACTTTGAAAAATATGTATTTTGACTTATTTTAGCTACAGTAGGAGGGTTACTGTGTGTGGCAGCTCTGATGGACTGCATTCCACACTGGTCTTTATTTTAGTTATTAACTCGTCAGGTCCTGACATGACACTCAATGCTGTTCTTCAGATGGTGCGAATATGGAACAAATAGGGACTGCTTGTGATTTAATCTATGTTCCCGATACCGCAGTACTGAAACAGTCTTTTCTAATTACTTTGTCGAAGTATTTGTAGTTTTGCTCACATGCATCCATAGTACAGTTGGGTGATTATGGATAAAGTGTACTTTTGTATATGTTTTATATTACAACGTATATTTCGTTGAGAAAAGCTGAGACATAAAATAACCAGACAGGGATGTCTGTTTTAGTTTTATCCAATGAATTTGAAGAGATGCGTCAGGAAGTTACTTGATTACATTGAGCCAAAAATCCATTAACACAATATTTCTATCTACTAGTATTGCGAGCCGATACGCAGTAGGTATTATGAGCAGTATAGAAATATCTATAGAGAAACTCTTGTTTTTTGGATTATAATTTTAACACCATCAAGTATCAACACTCATGTAGTGTCATGCCCAATTTTCTGTTTTTTATATAATTACATATTTTACAGGTGAGAGTGATATTCTGGACACTCTACAGAAGATTGCATCAAAAAACAAAGTATGGCGGTCCTACATCGGCATGGGCTACTACAACTGCTTGGTACCGCCGCCCATCCAGCGGAATCTCCTGGAGAATTCAGGCTGGTGAGTGACTTCAGGTGACCCTCGCTTAAAAGAAACCTGATGGAAATTTGAAAGCGCAGGGAGCTTGTTTCCTCGCCGCACAGAAACCTAATGATGTTTATTCTTAAGGCATGGTTACTCATTTAAAACGCGTCAACTGTGCTGCAGAGCATCGTGTCCTTAATAGGAATCCTTGTGACACGTGAAAGCTGATGAAATGCTTCTCTCCTGCATAATCTGCATATGTTCTGCTGAACAAAATTCTTTTATGCTGATCCAAATCGGCCATCCTTTGAATACTTTGTGTCCAAACTTGCTTGTCCTCAGGGTGACTCAGTACACGCCCTACCAGCCCGAGGTCTCTCAAGGACGCCTGGAGTCGCTCCTCAACTACCAGACTATGATCTGCGACATCACTGGCATGCAAATGGCGAATGCATCCCTGCTTGACGAGGGAACGGCTGCTGCTGAGGCCATGCAGCTCTGCCACAGGTATTTACAAGCTGATCACAACAACGAGCAGTGATGTGAAAAAAAAACAACTTTACTGCTACTCCTATTGTGCTGTGCGATGGAATCAAATCATAGGAATTTAAGATAATAACTGTTACACTTCAGTTATGAGTTGCATCTTGGCCACAAGAAGAAACTAAGCTAACGCATACATTTTTCGACACATAAACGTGTGATTGTGACCAGTTATTTGTTTTTACTCCTCACAGACGGAACAAAAAACAAACCTTCTACATTGACCCACGCTGCCATCCCCAGACCATTGCCGTGGTGCAGACCAGAGCCAAGTATGTATTCCACGCAATCAATGCATGAGCTCTATATAGAGAAATCAATTGAGTGAACAAGAAAAACAAAACCATTGATACTCTTCAGTGAATCATTCTTTTTATGGTATTAAAATGCAAAAAAAAACCCTACACACCGCTTTTGTTTTTGAGAGGATGTATCGTAGACACCTATATTTCTTAGTTCCCTCTCTAATTTTTCACTGTCGTGTTGCAGCTATATCGGGGTGAAGACGGTGCTGAAGCTTCCTCATGAGATGGACTTCAGCGGGAAAGACGTGAGCGGTGTGCTCTTCCAGTATCCAGACACTGATGGCAGGGTGGAAGATTTCACAGCCCTCGTGGACCGGGCGCACCAGGGAGGGGTAAGGGAGCTTTAACCACAAAAACAAGTTCACGCATCACAAACCCGCTTTCATGCGACTCCGCAAGTCTGTGATTACTTTATATCAAAAGAAAGGCACACAATCTCAGATTTGCAATTTTCTCTTTGTCCGTATCTGAATTTCATTCTCAAGGTAGTGATGCAGTTCACCTAGATTGACCTTTTTTACAGCAGCTTCAATTAAAGTTCTATGCTGATGACACCGTAGTATGTGCTTTGTACAGCTTTAATAGAAGGGTGGGTTGTGCATAAAACCACTGTCATGATTTGGTAGGATCGTTGCTTTACAGGAAGTGCTCATCTCTGAAGTATATGTGGCATGACTGCAAACCACCTGCTACAAACGAGTCAGAATAGATGCCTTTGTAATGACCAAAAGGTAATTGCGTCCATTGATTTGGTTGTCCTCTGCTTCTCTTCCTGTCAAGGCTCTGGCTTGCTGTGCCACAGATCTGCTGGCCCTCTGTGTGCTGCGGCCTCCTGGGGAGTTTGGCGTCGATATTGCACTGGGTAGCTCCCAGAGGTTTGGGGTTCCTCTCTGCTACGGTGGCCCCCACGCCGCCTTCTTCGCTGTTAAAGACAACCTGATCCGGATGATGCCTGGCAGAATGGTTGGAGTCACCAGGTGAGACACTCGTCGGTCAGAATATTGTAGAACTAAGATTTCATTTCCTGAATGAAATTAATTGTAGGAACAATAAAACAAATGGAGGAAACTGTTTATTAAAAAAAACAACCCAGTTTAAAACCAACCTACCATTTCAGGGATGCAGCCGGTAAGGAGGTTTATCGGCTTGCTTTGCAGACCAGAGAGCAGCACATTCGCAGAGACAAAGCAACCAGCAACATCTGCACTGCACAGGTATAAGAAAGCTCACATTTTGTATATTCTTATCATTTCAGAATTTCTATCAGTGTAAATTTTATTCAAATTTTCTCTAAATGTGCTATATTTTGGGTAATTAAATGCTTTTAAAAAACTAAAACATCCCTTTTGTTCAACCTCTGACTCCTAGGCACTGCTGGCCAACATGGCTGCTATGTTTGCAGTGTATCATGGCCCTCAGGGGCTCAAACACATCGCTGAGAGGACACACAATGCTACTCTGATCCTTGCTGAAGGTGTGTTAATATTTCAAGCTTTTATTACTGCGGCACCAGTTCTCACTTACATTACAGATAAACAAACATTTATTCAGGTATTTATGCTTTTAAAGAATGTGCTAAATGTTGTTTTTCCATTGCACACTTTGTTTCAGGTCTGAAGAGAGCAGGACACCGTCTGCACAGTGAGATGTTCTTCGATACTCTGAAGATCAACTGTAGCGTGGCAGCCAAAGACATCCTTGAAAGAGCTGTGCAGAGGGAGATAAACCTGAGGGTTTACACTGACGGAGTGGTAAGGAGATCCTATACTAACTCAACCTTTTTTGTTTTTAGACAGAAATTGCAATTTTCAAATTGATACAACTACATGAAACATCACCACAAACTGCAACATGATGACACGATCAAAATCACCGCATCAACATCCACAACTGCAGCAATACACAGAGCATCACCATACCCAACCAACACATTGACAAGATTACAATGAAATACACAAACGGCACCTTGCTAACCACGAACCATTTAACAGCATGAATAAACAAAAGAAGGCCTTTTGTCAATTAATAAAAACTAAAATAATTTAACGAAATATTTTTAACATCCACAATGCATTATTTAGTCAAAAGGCTGGAGCTTCATGAAATATGTAAATTGTGTATGTAAATGTTGAAGTTCAGATCTCTCAAGCCTCCTGGGTTATTAGACGTCCTCCCCCAACATGTTGACACACGCTGTTTATTTAACTGAATTATACTGTATTTACTTACTTCAGTCACTCGATGACAGATGAACAAACGATATAAGATGGAGGCTTTAAGATCAGACGCATGCTGTTCAACCTGAAACAACTTTGTCTTGAACCGTCTCTGTCAACAGCTGGGTGTCTCGCTGGATGAGATGGTGACTGAGAGGGACTTGGACGACTTGCTCTGGGTCTTTGGTTGTGAATCTTCAGCGGTACGTTTTGTTCTTCACTCATTTAGAGTTCATCTGTTATTTAAAAGTAGTTATCAGGTTTCACAGTGATTGTTATTTATAGAAGTAGCTTTAACATAAAACTCCACTTCCTTTCTCATTTGAAATGCTCAATTTGCAGGAGCTGATTGCTGAGAAGATGGGTGAGCGAGTAAAGGGGATCATGGGAAGTCCTTTCAAGAGGACGAGCAAGTACCTGACGCACCAGGTCTTTAACAGGTTGGTATTTTCAAGTTAAATTGCAGCACTAAAGCACATAATGTAGCACTATCAATGAAAACGAATTGCACAAGCATGATACAACTTTTATGTCTTTATGACATGTTGGGCCATAAATATCTGATTTTCCACATTGATCGTCTGGCGTCAAACCCAGTTGCACTTGCCCCTGATGTGAAATCACCACATTACGTAACTGACACAAATGTGGTGCTCAGACTTTGTAGTACTAATTGTCTGATAGGAAGCCCTGCTGCACTTGATAATGGGGTTAGAGTTCATGGTTTTATTGTGTTTTGAGAAACAAGTTTTTTTTTCCATAATGTCGCATACTGAACAGTATGACTAACAGTCCAAAAACATATATTTCTGCAGTAGAAATTGGCCTCAGTGGTAACAAGGGCATCTATCTTGGCTGCTAAATCTGGAGCTGCTATCTTTTATTAGTGCCATAGAGACCGACTGGTATCAATGTATTAGAATTCCTCCATTTAATCTTTGATATGATCATTGTGACACACTTGCAAAAGTATTAAGTAGTCTGCTTACTGTTTGTAGGATATTCAACCAAGTCCTTTTTTTCATCACTTAACTGTGCTCAATCTGAAATCGGTTAATCCGAATCCTTTCTTCCTGGTTAATCATTAGCTATCACTCCGAGACCAACATTGTGCGATACATGAAGCGCCTGGAGAACAAGGACATTTCCCTGGTGCACAGCATGATACCACTGGTTGGTACAGCCTGATTTACTAAGACA
The DNA here is from genome assembly GCF_949748355.1 of Melanostigma gelatinosum. Classification (NCBI taxonomy): domain Eukaryota; kingdom Metazoa; phylum Chordata; class Actinopteri; order Perciformes; family Zoarcidae; genus Melanostigma; species Melanostigma gelatinosum. The sequence goes on from NC_136639.1 coordinate 6,325,315, forward strand.
TTCAGATTTGCAAACAATTCACAAGTTAAAGTTGTGTGACGGTAAAATGTTTTCTTCTTTAGGGCTCCTGCACCATGAAGCTGAACAGCTCTTCAGAGCTCATGGTGAGTCATTTAAGAACAAATAAGATCTCTTCAAAGCGACCATGGAGTTAGTTTGTCAGGAAGTTCTCATGACATGTTTATTTGTTGTCATGTGACCAAAGTATGTAACCCACCAAATCATCTGCGCAACTCCATCCACTGAGGAATGAACTGTCGAGCTCAACCTGAAGTTGTTTTGGAAATCGTTCCCTCTCACTGCTGTCCTCTCTCTCCTTTAGCCAATCACCTGGAGGGAGTTTGCCAACATCCACCCCTTCGTGCCTCTGGATCAGGCTGATGGCTACCAGATTCTCTTCAGACAGCTGGAGAAGGACCTCTGTGAAGTGACGGGCTATGACCGTATCTCCTTCCAGCCAAACAGGTAAGACTCGCCTTTTTATGTTGCAGCCTATATCTGCATATACCAGCCCGCCAACTCATCAAGCATCACTCCCTGATGTCTAGCTCTGAAACCGTTCTGTTCTTAGCTCACACAAATAAAGTGGTGCTTAATTTCAGCTGCATTATTGAACACATTTATAACATTTTCTGTGGAAAACGCTCCAAGAGTTTCCCTTTGTGTCTGGGACTTTGTAGTTGGTTTTAGACTTCAGTCAAATGCTTTTTATCACCACTTTATCAGCAGGAGAAGGTTTATGAACGGAACACTGGAGAGTTGTCATGCAGCCAGCTTTTCATCTTTCTCTCCCCTCTTTGTACCGTCAGTAGACAAGGATGCGTGTGTAGGTGTAGTACATAAACACAGGGTGTGTTTGCCTTCTCTTCCAGCGGTGCTCAGGGTGAATACGCCGGGCTGGCTGCCATTAAAGCCTACCTGAACTCAAAGGGAGAGAGCATGAGAACTGTAAGTGTGGTGCCTAATTACACTGTCATACCGAAACACCTGTGTGAATTAGTGTGGAAGTTAATAGGATTAAATGACAGTTGAGGGTCTCATCTGATTCTGTGGCTTAACACAAATTGGATTTTTAAGATATTTAAGCTTCAGTTTCCAGATTATCTGCACTACAAACAAACGATACAGAGGAATGTTATGATCAAAGCCATATGCAGTGTCCCACAGCAATTTAGAGAAAATGTACTGAAAGGAATAGTTTGACATTTAGGACAATGCACTTATTTGCTTCCTTGGTAAGGATTGATGAGAGGATATATGACGCTGAATTAAACCAAGGGCTCCGGTGTCCACTTATTTATTACACGTCGGGGACTGTTCTTCATCAGACAGGAGCAGTTCTGCATCTGCCCACTTCGGATTGGATGTGCGTGGATACTCCTTCAATACACCATACTCTTATGAAACGCATACAGCCAGCCAGCAGTAGGTTATAAGTCACTGCCTCCATCCGAGAAATAGTCTCACCCAGAACCCACAGTGAAAACTACAACCTCTTTGATCTGTACAAAGAAACTAAAATGACACGCAAGCAATTACTTGGTATGTTTTAGACCTCTAAAGCTCACTAATAAACAAGTTATTTATGGTGGGAGGAGGGTGTTGTTACCATTGGACCGTCTTTATCCTAAGATAAGATGCATCTGATGAATGTAGCGTCACTTTAATCATCTAACTCTTAGTAAAAAAGCTAATATTTCCCAAAATGCTCAAATATGCCGAACTTCCCTGTTTTTCAATCAGATTAAAGTGCTTCTAAAAGCAAAGCAATAATGTCATTGCTGTTCTTACCGTAGTAACAGTGCTGATATCTAAGATTGTCTTCTCTTAGTAGTTCCTTTTGATTCTGGCGACATTGATAATGCTGACGTTGGTCAATGGAGTACATAAGCCACAGAGCGTAAGGCCGATCAGTCTGACTTACTGACAGTCGTATTGCTCCCAGGTTACAACAGGTCATTTTGACATCGCAGAACAACGTGTTTCAGGAATTCTGGTTTGGAATTCCTTCAGTATCCTGACTTTCTGATTGGCGGTAGCTCGAGGACAAAGCGAGATAAGCCCCCCCCCCCCCCCCACACAGATTAAAGAATGGCTGACTTAAGTATTTTTCCTGTACTGTAAATCGTCCTTTTTGTTTTTTTTTAAAAGATCCCCTCAGGAGTACGTCTTGGATAGTGGCCCGATCCCTTGAAACAGTCACGGTCCAAACTAACAACAGTGTGCAAACAAAGGGGCTGAAAACGCTCTGATCCCACTATAGGCTACCTGCTTTCAAGGTTCCATATTTGGAGTTTTTAAGACTTTGATAACTGCAAGTCACTGGCGTGTCATGCTCTGCAGTGTATTCTCGGTCACTCGTCAGTTTTGCCTGACCCACAGGTCTTAGTGACCCAGTTTCCTCGTGCGAGTTGCAAAAGTCTCGCCCTAATAAGGAATAAAATCAATTAGTGACCTGCAGGCAGGTTGCACATTAGTGGGTGTTGGCCAGATAGAAAGTTACAGCCTCTACCAACACAGACTTAATAGTCCTGCTCTTTTTGTATAAATAAGTAATTTTTTCAGAATTTATTCTTCTGTATAACAGTTGGCAAGTGGTGGTTTGACCTGAATAAATACTAGACACTGTCTCTTCTTTAGGTCTCCTTTCTGTACAAAGCAGTATTGTTAGACTCAAGGAGATGAATTATAAGAATCCTCATCTCTTGTAATAATATGAAGGCGTTATGTTCGGCTGATCTTGGATAACGAGAGGTCCTCCTGCAGTCATATAAATATACCGGTAGATACTGAAATATCATTCGTCAAAAAGTTATTTCTACACACACGGAATAAAAAGACAATTTACTTCCAGGCTACAAACGTGTCACAGCTCTCTTGTCCTGCTGCATTAATATTTCTTCCTTTCACCTCCAGGTCTGTCTGATCCCCAAGTCAGCCCACGGCACCAACCCGGCGAGCGCTCAGATGGCTGGCATGAAGGTTCAGGTGGTGGAGGTGGACAAGGACGGCAACATCGACCTGGCACACCTGAAGGCGCTGGTGAGAGCCCGACAGGTTGCACACATGAGGATCAAAGCTGCTGTATAATGTTGTATAAGGACCATTGTCAAGTCTGAGAATGTCATAAGCGTGATGACGTCGCCAAAGTTATCTTAGGTTGAGACTTCAAATCTTCAAAAGAAAGAAACGAGCCATGTTTGAAAGATGTGGATGCTAAAGAGCGTCACTTATGAGTCTCGCTCCAAACACCCAATTTTTTAGAAATAATTGTGTTGTCTTGTGAATCCTGCCCTCTCTTCCAGGTGGATAAACACAAGGAGAGTCTGGCAGCCATGATGGTCACCTACCCTTCCACCTTTGGTGTGTTTGAGGAACAGATTGGTGACATATGCGATCTTATTCACAAGAACGGAGGCCAGGTGTACCTGGATGGCGCCAACATGAACGCCCAGGTGAGAGAGGAAGCTGCAGCGTAACATGAAAACGTGTTTCTGTTCGAAAGTGAACAGTTACTTGTGGACGCTGAAGGCTAATAGGATAAAGGTTTATAGAGGCGTGTTATCGTGCTGTAAATAGTTAACCTTTGTTCTCTGTGATATACAGGTGATGGGTTTCACGCCAAGAGCACCTCCACAAATCACTGACAGACTTACAGACCCTGTCCCCACTGCCTTTTATAATGCATTGTGTTCTTTTACTGGTAATACCCAGTCACGTGACTCCTACATATCGGGGCAGATTAAATTAAGGAGGAATCTGGGGTTACTTAAGATATTCAAATGATTCTCAATCAGGTTACTTGATGTGTTTTGTTGTGGTATTATTAACTCAAGGGGCCTAGAACAATGAGTTATGCAAGACACTTAATACTTCTGTAATTTTTCATTAGAATTCTAAATGCTTTGTAAAGTTACAGCTAAAATATTCCTTACTTGCTTTCATGCGAGAGATTATCTGTTGATTTAGATTGTCGTCTCTTTTACACATTTTCCTGGACGAGCTTGGATTTGACGTGTTTGCCTAGATAGTATCCGTGACGTCAGGGTTAGGCATTCTTTACTCCAATCCATCAGTGTTTATGGTGTAAAATGACCAATCGCTAAATGTTGGCAAACTTCGGTAAAAGTAGAAATGGTGACGATTTTCCTTCCTTTCGCTGTTTTCCAGGTTGGTCTGTGTCGTCCTGGAGATTATGGCTCTGATGTGTCTCATCTCAACCTGCACAAAACCTTCTGTATTCCTCACGGTGGAGGAGGACCTGGTATGGGGCCAATTGGAGTGTAAGTCAGACTGTGAGATTAGATGCGTAGTATTTATGCTTGTGTGCTAAATGTACTGTAACCCTGATGGAGACATTACATATATATGCACACAGCTGCATGTTGATTCTGTAAAAGAAATAACATAAACGGCAACATTTGTATCACTGAGGACAGTCTGTCCTCATGACGTTCTGCTGCTCTTGTCTTCACCAGGAAGGCCCACCTCGCCCCCTTCCTGCCGAGCCACCCTGTGGTTCTCATGGATTCTGTCGACGCCAGCAGCTCGCTGGGCACCATCAGCGCCGCCCCCTGGGGCTCCAGCGCCATCCTGCCCATCTCCTGGGCTTACATCAAGGTCAGCGCAGCTACTCGATTGCATTGCGTTATCTTGAGAGGACGGCATGACGCGTTTCACAACTGTTGTGGAATATTTCTGTGAATAGTCGGGAGAAGAGTGTCAAAGTGTTATCAAATCAATGTCAAATGAAACAGAGTCTGGATGAACGATCAAAGTTGTAATAGTCAATTTATTTGCTTGCAAGCAAAGAGAAGACAGTCTCACAGACACATCACCGTCATCTGCAAGAGGTGCTCTGACGACACATTCAAATGCATGGACATTTATACCCAGCCAGCATGCTGTTATCTTGGTTCGCAAACAAGAATAAACAGAAGAAGGAAACCAGTCAAGGCAGATGTTTTTCTTTGAAGCATAGTGTCCTGTCTTTACGATACCCTGAAGGCACTTTATGGCCTGTTTACAAATCCCTTTGTTATCAGTTTGCCCCACAATAAACCATGGATACACCCAGTCAGATGCATCCTTTGATGTCACTGTGACCTGGTCAAAGAGTTAAGTCACAGTATTGCAGAGACGGAATGAACCTGTGAACCATCACACATCATATATGCCTGCAGAGGGTCATGCCCTTCAGCTGATGCCCATCAAGGGAAATACCGCAAACATGACCCCTGTGTGTGTCCCCGTCTTTAAAGACAGAAACAATGCACAGGAACAAACAGATAACAAGGTTTACATTCTTTAACCCTAAAGCAGTAGACTGACATATTTTCCCATAACACAACCTTTGATACCAGAGAGCATGGAGGACACACGACGTACGAAAGTATTCAGTCAAATTCTGAAGTAAAAGCAGAGGAGGCTGGAGAAAGATTTGGAAGCATAAAGAAAACGCTGGAGATGTCTCTTCTCCAAATAGTGCAGCAACCTGTAGTCTGAATTCAGAGCAGTTGACTACATCTTACATTATGTCCAGTGGAAGTTTTCCAATATCGTTCCTGTGTTCTGCGTTTAGATGATGGGATCTAAAGGACTTCTTCACGCTACAGAAGTGGCCATCCTCAATGCCAACTACATGGCCAAGAGGCTGGAGGGTCACTATAAGGTCCTCTACAGAGGCAGGAAAGGTACGGCTGAGAAAGCGTTCCTTTCTATCAATGTATGTTGATGTACTCTCTACATTTCCATTGACAAAAGAAGCTTTTGTCAAATTTTAAAATGCTTTGCTTGATGTTCTCGTGTTGGTCTGAACAGGTTTTGTAGCCCACGAGTTCATTCTGGATGTGAGGCCATTCAAGAAGACTGCTAATATTGAAGCTGTCGATGTGGCCAAGAGGCTGCAAGATTATGGTATGTTAACTTGTATACAGTACATTCCTCCGTAAGTGTCTTTTTCTAGACATTGAATATACAGGATCCTACATTTTCTTAAAATCAAATTTTGTACAAGAACACAAACATTTTGAATTAGATTTTATTGGTTTATCATAGCTGCAATGGAAGCCGTTTCTGATTTTGTGTTTTTGTGCTGGGGTCCAGGTTTCCATGCACCCACCATGTCGTGGCCGGTGGCTGGTACCCTCATGATCGAACCCACAGAGTCTGAGGACAAGGCTGAGCTGGACCGGTACTGCGACGCCCTGCTTGGTATCCGACAGGAGATCGCAGACATCGAGGAGGGAAGGATGGACTCCCGCATCAACCCGCTCAAGGTACCCGACTGGCTTGATTAGTCCATTTGTACGAGGTGGAGATATGCCTTTTACAGCAGTTAAAGCTCCTCGTGTGTGTTTGCAGATGGCTCCTCACTCTCTGGCCTGCATCGCATCCTCCAACTGGGACAGGCCCTACTCCAGGGAGCACGCTGCTTTCCCCTTGGTGAGTGATATCCAAATCTAGATTTAATGACTTACTTTAATAACTCTATAGATATGTGTGTGTGTGTGTGTGTGTGTGTCTGTATGTATACACACAATGTGTGTGTATACATTTTTATTTTTATTTTTATAGACTCTTGTGGATCAAATGAGCCCAATTGTATTCATATCTCCAAAATAACCATTTCATTGTAGTTTTCTATGGTGTTCCTCAAGGTCCTGGTGTCTCAATGTGGTATTTTGGAAGCATTTTTTGACTGTTTTTATATCAATCACGAATGGTCAAATAGTAAAATCCTGCACCAAATCTGTGTGTGCAAAATTTGAAGATTCCTTCCATTTGTTAAACTACTGGAATTTGAAAGTTGAAGAGATTTAGATTTTGGTTTACTTTATTGTCACATTTATCCTCCCTGTACAGCCCTTCATTAGGCCCGAGACCAAATTCTGGCCGAGCATCTCCAGGATCGACGACATCTACGGTGACCAGAACCTCGTGTGCACCTGCCCGCCCATGGAGGCCTACGAGTCTCCTTACGAGGAGAACAGAGCCTCCTCGTAGATGCTCCCTGTGGTCCCGTTCCAATGTCACTCCCGAGCTCTAAAATCTCACGGACTTTACATGTTTGCTCAGTGAAAATGTGAGAACAGGATACACAATCTCAGAATAATTTGACTCTATTATTATTATTATTATCGGATGTTTAATCAAATTAGGTAAAATAACAAATCAATACTGTCAGACTCTCAATTGGGGGGGGGGGGGGGGGAGATATTCTTTGCCACTATTGTTTTCTTCCAGCTCTGATTTCAGCCTTGCCCTCCCTGTCTTAGTGCCCTAAGAATTGTGTTTAATTCACTCAAGCAGAGCCAGAAGTGTATTAAGGTGGGATGCAAAAAGTCTACAAGAGAGCTCTCAAGCACTTAACCATTTCACAGTGTAGCAGCCCGAGCAGGCCCCTTTCAAATGAGGGTCAAAGATGGAGATTGGGACGGGGCTTCATCTCTGATCTCACCTATTTTACAGGAGTCACTGTTTCCCCCCCCCCCCCCAACTCAAACTGTTCCAAAGGTGCAAGGTTTGCTTTTGCACATCGCAAAATAGGTGCACTCTTTTACACATAGGCCGCTACGTAAAACACCTCTGAAATACTGTATTTTAAGTAGAGTACATTTTTCAATTACTGGACTCCCAACATAAATACAATGCCCTTGGTGCCTCAATTCTGTTGTGTAAAATAGCTGCCTTGACATTCCCTTTTTATCACGTAGTCTGACAGAACAGAGGTTTTTAATTGTAGGGCGTTTCATATTCATTTGTTGTATAAAAAAATGTTTCAATGCGTTTTGTTGTCCTAGTCGGTGGTTGGTCTAAACTTTTAATTATTTTCTAATCTAAACTGCTTTGTCAAACATTCTGTATTAAACATTTTTGTCTTGAAGTGTGGACATGTTTGTGTGAAGACGAGCAAGTTGCACTATACACACATGATTTGGCAGCATGGACCTCCTGTCTGTCTGTCTCTCTCTATCATAGTCATTCAGGTCTTATCTTTAGAGCCCCCCCCCCCTCCCATTTCAAAATAAAAGCTCCAGAGTGATTTCTAACTGGAATGCTTGTGATGAAGCCTGACATTTAACAGTATGTCTATAAAAGTAATGAAAAAAATCATACTATAGCATGTTGAAAAACGTTATCGTATAGCATGTCGAAAAAAGATACCCACAGGTAAGTATCGAACACAGACTGAATTTGGCTGTGGGGCAGCGACGCTAACCACTAGACCACCTGTGTATCATGAAACATTAAGGGTGTCCTCATAGCATACTGATTCATTGTTAAAGGATATCCTGAAAAAGTCATAATGGAGTATGTCGAAAAAACTCATGAAAAAATAGTCATAGTATATTAATTCGAAACAAAGACACCCATAGGTAAGTTTTGAACCCAGTTTATTTGGCAGCGAGGTAGCGACACTAACCACTACACCACCTATGTATCAGGGAAACTCTAGTCATGAAACATTCAGCGTGTGTCCTCATAGCATGTTGATTAATTGTTATTTGTCTTATTCAGAGTGTGAAAAAAATGGCATGAAGAAGTGTGAAGTGTTGCATGTGATAAAAAAAAGTCTGAAATGTCATGAAAAGGTTGTCAAAGAGGTCTTATTTCATTTGAATTTATTAAAACGTCATAGCGTAATATGCAACAAGAAATACATAAACAGACTATGGTATGTCATTAAAAGGTAATTTTCTAGTAGCTCATTAATTGCACCATAACATACAAATACAATAAACAAAGAATCTATAAATTACAGCCAAATAACAGTTGAAGAGTTTGTATGTCAAAAAGACATCATAAAAAGTCAGATAAGTATGTGAAAAAAATATATTTATAGCATATTTTTTTAGTTACTTTATTTTTCAAGTTACTTTGTAAAAAAGTTACTTTTTAGTTTCTTTGTAAAAAAGTTACTTTTTTAGTTACTTTGTAAAAAAAAGTTACTTTTTTAGTTACTTTGTAAAAAAAGTTACTTTGTAAAAAAAGTTACTTTTTTAGTTACTTTGTAAAAAGTTTCTTTTTTAGTTACTATATTCTCAGTTACTTTTTTAGTTACTATATTCTCAAAGTTACTTTTTTAGTTACTTTGTTAAAAAAGTTACTTTTTTAGTTACTTTGTAAAACAAGTTACTTTTTTAGTTACTTTGTAAAACAAGTTACTTTTTTAGTTACTTTGTAAAACAAGTTACCTTTTTAGTTACTTTGGAAAAAAAGTTACTTTTTTAGTTACTTTGTAAAACAAGTTACTTTTTTAGTTACTTTGGAAAAAAGTTACTTTTTTAGTTACTTTGGAAAAAAAGTTACTTTTTTAGTTACTTTGTAAAACAAGTTACTTCTTTAGTTACTTTGTAAAACGAGTTACCTTTTTAGTTACTTTGGAAAAAAAGTTACTTTTTTAGTTACTTTGTAAAACAAGTTACTTTTTTAGTTACTTTGTAAAACAAGTTACTTTTTTAGTTACTTTGGAAAAAAGTTACTTTTTTAGTTACTTTGGAAAAAAAGTTACTTTTTTAGTTACTTTGGAAAAAAAGTTACTTTTTTAGTTACTTTGGAAAAAAAGTTACTTTTTTAGTTACTTTGGAAAAAAAGTTACTTTTTTAGTTACTTTGGAAAAAAAGTTACTTTTTTAGTTACTTTGGAAAAAAAGTTACTTTTTTAGTTACTTTGGAAAAAAAGTTACTTTTTTAGTTACTTTGGAAAAAAGTTACTTTTTTAGTTACTTTGGAAAAAAAGTTACTTTTTTAGTTACTTTGGAAAAAAGTTACTTTTTTAGTTACTTTGGAAAAAAAGTTACTTTTTTAGTTACTTTGGAAAAAAAGTTACTTTTTTAGTTACTTTGGAAAAAAAGTTACTTTTTTAGTTACTTTGGAAAAAAGTTACTTTTTTCGTTACTTTGGAAAAAAAGTTACTTTTTTAGTTACTTTGGAAAAAAAGTTACTTTTTTAGTTACTTTGGAAAAAAGTTACTTTTTTAGTTACTTTGGAAAAAAAGTTACTTTTTTAGTTACTTTGGAAAAAAAGTTACTTTTTTAGTTACTTTGGAAAAAAAGTTACTTTTTTAGTTACTTTGGAAAGAAAGTTACTTTTTAGTTACTTTGGAAAGAAAGTTACTTTTTTAGTTACTTTGGAAAAAAAGTTACTTTTTTAGTTACTTTGGAAAAAAAGTTACTTTTTTAGTTACTTTGGAAAAAAAGTTACTTTTTTAGTTACTTTGGAAAAAAAGTTACTTTTTTAGTTACTTTGGAAAAAAAGTTACTTTTTTAGTTACTTTGGAAAAAAAGTTACTTTTTTAGTTACTTTGTAAAAAGTTTCTTTTTTAGTTACTATATTCTCAGTTACTTTTTTAGTTACTATATTCTCAAAGTTACTTTTTTAGTTACTTTGTAAAACAAGTTACTTTTTTTGTTACTTTGTAAAACAAGTTACTTTTTTAGTTACTTTGTAAAACAAGTTACTTTTTTAGTTACTTTGTAAAACAAGTTACTTTTTTAGTTACTTTGTAAAAAAGTTACTTTTTTAGTTACTTTGGAAAAAAAGTTACTTTTTTAGTTACTTTGGAAAAAAAGTTAATTTTTTAGTTACTTTGGAAAAAAAGTTACTTTTTTAGTTACTTTGGAAAAAAAGTTACTTTTTTAGTTACTTTGGAAAAAAAGTTACTTTTTTAGTTACTTTGGAAAAAAAGTTACTTTTTTAGTTACTTTGGAAAAAAAGTTACTTTTTTAGTTACTTTGGAAAAAAAGTTACTTTTTTAGTTACTTTGGAAAAAAAGTTACTTTTTAGTTTCTTTGTAAAAAAGTTACTTTTTTAGTTACTTTGTAAAAAAAGTTACTTTTTTAGTTACTTTGTAAAACAAGTTACTTTTTTAGTTACTTTGTAAAACAAGTTACTTTTTTAGTTACTTTGTAAAACAAGTTACTTTTTTAGTTACTTTGTAAAACAAGTTACTTTTTTAGTTACTTTGGAAAAAGTTACTTTTTTAGTTACTTTGGAAAAAAAGTTACTTTTTTAGTTACTTTGGAAAAAAGTTACTTTTTTAGTTACTTTGGAAAAAAGTTACTTTTTTAGTTACTTTGGAAAAAAGTTACTTTTTTAGTTACTTTTTGAAGATACTCAACTGTATCAACTGTTACAAAAGTACTCCAGGCTATGACACAAATGTGAGACCTCAGAGCCCTGAAGGTATGCTGTAGATCAGGCATGTCCAAAGTCCGGCCCTCGGGCCAATCACGGCCCGAGGTCAGATTTTATACGGGCCGCGCCTTCTGTCTTAAAATGCATTATTTATGGCCCGCCAGCACAGTCAAAACGGAATGAATAAATCATACAAATTCAACATGCAATTCCTATTTTTACCTCATGGTGGCAGCACCACTCTGTAACTGTCTGGCTGTTTGAAATTGGCTCTGACCCTTGAACTGTCATGGCTACGGCAAGTAAAAAAAGGAAAGTCGATAATGAGGGCCGCCGCTTCCAGGAGAGGTGGAGATCGCAATATTTGTTTCACCGAAAACCGAAACAACTGTGTCTCCCTAATTTGTCATGAGACTGTTGCCTTGTTTAAGGAATATAATGTAAAGAGACACTACGAGACCAAACGTGCTAATGCTACAACAAGCTATCAGAGAGCGTCTGTGCAAGAAAAGTGAAGCAACTCCAAGATAACTTGGCCACACAGCAGCGGCCCCTTTCACATGAAAACATCATCAAAGTAAGCTGCGGAGTGGCCGTGGTAATTGCTAAACATGACAAACCTTTTACGGAATGTGAGGTTATCAAAGACTGTGTTATGAACATACTATATTTGGACATTTTCTATGACGACAAATACTATTTTTAATGACTTTTTTGAGACGTACTATACCATGACCTTATGACGTGACATTTTTGTGAAAATGTATATTGGGTGCCAACACACCAGCAACATGGAAAGCCAACACTTGAGTTATGACGGCAGAGTTATGAGATGATGGCTCCTCACTGTGGCAAGTTACAGGACCAGTCTGTTGATATTCTGTAGATTTCTTATTGTCAACAAATCCACGGTGATCCACACTTTATTAAAAACACATCAACGAGCCACACTGTTGCACTGGGTGACGTGCGACGTGGTAATTTAACATTCATATTCTATCCCATAAACACTGTCCTGCTGCTGTAAATACTCACAAGCACATCAAAACAGTTTATGAAAACAGTCCTCAAGAAACACACTATTTCGTCCTTTTTGCGTAACAGTAACAGTCAGAGTCGGTGGATGGGACAGTATTGCGTGTCAGCATGTCTGCTGCATGATACATATATATTTACCATGACCAACTAAACAACTTAAATCATTCCACACCAAAGTGTTTCTCTGGTTAAAACCTTTTTCTATTTTCTGCCGATTAAAACTATTTAAAAAAATACTGTAAGAGTGTTTTAACCTGCAAACAATACCGTCACTCAGAGGTAACACCTGCCTGTGCGAACTTGAACTAGGCAGTCGACCAGGGCGACAAACGCCGCTGATGAAACGAGGCAGACACCTAAATGAATGACCACAAATGCCCGAGTATGTGACTCAATAAAGTTCCACACAAGGGAGAGTGAGCGAATTAATATTTAGTGAAAAAATATATAGAAGTATATTTTTGTAGCTGGGGCTGTGCTTTTTCCTCGAGCATTATTTCGAGCTTGATTATTTTTGGCAGCTTGAATCTGCAAAACAAGTGGAAGCCAATTTCCACCAGGAAAAACAGAATAAAAATCATTGTGGGTCAAAATGTAGACTTTCAAATAAAGTTTAAAAGTCAAAACAAGTCATATAATAACTTTGACTGAATGGATACATTATATTTATTGCTACATTTACTGTATTATTTAGAAGTTCGACTACTCAACTGTCTGCAAACCAAATTGCATTTTAAAAGTGACATTAAGACATTTGGTGGAAACCCCCCCTGTGCCCCCTTAAACCCATGGTCTCCATTACTGCAGTTACATAATGAGCTGCAGTCAGCACATATAGTCAGTGCCGGCATGGATTGAAAAGGTTCAAATGTTTTCCCCTCAAAACTCAGCTGTTTACAAATGTGCTGTTTGAAAAGCACATTTCATTTATAGTGTGGAAATAATGACTTTCAAAGACCACAAGATTTTGCTGAACAGATCAATTGAATTAAACTGTTCTTTAATTTTCACACCACCTCTCACAATAAAAACATAAAACCATAACAGATTTTTAAATCACCTTTGTATGTACTTCATTTATACTGACATCTTGCTCGTAGTTCAAATATAGTGCTTTACTATATTTTCATTTTATAAAATTACAAAAATTTTCTGGACATATGTACACCAATATACTGTGGGTATACACACACACACACACACACACACACACACACACACACACGGCTCTATTAGACAATTTCTCTTCAGGTGAGGGGAAAGGAGGATGGCGAGAGCTAGCCCTGCTAGCTGTTTATAAGGACACAACACACACCCTCGTACACAGACACACACATTCTCACGCGCACGCACACATTCTCTCATGCACCCACACACACACACACACACACACACAGAGAGAACTTGCTTGACAAGCTTCTCTAGCTTTAGGCCTGGCAATTATCTACTTAGTCTCCACAAACTCTTCTTTTGAACTTTATCCAGGACCTCTGACCAAACCAACATCACCTTCAACAGTTGATCCATTCCCGTTCTGCTGCCACTGAGCCGCTCCACCATAGAAATGGGGGGGGGGGGGGGGGGGGGGGTGAGTGCCTTGCTTAAAAGGCACCTTGGCAGTAGTTTTCAAGCTGATCCTAGTTTTGAATCACCACTCTTCCAGTCCCGACCTGCTTTTGCCACACGCTTGGCACTCATCGTGTTTTGGCCTTTGTCCCTTTGTCACAAACAGGGCAGCAATTTTAGGAGCGGCTCGGTTGAAGAGGAGCAGGGCACTTTGGGTGATTTCTCGGTCTAAAACTCCTTACTGTCCCTGAACAGGTCTATGCGCAGGGCAAGCTCCTTGAAAGACGGACGCAAGCCGGGGTCATTGTCCCAGCACTCCTCCATGATCTCATTTATCTGAGAAAATAAAACAGGGAGAAAACACGTTGAGTTGCAGTTAATAGTTGCCTGTCGGGTTGGTATACCGGTTTCACCAGTGTCACATAAGGTAAGATGCAAACGGTTAGTGCGTGGTCCTACCTCCGTGGGACACTCCAGAGGTTGACGCAGCCTGCTGCCTGACTTGAGGAGCTCAATGAGGTGATAGACGATCAGCTGTCCCTGCTTGTCGTTCCCCATCATGGACATAAAAACCTGAGGAGAATGGTGACAGCCAAGACAAAGACAGATTGATTCAAAGAGAAATGTTCTCAGTGTCAACATGACAAACTACTAAATGACTTCAGTAAGGGAGGGACAGGCTCTACTTTGTGCGGCGTAGCGCGGAAAAAGCGTGCACATTTAGGAATTCTCCAAATGAAGTTGTGTTTAATTGTCGGCACTATGCATGAATGACGCTGCACTGCTGGATCAGCGGCCTGAGATCAGAAATATCCACAGTATAAATAAAAAAGCAGTGACCTTAAATAAAGTTGAACGGGCGGTGTTCAGTGCATGAATGTGAGTTGCCACTTACTGCCGGAGGGCTGGAGTTCTTGTCGCTGTGGGTGAAGAGCTCGTAAAGCACCACTCCAAAGCTCCAGACGTCTGACGCCACAGAGAACTTGCTCTCAGTCAGCGACTCGGGGGCATACCTACAAAATAGCACACCGTGTGACTGACTGTCCCCGTTCTGCTCCTCTTAGGAAGCTCATCGTCTTACACATCGTCTTCAAAACTAGGACAGGTATCACAGCAAACATAAAACAATGTTTCAAGAATTCCTAACGTGGATCAAGATTCAAGAGTTATGTGTTCGCTATAACAAGCCCCTTACAAAGAGCTGATTTCGACTTCTTATAATTTACAAGGAACTTTCATGTCGTGGGGATTTTGACAGCTCCTGTGGACAAAGGTGGTAGTGTTTCCCCGAGTACCACCCGACCACCGTTTCATGTTGATAAGGTCTGCAGCTGCCAGACTCCCTTTAGAAACCTCTAATTTTACAGCAGCAGGGTCCGACAGTCTGACTCCGCCTCCCTTCCGTCCAGCGGGCCCAGCAATACGACCTGGGCCTCCAGCAGCACGGTGTCAGTTGTCTCCCAGGAAGCCGGTAGAGAGCTCCAGGTTCTGCAGCCGCAGAGGGAGCAACTGCTGCCGGGGCGCAGGAGTCTGAGCTGTAGGAGTTTCTGGTGAACCTGCATGATATCGCGTGGGAACCAGAGCCAATGACAGGCTTTAAGAACACCCACCATCACCACACAGACGATGGTCTTGTTCGCTTATGTCATTAATGACAGCCAGTATTACATGGAGTCAGTTTCATAACCAGTTAAAAGTTCCTTGGATAACTTTAAATAAAACCACACTTTTTCAGTAGCCGCAGCTGCACTCTGTGCGGCATCACGAGGAAGAGAACAAATATCTCACCAAAATATGGGACTCTCTCCCGGCTCTTTGACCATGTAGTACTCTTTGTCCCGAGGCAGAATTTTGGTGAGGCCGAAATCTCCGATCTTTACCTTCAGCTCAGTCTCCACAAGGATATTTCGTGTCGCCAGGTCTCTGTGGATATACCGCTTACTTGCCAGGTACTCCATACCCTGGGAACGCAGAAAGAAAACACACATGTTTTTGTATCTCTAGCTCCACTGGTCAGCAGCTCCACAAAACTGGAGAAAAATAAGTACCTTGCAGATCTGTGAAGTGTAATGCACAAGCGTCTTGTGGTCGATCCTCTCCTTGTTTTTCAGATAATCTCGCAAACTTCCAAAGGGCAGATATTCCATGACGAGACGGAGATTCCGCCGTCCTGACAGAAGCCAAAAAAGAAACGGTGTCATCCAGAGGACCTGGCAGCCACAAAGGTCTACAGTATACAGGCAGTGCTCTGCAGTTTAAGTGGCAGACCTTGTAGAGAAGAGTGTAGAGGAGGCGTGCCAAAACGTCTCTGTACATTTTAAAATGCTCCTCCCAAATAAGGAAAGATTTCAGTTCTGGAGGAGGATGAAGAAGGTGCTAATTACGGGTCAACTATACCTGCACTGTAGCAAACACCTTTGTACTTGACGATGTTCTCATGCTGCAGAGATTTCAGGATCTCAATCTCTCGCTCAAAGTCTCGTATGTGCTCTGCAGTGCTGTGCTGGAGTTTCTTCACAGCCACGACCTCTCCAGTGTTGTCCTGGAGCGGGTCATATCGACACATCTCCACGCTGCCAAAGTTTCCCTTTAAGAGACGACCAACTTAGGTGAGCTGTCATTTTTTTTTTTTTTTTTTTTACTCGAACTTTGGTTTCACATTGTTGTCAAATTTAAACAAATCACACCCCGTTAAACGTGTATGCAGTACACCAGCCGAACGTGTTGAGTGGAGAGTTATAGTACCCATAGGGGTATATATTCCCTCTGAGAAAATGCATGCTAAAAATGCATTAACCCCTTGAAGTTCAGACTGAAAACATTTAGCAATGGAATCCTTACACTGAAGAAGACTTTATTTCAAAACAAGTAATATTATGGAAGTTTATTTCCTGTTAGAAAATCTCAATTCAGAAAGAAACTCATTATTTTTCAGTTCTTCCAGAATCATGTAGCCGTAGTTTAATGAGGAAAGAGTCAAAGTCTAAAACCATCATGACCACATGTGTCAAACAGGTTGATTTACTCTTAAAAGGCACAGATTGCACACTTCTTCATACCTTGCCCAGCTGCTGTAAGAATATGAGGTGTCGCTCTTCAAACTGAGCCGGCTCCTGACTCTCAAAGACCCCATTGGACCAGCCCGAGTCCACGGTCCTGTTCGGCAGGATGTCACTGTCCACGATCAACTCATAGTCTGGGGACGCAAGGACAAAAATCACACACACTCAAGAGATGAATCGACAACTCAGAAATGAAGTAAATCAACAAGCTCGGAGAATCATCCCTTGGACCAATATCTAAATTAATCACAAAGAGAGGACATCGATATTTATTTTGTCATCTAACTTTTAACAGGAAACCTTCACAAAATGCTGAAGAATACCTTGAAGACTGTCCCTACTTCATGAATCACCTCGTTCCAATCAGAGCTAAAGACGTGACGTCTGCAGACACTATGATCAGTGTGTGCGCGTCGGAAGACATTTGAGACTCCACACTGGGGTGACCTAGATGCCCTGTGGTGACAACATCGGGCGCATAGAAACCAACCTGGTGTGAAGAGGCTGTGGAGGTCACGGATGACGGCGCGAAATGTGGGCCTGAACGAAGGTTCGTAGTCCATGCAGCTGGTAATCAGATTCGCCAGTTCGGTCCACTTTGGCGCAGGAAGCTGGTGATGGTCCTCGTAGAACAGGGTTTTCTGTGAGACACAAAGGGTTCGTACAGTGGACAGAGGATGGATACTGGACAATGTGCAGATTCTGCTTAGGATAAGAAGTCTAAATACATAAATTATGTTCATACACGGTATTGTCACCACGCATTATTGACTACCTTGATAGAGCATGTATTTTAGGTCACACCACCCAGCCCTACCTTAGAGATGTCCAGTGTCGCTAAAGGCTTCTCCCCACCACTGCAGATCTCCCACAGTGTGGTGCCAAAGCTCCACTTGTCTGCAGCCAGGCTCAGGCTGGCAGGGTCCTCGACACACTCGGGGGAAATCCAAGGGATCCTCTCGATCAGGACTGATCCCAGACAAAAACATTCAACCCGCCGCTGTCAGTCAATTCTTTCAGGCAAGACTGCAGTTTGACTTTGCACTAATCTCATAGCCAACACAACCGTGTTAAACAGCTGCCCCCTGCTGATTGAAGATCTGTATTACAGACATAAACTCACTTTCTTTGGGAAGCACAGTGATGCCGATGCCAGGGTCACTCAGTTTGATGAAGGGGGGGTTCCCAGCCCGCCGGTCTTCTTCTCTGATCAGAAGAATGTTTTTAGCACATACATTCCCGTGGACAAGCTGCTTTTCCTCCTGCAGGTTCAGAGAGGGGGAGATGAATCAGTCTTTAATGGTCTCACATAGCCAGACCTACCTCCACAGCGCTGTGTCAGCGCGAAGCAAATAGTACGCGGCCAACAGCAGACTTTTAACCAGAGCTAACATCCCGTGAGTCAAACTGACCTCTTACCAACACGGAGGAAACAATGAATCCACAAATTGATATTCTTCAATACTTTGAATGACTTGACATCAACTCTGGTACCACACTCATATCCCTACCAGGAAGTTCATGGCCCAGGCCAGCTGCTTAAACACCTCCAGCTTCCACAGGATGTTGATCAAGTTCTTCTTCTTCTTCAGGTAGGTGTCCAGAGAACCAAACTTCACATACTCCTGCACCATGATATCTGAAACAGGACATTTTTGCAATTACAACACAATTCTTAAACACATATCAATCACACATCATCCTTATGAGCCTCTTTGCAAACGGTGTTACAAAAGGACACTTGAGAATCGGACGTGGTTATGGTTCATATCAGCGTCATCTCCCACTGATTAAAGGCATCACTTTGTGTATTTTATCAGGATTATAGCGACGCAAGGTCTCCTTCCATCATTAGACCACGATGACATAAGCTCAGATTGTTTGTCGAACAAATGGGAATCAGAACATTCTGTTGTTTTCAAGAAGCAACAGTAGTGCTTATGGCATGATAAGTTCAGAGTATGTCTCGAAGGCTGACTTACTTTCCTCTCCGCAGACACACACACCATAGTTAAGTATCAGGTGCTTATGGGACAACTGGCTCATCATGCTGGCAGCTTCAAAGAACGACTGTAGGACAAGAGAAGACAGTTAAGACAGAAAACTAATTTATTTATGCGCCCACGACTAGCGATCATCTTCATTTTCAAACAAAAGAGAGGCTCACAATTCTTCAGAGGGAATTTGTATTAAAAAGACAAACTGGAAGAAATCTGCTTGATTTGTTGAACTCAGACTGCTGAAGCCTCAACTTCAGATTAAGTTGTTGAAACACAGGCGTTTGTGTGCGCCTTCACTCACATTGGAAGCATGTTAAGGGGTTTCTTAATGTCCAGAATGAACAGGAGAAATGATTACAGCAAACAAATCTAATGGTGAAAAATCACTGTCATAACCTTTATAATATATATAGATTTTTTTTAAACTTACAAATGACATAAAATGTACAAAGAAAGAAAAGCAGCAAAGTCTAAAATATAAGATGCTCAAACTGGACAAAATAAATTTACACTTTAAGTACCGGTATATATTTTTTGACAGTACGCGTGTAAACGCGAGGTTGATGCCCAATAAAAAGGCACTGAATTAAAATATAGAAGATTTTCCCCGCTGCTCTCTCTGTCTGTTGAGCAGCGACTGAGCGTCTCTTGGAGGCAGACCATTCAAAATATAAACAGAAAATGACAAAAAAAACACTCCGGCAATGTACGGTACTCAGCCAATTATTTCCCATGAAAGTAAAGTTCACTGTGTGACTGTTTCACGCTTCCTCTGAACAGAAACTGTCTGATAGCTCTGTCAACTGCAGTTGTCTCACATAGGTTTGCAAATCAAGAGAGGAACAATTCCTCATCCAATTAGAAAAAATTAAGCAGTTTCTGATCACTTGCAGCTCCTATCGGCTGGTTTAGGATTAGTGTCCATAAAGAGTTATTTTCTGTCAAAAAAAAGAAAGTGCTGACACCAGGGCTTTTCTGAAAAGTTCCGAGATTTTCCACTAGAAGCGGTCAGAGCCCTCTGAAAACTGTGACTGTGAAAACCAAGTGTTCCCGCAAACGAAACGTTCTGCGCCGCTTTACAAAGCCACACACCTCAGAGTAGTTCCTGTGGGCTTGGTCCAGGACTTTCATGACAACGTCTGTTTGGTGCGCGAGTCCATAATCTACCAGCTCCTTGCGGACCCCTTTAAAGATCTTGGTAAATGTCCCTTGGCCTAGACTCTCCATCTGAAAGGAAGACCATCATTGCACTCTTAACAGGTGATTGTTGGAATGAAGTCTGAACATGACGTCAGTAAAATGCACAGTAAAGGATGGTGGGATTGTACTTTAGAGCTACAACACAATAACGGGGAATGCTGCTACATTTTCATGTATTGACTTGTTGGACAAATGAGGACATAAGACAGTCCTGAACATGCACACATAGCTTACAAATTCCAGATCTTCTTTCCTGATCTTGTGAAACACCATCTGATTGATGTTGTGTCGATGTAGAGACGGAGAGAGAGGCACTTCGGAGCCCTTGTTGCTCCTACACACAAGGAGGCAGGACTTTTCTGTTGATGGAGAGAGAAGAAAACAATCTGATTGATAACTAAACTTTAAGGAACAACATATGTAGTTCATGACAAGTTGAAAGCGATCACACCGACGGAGAAACGACAATGTGAGTCAGCGGTGGAAACATCTCAGTGGAAATTGAAATTGGTTACATTTTTACATCGCACACTAGACAGAAGCGCACACAGCCTTCGCTAACGTTTACTAATCTCTCAAAAGAATCCAGTCTGTCATATTTACCTTTGGATTTAGGTGGACAGCACTTGCTGAATTGGAAAATGAAGCTGTCGGAGCGCACGGTTTCCTTTTGGTAGCAGCTGAGAAGCTCCTGCAAGCTGTTGAAGTTTCTTTTGGTTCCACTGAGGTTAAACTCCCCACTGACAGACCTGGTTATCTGGCAGTGCTTGTAATCTACAGCATCATACACCTACAGCAGCAGACACAAAGAGGAGGGCAGACAGTGGAGAAGTAAAGAATTTGAGTTTCAGTCACCGAGTCTGATTTACAACCGTCCAGTTGGATTCAATTCTTTGGATGGGGAGCAACACACAGCAGGAGAATTGTTACTGTATTTAAATTTTGACTCTTCCAAGTTGTCAATACACATGTGGAAATACGCCAAGGCAACCACCACAGGTGACTTTTACCCACCTCGACAGGGAAAGTCAGAAAATACTTGTTGAAGTCTTTAGGGCTACATCTCAAAATGTACAATCCTTGTTTGTTTCCACACCTCTGAAGCCGATTGACGGCAATTTCCATTCTGCAACAACAACACAACGCAGAAAAGACACATCAGGGTTATTTACCTGCATCTCTGCAGAGAAATTCAGCTTCACCTGCCAGGATAAGTCCTGAGGACCCGGGGAATGCTTGGCCATTGTGGTAGCAATGTATAGCTAATGTACAGTATTCTGCCTGAATCGGAATTTTGTATTAAAACGTATCAATGTTCTCTGCTGCCAACGCAGAGATGTCCGCTGATGTACGGCTACAAATGTCCCTGCAGAACTCATGCTGGTGAACTTTGGTTCTGCATTACAAGTGTTTTTCTTCTTTTTCATTCAAACTTGATGTTTTTAATGTTTGGTAATGCTGGTAGGAAAATATGAATTATTAAGCTTTGTTTTGTTGTTCACTTACGAGATGGGGCCATGGCAATGGGAAGCGATGGCCTCCACAAGTCTAGGAGGAGCCACTTCTTTACAAAGGTAGTGATGTGCGTCTGTAGTAAGCCGATAGTAGCCGTCAATGAGGGACACAAAGGAGAGGGCTTCAGACAGGCTGAGGAACTCCAGCTCCTGAAATACACAAAATACACTTTTAGACATCATGTCTCTGCGATAGCGGACCAGATTCACTAAAACTGGCTTTGGTCAAATAGTTTCTTTGCCTGGTTACGACGGCGTAAAGTGAAATTACCAGATTCTTGCCATCTTGTTTGTTGATGGTGACCAGCCGACTCTCTACGGCACCCTCCTTGCTGGCCTGTTTGATGCTGATGTCAGTGACATCGGGGAAGTCACACAGGGTCTGCATCTCCTGGACGAACAGCATAAGATATGACTTTTATTGCAGCCAAACCAGCGCTTTTAAATACACAGATACTGTTGAATAGGTTGACGTATTGCCACATTACAATGAACATAGCCTGTGTAGTTTATTCTGAAACACTGCCAACCCATGAACAAGACATCCACGTGTTGTATTTTACGTGGGTATTCTGGGAACAAAAGGCCTCCGGTACTGCAAGTGTTTAAAAGTCAGCGACATGTCTGACAGCACTCATGATACCAACCTGGTGAGAATCTTTCAGTTCCTCTCGACACCACTGGATGCCACTGTCCGCTGCCACCAGGATGATGAGCGGTCCGCTGGATGGTTCCCTGACCTGGAAGGTCTCTGTGTAGAAGGACTTCTCCAGGGACTCCATGCTGATGAGGTACTTGAGCTTGAGATCGCGGGCTGTGGTCCGACACTGACTGAACTGCTGGATGAAGCGCTTGAAGCGGAATCGGATTCGCTTGCGTGTCAAGAAGTTGCAGTCCTGGATCTGAGCGCTCATATCCTTTGGCAAGAAGGACTTGTAGCTAGAAGAAAGCCAGAAAGAAAAAAACATTATTATGCATCAGTTTAATAATGGTTTTGTAGAAAAGAAGAAAAAAAAAGTGTAAATATTCTTATTTATAAGATATCATTTTCGTGGCCCCAGTTACACTATTACATCGCTAGCGCTTAGCAGGTGTTCATTTCCGATGATTCCTTGAGAAGGAGATGAAAAGCCGCCTTTGTTTTCCACGGGTACCTTATTGTGCGGTAGATGTCCAGCGGGGACATCTGTCTCTCCTTGGCTGTTCTCGTCATATCGAGTACAGCCATACCAAGGCACTCTTCCTGAGTTTCATGGGAGTTGGGGATCTTCACGCAGCCATTGACAAAGTCATTCCTCCACTGCACAGAAAGCAACACAATCACAGTTGAACCCAGCTGACAGATTTGTACGGATCTGTCACTTGTGTTTGTCTATGTGCTGAAGTAGAGGATGTGTACAACCATGGGCTCACATGTGAAGTGACTGTAGACTTCAATCAACTCACCACTAATTTTACTTTTTGTCATCTTTAAAAAATATATTTATATATTCAACAGTATATTTCTAAAGATGTACATCTTCAGTAGCCAAACCAACGGGCGTTTCTTTTCTTGTTGTGCATCGGTGGATATGGTGCTGATACTGACAACACTGAAAGTTGAACATGTGCTTGTTTTCTGATGCCTAATCTACAATACTGGGCAATCCTAACAGGCTCTTGAATATGCTGCTTAAGTGCAAATATAAAGGATTCATTGTTCTTTCATTTAAGTAATAAAGAGAGTGGTTGTATGCTGACGTGCTTCACCTGAGAGAAGAGGTATGACATTACATAGTCATCAAGGACGGGGCTTTCGGACCCTTTGGAAACCCCATATCGATACGCTCTGGATGCCCCGCCGCTGTACCAGCCAGGGAAGTAGTACCTGTGGTAAACGACAATAAAGGAAACGCAGTAAGTAAGAAGAAGAAGAAGTTAATTAAAAACAGACAACAACAAAATGAATGCTACCTTATTCTGAAAAACACATCTTCAGAGGCCAGTTCGTCAAGCTGGAAGATGTGGTTGGGTGAAAACCACAAGCTGTCTCGATCTCGGAAGAGACCAAAAAGGTTGCAGTACAGTGGTGAAATACCTAAAGCAGACAAAGAATGAGACGCCAGATTATGTTCTCGAAACCTGCACTCCATTGAATTCTCTGAAGCAGAACAGGGTAGCTATACTGTGTATTACTCGCTTGATCTAAATTAAGGTTTCTTGTACACAAACGGTGTAAATGTAGGGGAAACTCAGAAGAGCACATCGTATATTATGCTTTAGGACACACACTAGAAAACTATATGTTTGAAGTACCAACACAGCTGACCAAAAGGTCAAGAAAGATTGTCTAAAATGTTAATTGAGTTTGGTTTATCATCAAACACACATCATGCGACTCCATCAACATGCAGGTTAGTCTAGCCCTGCTCTGTGTGTTAGTTGCATCATACTTTTATTGACTCTTAAATTGAACTCGTGCAACAACAACAAAAAAACTAAAACAAACAAAAAAACACCAAGCACAGCCAAACTACCATATGTTGTCCTTGGAACAAAGTCAGTAAAGCTAGACAAACTGTAAAGCATTGAGAATATTGAACAAGCAAACGATTTTTAGGTTTCACTGTGGCCTCTTGATAACCTCATCTCAGGACCTATGCTCCGGGTTACAGCGAAACACACGAGTGTGTGTGTGTGCATTATGCAGTCTTGCATGGTTCGATTACTCACTGCATGCCGTGGCCGCATCCATACACAGCTCCTCGGCCACATAGTCCCCCGGTGGGTAGCTGAGGAAGCTGCGGTCGGCCGTTCCTTGGCTGCTGTGGTAGAAATGAAGCTTCAGAACAGCAGCAGCAGCAGCAGCTGGCCTCGTGTTTTGAGATTCCCGATGGGCAGTCCCATTTTGGTGCACCGCAGGGCACGTGTCAGTCACAGCGTCCATGGCTGGCAGGGAGGCCATCAACAACAGAAAACCTTCAATCAGATAAGCGCTAAAATGTCAGCAGAAAGAACAACGGCTTCTTGTTTTTAGTGTGATCAGCTAGGTTACAACTGTTGCATGAACCGTTATCAAAATTCCAAAGTCACATAAAGCTGCAGGGCAGAGGAGCCACTGTCTGGAAGAAGGTCACACAATTTGCAAATCTAAATTCTAAAATAGGCAGCTCTCTGTGAGAGTTACGAAATACAGTTTCACTGTAAACGGAGTATTGAGAATTCAGCCCTGTTGCATGACATTTTTCAGGGCAGCTTATCAAGTTTAAAATGTATAATTCTCTCATTTATTAGGCTACTTAGGTTTAAATGTAAAATAATCGATACACACTTCTAGCTGGTTAGAGTAGGGGTACTCCCCTTCCCTCAAAGACAGTATTATATCACTGAGGACTGAATTATGGGTGTTCTATTTCTTCCAGGATCATAATTTAGCACACACAGGCTATGATAGTGCTGGGGTCCTGTCCTTGTTTCTATATGTAATCAGCCCACCATGCATACTTTTTTCAGTATTAATAATGTAACTAAATTAAAGTGACTGAAATGAGGTCTGCTGTTGCATAATAAAGACAAGGAAGTCATGAATTGTGTTATTGTTGTAAAAAAAACAAAAAACTATCCATTCACCTTTTTACAGGACTTTGTGCAAAATAACACTTTTGGGGGAAGTCACCAAGATGTCAACTCTGATCCATCAGGTACTTCACCAGTCATGCATGTGTGGTTATAAATGTGTTTGTAGCATCCAGATGTGCAAAGCTGTGACTGTAATTGCTGCCAAAGGTGCCGTCTCTAAATATTGACTTGAGGGAGTGGTAAATACTCATGCCATTAATACTACTGTACTGTGTTATTATACTGTGTTGTAATGAATGACATACACCTTGACTCATACTAGGAACAAATCACAACACATCAATATGATTATTGTCATTATCAATTATGTATTTGACCAATCCAGTGAAGGTGTAGTCTACACTATGTCAGTGTCTCGGAGCCACAAAGGGATTGCAACAGCCTACAAAAAGGAGCTTCAAGACACACAAAACCAAAAACCAGAGAGAAACAGCAAATCCTTACATTTGAGGAACTGAACATCGTGAAAGGTCAGCATTGTACTTGGTACGTGACAAACTATCAATAGCTCATCAAAACTGATCGAATCCATTCAGCACTTATATGTGTATTGGTCGGTGAGCAAAGAAACACTTAAATATCCAGCAGCATGCTTCATGTAACATTTCCCAGGTAAAGTTAGAAAGAGGATACGACACCTATGATATTCTCTTAACTTCTGCTAAACAATATACCTGAGGCAATAATACACCTCATGTCATTTTAGACTGGTCTTTACACCAACTGTCTCCTGGGAAGCTAAAAAATGCATCATCTATATTCTGAATTACAGGAGCACAAAATAGGTACATCTCATTTTTTTAATCTTGCATTTAGAGTCTTGTGAATATGACCTGAAGGGAAACATGCAACAGTGTGTGGACGCTGCTTGTTGTCATGGCATGTTCAGTGCTCACCTGAGGGGTACGTGCTATCCCCAAAAATCTACGTTTAAACTGAACATATCCAGCACAAATATTAGACTTAGATGCAGCGCAGACTCATCAAGGCCGTGATATTGCGTGCTGCCGTTAGCTATGGCTTCAATAGATTAGCTTAACGCCAGGAGACCCGCCTCCATATGAGTGAGCTAACGTTAAGTTACCTTTAAAATCACGAGAATACGTTACGAATATATATCTCAGCGACTTACCCAGCCAGCGTTACATGTTTACGTTCGTGCACTTAGAGAACCCAGAGCTGTCAGTAAAGTATTGACGTTAATGAGAGTAAACACTTACTTTGGAAGATGAGCCAGCTAGGCGTGCAGCTAGCGATAGCTAGCTTGCTGCTAGCTTCCTAGGCCAGCGCTGCAGCCAGGACGGGGGCGAGAGTTTGACAGCTAACGTGACACACTTCTGCTTCACTTCTTAAAAATCTCTTCACAGACTACAGCCCGAAATAAACAAATGATTTTATGGCATGAATCCATTTGTAGTCAGTCTTATTTCCTCGTCGCCCTCAGCTGGCTAACCTGCAAGCGTTACATAAACTATACCCGTGGTCAGCCCATTCACTCCCAGGAGGAACTTTAGCAGTCTATCTTGTCAATCTTCTAACTTAAAGCTAATGCTTAAGCTAAAAACCGCGTCCTGCTCGCGGCCACAAACTGGTCCAATGACACACAATTCATCTGCAGGCAGTGATCTTTTTTTTTTGTGTGTGCCAGAATATCTGTGGCTTACAGCTGTACAACGAGAGTTACATTGTTGACATCTTATCAACTGAATGGCTTTAACTCTCTGACGGTAGCTAGTTTGTCAGTGTGCGCACTGCACTACTGCGCAGTCGAAGTCGGTCAACAAACCAGCCTCTCCCGCTACATCGATGCTGCCTTCAGGTGCTGTCAGAAATACCCAAATTAGCAGTTTCCAAATAATCAACAACAGAATACAATTTCTTCTTCTTTAAATTTGATTGGCGGGTCGTAACCAACTTGTATAGGTGCATACCGCCACCTACTGTACCGGAGTGTGCCGTTTCAGAGTAACCTTTTCTTCACTGTTTTCCAACTAAATCCTACGGTCTAATCCCGTTTCTTTAAGAAATCGCAACAGTGCTCTGCAGCACTCTCGCCATTCTCCGTCCACTGCCAGAACTCCCTCCAAACTCCACTTCCGTCCCAACTGACATATTTTTTGCTTCAAGATGTTCCTGTCTGAATTGTATCTTTGACATTTCAGGATAACATGCTCCACGTCTTCCGTAACATTACAAATAGTGCACTTATCTGAGTCCATTTTTGCCATTAAATACAGAGTTGAGTTAAGTCCTGTATGTCCGAACCTTAACCTTGATATTATGACCTCCTCTCTTCTATACTTCCCTTTGTATGTCTTCACATTTATCGATTTCTGAATGTTATAATAAT